>NC_000068.7:152391849-152741849 GCF_000001635.26 Mus musculus
TGTACTTTAAGGTCACAGGGTTAAGTGACCTGAGAGTGATCTACCCCGGTTCTGCTTTTACAAACTCATTTATTGTCATCTGAATATTCTCAGGCCTGGATTTATGTCTTTCTGTTTAGATCCATGGGCTCAGGGAAGACCAAGACTCATCTGGCTAAAGCACACTCTTTTTTTTTTTTTTTTTAAAGATTTATTTATTTATTATATGTAAGTACACTGTAGCTGTCTTCAGACACTCCGGAAGAGGGTGTCAGATCTCGTTACAGATGGTTGTGAGCCACCATGTGGTTGCTGGGATTTGAACTTCGGACCTTTGGAAGAGCAGTTGGGTGCTCTTACCCACGGAGCCATTTCACCAGCCCCCTAAAGCACACTCTTAAGAAGTGTTGAGAAGGGGCTGGAGAGATGGCTCAGTGGTTAAGAGCACTGACTGTTCTTCTGAAGGTCTTGAATTCAAATCCCAGCAACCACATGGTGGCTCACAACCATCTATAGTGAGATCTGATGCCTTCTTCTGGTGTGTCTGAAGACAGCTACAGTGTTCTTATTACATATAATAATAAATAAATTTAAGGAAAAAAAAAGAAGTGTTGGGACTAGGGATAAACTCCAGTTGCTAGAGCGTATGCCTAGCATGATGGAGTCTTCAGTTCAAGCCTCAGTACTACATCAACCCAGCATGATGGTCTATAGGACAATACCAGCTCAGGAGGCCAGCATGATGGTCTATAGCTACAATACCAGGAGGCCAGCCCAGGTTAGAGACCGACCCTGTCCTCCCCAAAGCAAAAGGGAGCTGGGTATTGTGACACTGCCTTTAATCAGCACACTCTGGAAACGGAAGCAGGTAAAACTGGAAGCAGGCAGTTGGAGGCTGATCTGATCTGCTCCACGCTAGTCAGGGCTTATAAAGGCCCTGTATCAAAACCAAACCAACCAAAACACAACTCAAAGGATAGTCCATTAGACAAAAACAAAGGAAAAATGTGGAGGTAGAAAAGCCACCTTGGAAGCAGTGTGGCTCAAATGTTCGATGTGAGACAGGACCCCAGAAATACCGAGGACACTTGAGCTCAGTTCCTTGGAGACTTGACCTCCACCTACCAAGCCTGCTTTCTACTCCTCAATCACTAGATGTCCCCAGAGTCCCTGTGAACCTAGTCTTCCCCTCTCTTCACATCAGCATCTGAAATGCAAGATGTCTCCCTTCTAGTCCAGCCCCCATCACCCTCAGTGTGGGATACTCAAGTGTACGGACCTGTTCCAGATGTTAAGGACATTCACTGACCTCACCTGTTCCAGATGTTAAGGACACTCACTGACCTCACCTGTTCCAGATGTTAAGGACATTCACTGACCTCACCTGTTCCAGATGTTAAGGACACTAACTGACCTCACCTGTTCCAGATGTTAAGGACACTAACTGACCTCACCTGTTCCAGATGTTAAGAACACTAACTGACCTCACCTGTTCCAGATGTTAAGGACACTAACTGACCTCACCTTTTTTTGAGCCTTGACTCAGGACCGGCAGGCGACTAGCTGCCACAGCTTGGCGAGCAGGCTTAGAAAGGGCCGGCTTCCGGGTTGGGGGTGGAGGAGAGGGTCTGGTGAAGGAAGATGTCTTTGGAGGCAGTTAGATGGAGCATCTGAGGTGCCCTAACTGCCACTGTTCAGTCAGTGAGCACATTCCCTTTGTCAACTTTTAACCCCTCCACAGTAGAAAGCTCTTCCGGAAGCAGACACAACACCAAGACTGAGTTTGGGTGTTAAGACGTTTATTAGGATAAACACCTGTGGAAAAAAGGCAGTGTTGGGCATGAAGGCAGTCTGACAAAGCCCTGGCCGGTCCCTGCACAGGGACCACAGGGGAGTCTGGTGGAAGAAATGCTTGACAGTTTGCCCCACAAAGCACTAAAACAACCTAGCTTAGACACTGGGGCAGGCCTACCAGGGGGAAGGGTGTGGCCTTGGGCAGACCGACTTCAGGGGCTGACCTTGCTGGAGGTTATTCATTGACCCTGTTTCCTATGGTCTAGGGAAAGAAACCCTTCCTTGAACTGACTTCTGTTTGGCACAGGCCCTGTCCTCCCTTTCTCAATGTTATCTACTCATGATTTCCTCCCAGTTTGCTTCCAACCAGAAGCAGAGAAGATGCCCTGAAAAGATCCACACCCAGTCCTGGCTTATTAGGAAAATGGGCGTTTCTTGAGCAGTGACATTCACTGGACAAGGCAACGCATGGGGGAGAAAGGTACAACGAATGCGCCGAGGAAGAACTGAGTAGAACCTCAGGAGAAAACTCTCGGTCTGTTGCCCTCTGGTCCTGTGGTAGGCTTACACTGCAGGCCCTTGTAAGTCAGGTCCTAGGCCACCTCTCAGCATGGGACAACACATTTGAGGGATACCTCAGAATACTTCTAGCCATGGTTGCTTGATGGGGACCCCTCTCCCCAGCTTCCTACTCTGGAAATGAAGGAACACAATTTATGGAGCACACCACCTTAAATACTGCTTACCTCAAGCATGGTTTCCCACTGAAAATACCATGTTGATCCTTAGAAGACACACACTGTAGAGCTGCTCAGAACATAGGCTCTGAGCAAAGCTACCAATTTTGCTTCCCAATCCTTTATTAAACAGTGGAATTGACCCCGGATGATCAGTCCTGCCTGCATGCATGCTTGTCTCGTCTGACCTAATGAGACTTAACAAGCACAATGACTGGTTTCCTGCATCTCTTGGAATATATGGCTGTCTACAGAGGCTTGCACCCTTGCACTGTGACATCAGCACCCACCCCAGTCCTCCCAGTTACGATGCTTAGCCACTGTGAAGATGAGTTTGCCATTCTTAATGAAGGCAGGGATTCCTGAGATAGAGGATAACAGAGGCCTAAAGAGAACCCGCTCTCCCTGCACCAGCCCATACTCTAGGCACTTTGAAGCTGGCCAGGGGTAAAGAGAACCCGTTCTCCCTGCACCAGCCCATACTCTAGGCACTTTGAAGCTGGCCAGGGTGAGAAGTACACATGCAGAACCACAGGGCAAGGTCGGGGCAAATACACTTTATTCAGTCCTGGCATCAGACTGGCGAGTCCTGCTGTGGGTGCCAGCGCCCCAGAGGAGGGAATCCCCTCCCCTCAGCTACGAGACTAGTTCTCCAAAGACCACAGACAGTGACATCTCTTCACTCACATGACGTTTTCCGTTTTTTTTTTTTTCATTGTCTTTTTTTTTGTTTTGTTTTCTTAAAAAAGAAAAAAAGAAAAAAAAAAAGGAAGAAAACAGAAAGAGAAATAGAGAAAGAGCGCAAGAAAGGCCCAGAGCCGGAGCACCAAGCTTTAAAGGAGGCAGCTGGTGGCGTTGTCAGCGAAGGGAACGCGTGGGGCAGAGACCTGCAGAGACCCAGGGCAGGGGTCGAGGAGGACTCTGGGACCGTTTGTTCCTGAGATTTGTGTGTGTGTGAATGAGTGTGTGTGAACCACCCAGAGGGTGGACACACGCCGGTGAGATACAGGTAGTGAGGGCAGAGGGAGGATGGGGAGGCTGGAGGGGCGGGGCTGGAGCGGGAGACCAGTGGAGCAGACTTGGCAACCTAATCTCAACACAGCTTCCTAACTACAGCAGTGCCACCCCATTTCTCACAAGGGCAGACCGAGGTGCAAAGCACCCAAGTCCACTACTAGCTCTGCCACCGTCCCCTGGCCTGGTCTCTCCTCAAGCCAAGTTTGTTTAGACATGGTCCTCATTCTTGCCACCCGGCTGCTGGTATGCCTGTCCTAAACCCTAGCAACAACGTGCTTCAGTTTCTCCCACTGAATACTGCAGTTGTGGTTGCTGAGACTGGATTTGAGTGATAGGAAGGGGTGATGGACTTAGGGAGGAGCCCAGGCAGAGAGGATGCCCTGAGCTGATAGGGCGCTTCCCGAGGAGGGGGATTGAGGGGGCAGCAGGAACTCTGTCCCCAGACTGGTAGGTGTCTTGGTTCTGAGTTCTCTTGGACAATCCCATCTTGGTGGATTTCCAAAGACCGAATTCTAAATTCCCACTTGGGGAAATCAAGTTTCCGGCGACCAAGATGGGCTGTAAAGGCAGTCACGCGGTGGAGGGTGGTGGTGGGCGTGGGTGACCCCTTCATAGAAAAGGGGTTGACACTTGCAGAGTTTAGGGCTAGCTAGTTTCTATCTCTCCCTTTGAGTGCGCCTCCCATTAAGGCAGTGACGCCCCTTTGGGTTGAGAGTAAGCTACAGGCTTCGGGATCAAAGGATTTCTTAGATCACTCTATAATCGCCCCCTCCCTTTCGGAGTTGGCAACAGAGGCCTGCAGCTTAACTGGGACCTGCCCCCTCCAAGAAGCATCAAGCATGCGCAAGAAGGGGGGGGAGGGATGGTTCAAGCTGAGGGGTGGGGCCTTGAGATCCAGGGGGGGAGGGATGGCTCCCTTCCCCCCCAGAAGAGGAGGGGACTGGGAGGAGCGCTGAACCGCTAGACTGCAGCGCCCCCTTAACTACCAAGGCAGGCCCAGGAGAGGGCGGAGGGATTCTGGAGCGAAGGGGCGTGCCGTCCGGACACGAGGAGGGGCGTGTGCAAAGTGAGGGGGAGGGGTTAAGGTATGTAGGAGGAACGAGGTGTATCCGAGGGGGGCTGGCTGCTGGTGGCTACGCGGGACAGGACTGAATGGGGAGGGGCTTAGATGTCAGGGAGAAAGTGGGGGTTGGGCTGCCTTGGGGTGTGTCTGCGGGGGAGGGGTATGTCTGGATTTGTGGGGGGATGGGCACAACTAGGAGGGGGGAGGCTGCGCGGGAGATGGGGTGCCAGCCTCGGCCTCCGAGGGGCCCCAATACCTGATTCCTGTATGTAAACAGCTGGTTTGGGGGCGTGCGCGCCCCGCTGACGGTGGGCTCAGTAGGTGAAAACCAGGTCGGCGATACTAGACGAGCGCCAGTCCCCTGCGATCATCTCGGTAACCTCGGGGGTGCAATAGTCCGGGAATTCGAAATGTGACGTGCCCGAAGGGGGCAGCAGGTCCGGGTCACGGTCCAGGGCACTGCAGTCCAGGCCGGCGGGGCCCGGGGGCATCCTGGACAGAAAGCCCAGTGGCTCCTCCCCAGATACCACCGTCTCCTCTTCGCCCTCCTCTGCTGTAGCCGCCTCCTCCTCCTCTTCCTCCGGCTCCTCGTCCTCGGACAGGGTCGGAGAGGCGGCGCTGGCGGCCGCCCCCTCGCCGGATGGCCCCTGCGCGCGCTCCGCGGGTCCGCGGGCGGCGCGCCCCGCCGGGACCATCCTCCACAGCTCGCGCCCGGGGGTCTCCAGCAGGCGTACTTCCAGCAGCTCCTCCTCTTCGTCTTCGTCGTCGTCCTCCGGCGCCGCCGCGCCGCCCCCCAGAGGTCCTCCCGACGCTCGGCGGCCCCCGCGGCCCGGCAGCTGTGGCCCGGGTTTCAGCCGACTGCCACCACCGCCGCCTCCGGGGGGGCGGGGCCGCGCCTTGGCGGGCGCCCCCTTGCTCTTCTTGCGAGGCCGGTACTTGTAGTCCGGGTAGTCCGCCATGTGCTTGAGGCGCAGCCGCTCCGCCTCCCGCACGAACGGGATCTTCTCCGAGTCCTGCAGCAGCTGCCAGCGGCGGCCCAGGCGCTTGGAGATCTCAGCGTTGTGCATGTCGGGCCACTGGTCCATGATTTTTCTCCGCTCGTGCTGCGACCACACCATGAACGCGTTCATCGGCCGCTTAATGTGGCCGCTCGGGGTCTTGCACCAGCCTGGCTCGCGCGCCCCCTCGGCGGCCGGCCCGGGCCCCGGGGGCGGCGGCCCGCCGTCCCGCTTGGCCCGCGCGCCCCGCTGCTGCACCATCGTGCCGGGCCCGGGCCGCTAGACGCCGCCGGGGGCCGTCCGCATCCTCCGCGGCGGCGGTGGGGGAGGAGGCAGCGGCGACGGAGGGGCGGCCCCGCCCCGCGGCTCGGCCCGGCCCCCGCGAGCTGGGAGCGCGGCAGCCGGCGCTCGGGCCGTCTGTGCGAGGGGGAGGTCAGTGGCGCGGGCTCAAGAGGGCTCCGCGCGTCCCCGCCGCCCCGGGCCAGTAGAGCTCCTCCGCGCGCCGCGCATTGTTTTGCAGGGCCAAGGACTCGAGCCTCGTGGGCTCCTGCGGGCTCCGGTCGCGGCCTGGCTCTCCGCGGCCCCGCGCGCGCTTGCCCGCCCGCCGCCGCCTTCCAGTGTCTTTCTCCCCGCGCGGCCCCGGAGGCGCGCTCGCTCCCCTCCCCCTCGCCGTCTGCGGGCCGCTGCGGCGCGCGCGGGGCCGCCCCGTGTAAACACCGAGGTGCCCGCTCGGGCAGCGGCCGGGCCACGCCTCGCGCTCGCTGCGCGTCATCCGTTGCTGGGCAGAGAACTCAGCATTTGCATCTCCCAATCGCTGGTTGCTTGGGCGGGCGGTCTCGCGCCTGGGTTGGGGGCTGGGGGGACGGATGAGATAGGTTTCTTTTCTTAGGATCCGGGCTGGAGTGAAGTTGGGGGGCGGGACGTGGAGCGCTGCCCATCTGTTCTCCAAGGTTTTCCTTTCTTCGCCTTGCACATTTATTCAATGACACCTGCCGCCAGGTAGGACTTCTTCCCGGTCTCTTACTGGGACACTGATGGACTCCCTGCTACAGAGAATTGGTAGAGGGACGGAGACTCCTTTAAGGAGACAGACTCACCTTGTAGTTAGAGCCCCTCCCTACTACACACAGGGTCCAGCCACAGAATGCTTAACAAATGCTTTTAGGCCCAATAATGGTTTTTATTTTTGTTCTTTCTTATCCTTTGGGGCGCTAAAGGAATCCCTAAGGGACTAGAACGCCTGCTTTCCAAAGACAAGCCGCAGGACGCGCGCTGCCATTCTAGCTAGTCTGGCGGTCCTAGCTTGCTCCCTAGAGCACCTAGGGGCTGGGCCACCGTGCTCCGGAGCGGAGTCGCCTTGTACAGTTATTGCACCCCGGGCGCGTCCTGGATCTCGCCCAGCGCGCGCAGCCAGTCCACTGGGGGCGGCTGAGCGCCTCGCCCCGCCCTGGGCGGAGTCTTCCTAGGGGCGTGACCGAGAGGACTGCGGGCCGCGCGTGGCGGGGAGGCGCCTCGCTCTCCAGGCTCACCACGTGTGAGCCAGTTGTAGCACCGCCCGGCGCGTGCAGCCCTAGGGGGAGGTCACCTTCATGGCGCCTGGGCTTGGCGATGGGAGGGGCTGTGAGGGCCTCGCCCCTCTATACCCATACTGGGAGGGGTCGGGTCAGTTTCTGGAAAGTGACCTCCTCTGTAGTGGAGTGGGCATGGTTCCGTGTAGGCAAGGAATAGTAGACCTCACTCAACTCCAGGTGCAGCGAGGACTGAATGCGAGGTGGAGTGAGCGCGGGCCGAAGTGTAGATGCAGGATAGTGAGTGATCTGGAAGGCAGGCGGGCGGGTGGATGGTTGGAGGGAGCATCCCTCGTGGGAGGGGGCAACTCTAAAAAGGCTCCGATGCTGGAAAGGCTCTGGCTCTGCTCCTGCCCGGGGTCCCTTCTCATTGGAGGCTGGAAATCGCTGCATTTTAATCCCTCCAACTGAGGCCTGGGTGGTTCTTTGTTCAGTGGAGGCTGCCTTCCTGCGCTCACTTCCCAGTCCCTCCTTTTGCTTATCTTCAAGTGCAGATAAAGCAGTTTCTCCTTGGCTCAGTGGCCTTATGGATTAAGTGGGATAATGCTTGCAAACACGGCCTTGATGCTTAATAAAAAGTACAAGTTGTCGGGAATTAGATTTTCCTAGGTCGCCAGCAGTGCACAGATACCAACTTAATGAGAAAAACATCTAGTGAGTTTGGGATGTGTTTCACATTTCAAAAAAAAGGCATCAAAACGGTAATCATGGTGTGTGTCCATTGAAATGTCGTAGGCAGATATTTTAGCGCATTCTCTCCCAGCAGCAGTCAGACTGACAGGAATACTTACCTTGCGGTTGAGGCTAGCCTTGGCTAATATCCGAGACCTTTTCTTAAAATTAGTACTTTTGCAGTTTACTAGACAGAGTATTTAAAGTGACGAAGGAGCCAGCGAGATAGCTTAGCAGTTATAGTCACTTGCCTGAGTTAAAATCCGGATCCCACAAATTGAAGTAGAGAACAGACCCTTATAAGTTGCCATGTGACATGGGCCTCTCTAGCTCTCATTCGTTCTCCGTGTCTCTCTCTTTCCCCTACACAGACACAAAATAGATAAATACATGTTTTAAAGTGTCATTAAAGATTGCTAGCTAGCAGAACATTTCTTTCATTGTTTCAAACCTGTCTCCAACCATTTTTTGACCTTGTAGCTGCAAATGCCCTCCTGCCCGTGCCTTAAGGACCATTCTGAACCGTGTTCTTGGTCAGATTAATTTGGTCCGGTTGCTTCACTCTTCTCAAAAGAACAAAAAAGCACATTAGCTATTCCACCACCCTTCCCCTCTGTCCTTCCACACACGTGCTCATCCACTCAGTTACGAGGTAGGCCCTGTAATGGATGCTGCATAGATCACCTGGTAGGCAGGGGGGGCAGAAGGGGGAATTCTGCTGCTCTGTTACAGCTGTTAGCATGGATTTCCATGGGGAGAAATGTTATCACCTGCTTTTTCCCTCTCCCTAGAGACATTTATACAGTATGTGAGCTGTTCTAAACTCCCCCTAAATGAGAAGACATTTAACATGCAAGACATTGAATTTAAAGCCAGGGCTACTGAAGTACAGAACTGACTAACATGAAAGTAGTCTTATTTTTATTTATTGGGGGGGGGGGGGGAGATAGCATTCAAGGACAACTAATGGCAGTCACTTCTATCATGTGAGTCTTGGGGGTCCTCACCTCACCACGCCCGGCTGCTGGGGTCCTTTCTTAAGGAGCAATTGGAGGAACAGGAAGAAAAAAATGGAAAACCTCTGGGTTATACAGAGAGACCCTGTCTCGAAAAACAAAAACAAACAAACAAACAAACAAAAAAATGGAAAACCAAAAGAATGAGTGCCTGGGACAGATAGGATGCTAGAGCCTGGGTGTGGGTTTACCATCTCAGGATATGAGATACACACTGGTCCTTAGGAAAATACAGACATCAAACAAAGCAGCAAATGAAAAGACTGGAGCCAAGCGTTTCTCTGTGTAGCCCTGGCTGTCTGGAACTCACTTTGTAGACCAGGCTGGCCTCAAGCTCAGAAATCCACCTGCCTCTGCCTCCCAAGTGCTGGGATTAAAGTCGTGCACCACCACGCCTGGCTTGAGACCCTATCTTTACAAATGAAATGGAACCAAGAGCTGGCTTGGGCTGGGGCTCTGTGGTTCTGGGGCTTGTCTAATGTACAAAGCACAGCCCCGGGTTTCCTCCCCCAGCACTCTGGGAATCAACAAAGCCTGGAAAAAAGTTCTCAGTAGGGGGGTGGGTATGGGGGACCTTTGGGATAGCATTGAAAATGTAAACGAGGAAAATACCTAATAAAAAAAAATTAAAAAAAAAGTTCTCAGTAAATACATGAAAGCCAATTTCAGTATTAAGTATTCAAATTGGGTAAAATGACATTTTACTAAACAGTCAAAATAGAATTTCACTAAATTATACATTGTGTAGTTTATTTACTTTTTTAGTCTTTTAAAATTTTCAGCTGGGGACCAGCAAGTCAGGTCAGTGAATAAAGGCACTTGCCATCAAGTCTGATGATATGAGTTCTATTCCTGGTACCATCATGGTGGCAGGAGGGAGAGCCAACTCCTACGAGATGTTCTGTGACCTCTCTCTAGACAGGCATAGTACCATGAACCTTCTTTCCTCCCCAAAATAAATAAATGTAATTAAAAAAAATTTTTTTTTAAATTAAGTACGGGGCCTGGAGAAATGGCTCAGTGGTTGAGAGCACTGACTGCTCTTCCAGAGGTCCTGAGCTCAGTTCCAGCACCCACATGGTAGCTCACACCCCTCTGTAAGGGGATCTGATGACCTCTTCCAGTGTGCCTTGAGGACAACTACAGTGTATGTACATAAAGTAAACAAACAAATCTTTTTTTAAAAATTAAATACAGCCGGGCAGTGGTGGCGCACGCCTTTTATCCCAGCACTCAGGAGGTAGAGGCAGGCGGATTTCTGAGTTCGAGGCCAGCTTGGTCTACAAGTAAGTTCCAGGACAGCCAGGGCTACACAGAGAAACCCAGTCTCGATAAATAAATACATAAATAAAAATGCCTGAAATGGCCATATGAAAATACCGAATCAGACCCTTCAGTTTCAGAGCCGACGACGTGTTACTGTTTATTCTGAAACTGCTGTGTAAATGCAGACTCTTATGCTAACAGAGGGAGACATGTCCGTACAGGAATCAAATGTGTGCAGGAAGGAATTTTCCTCAAAACTAATTTGTGTAGCTACCTCTGGCTTCTGGGGTGCTGGGACTGACTGTGTGTCTGGAGTGCTTTGAATCAGTTTGCTTGTAAACTGTTACCTGTAACAGCCTATAAGCAATTTAGAGCTTACAAATGTGCTGCTAAAACTCAAGCTAGTCCATCAGCTCATTCTTTTTTTTTTTTTTTTTTTTGGTTTTTCGAGACAGGGTTTCTCTGTGTAGTCCTGGCTGTCCTGGAACTCGCTCTGTAGACCAGGCTGGCCTCGAACTCAGAAATCCGCCTGCCTCTGCCTCCCAAGTGCTGGGATTAAAGGCCCGGCCAGCTCATTCTTTTAAGAGAGATTACTTCTGGCATGCTTCAATAGCTGAGGTTGCAGGGTGTTTATAAAAAGTAGACTGTGTTTCAATGTTATTTTATGTGTGTGAATGTTTTGCCTGCATATATGTCTGTCCAACATGTGTGCCTGGTACTCAAGCTAGAAGAACAGGAGCTACAGAGAGTTGTGAACAACCATGTGGGTCCTGGGAATTGAACCTGGGTCCTCTGGAAGAGCAGTCAGTGCCTTAGCTACTAAGCCATCTCTCCTGTCCTTGAATCAACTTTATTATTTTCTGAGTTCTCTGCAGACAGTGTACCCATTACCCACACAGTTAATTGGTACCCCACTGCAGACCATTTCTGTAGTGTATCCTTCCGTGTGCCCCGAAAGCTCCAAGAAATTGAAGGGTAGATACATCTGGCTTTCTGTTCTCACTATGGTATATTCCAAGCACCTAGCAGAACTACACATACTGTAGGTGCCTACTGTGTGTTCAGGGAAGGAAGGTGCAGTCAACCAGCATGGGCATGACTGTGCTAGACTTACACCAACTGTGTGGCTCCCAAGCATCCATCCTCCAGCCTAGGGTAGCTGTCTGGTACATTCAGGAAGTCAAGACAAGTGAGTGGATTCACGATGGAGTCCTGACTATCCTGGAACTACCTATTATATGAACCAGGCCATCCTTCAACTTAGACATCCACTGGCCTCTGCCTCCTGAGCTGGCCTTAAAGGCATTCACTATCATACCTGACCCTTGAATAAATTTCTTCACTTAAAATTTCTTTTTTGGCCGGGTGTGGTGGCACACGCCTTTAATCCCAGCATTTGGGAGGCAGAGGCAGGCGGATTTCTGAGTTCGAGGCCAGCCTGGTCTACAGAGTGAGTTCTAGGACAGCCAGGGGCTACACAGAGAAACCCTATCTTGAAAAACAAAAAACAAAAACAAAACAAAAAGGCCAGCAAGGGTAAAGGTGCTTACTGTCTGAGGATAGAAACATGATGGCCTGAGTTTGATCCCTGACCTCACATAAAGGTGAAAAGAAAGAACCAGCTGCACAGAGTGTGCTTGGCCCATAGGGAGTGGCACTATTAAGAGGTGTGGCCTTGGGGCTGGAGAGATGGCTTAGTGGTTAAGAGCACCGACTGCTCTTCTGAAGGTCCTGAGTTCAAACCCCAGAAACATGGTGGCTCACAACCATCTGTAATGAGATCTGACGCCCTCTTCTGGTGTGTCTGAAGACAGCTAAGGTGTACTTGGATATAATACTAAATAAATCTTTAAAAAAAAAGAGGTGTGGCCTTGTTGGAAGAAGTGTGTCACTGTGAGGGTGGGCTTTGATACCCTCCTCCTAACCATGTGAGATCCAATCTTCTCCTGTTTGCCTTGGATCAAGATGTAGAACTCTCAGCTCCTCCCTTACCATGCCTGCCTGGATGCTGCCATGCTTCCTGCCATGATGATGATGGACTGAACCTCTGAACCTGTAAGCCAGCCCCAATTAAATTGTTTGTTATAAGAGTTGCCGTGGTCATGATGTCTCTTCATAGCAGTGGAATACATAACGAAGACACACTGTGATACTTTCATCCAAGTATCATACACACATGCAATTACTTTCTTTAAAACTCGGATATTATGACATGGTGATGCATGCCTTTTATCCCAGGACACAGGAGCCAGAAGCTGGTGGATCTCTGTGAGTTTAAGACCAGGCTGGTCTACATAGTAAGTTCCAGGTTAGCCAGAGCTACATAATAGAGAGACTTATCTTCAAACAGACATATAACCCTCAGATTATAATAGTATATGTGTGTCACAAGGTTATATAGTGTAAATGTGTGTACATGTGGTGGCCAGAGGCCCATATCAGATGTTGTCCTCTGTGGCTCCATACCTTACTTTTAGACATGATTTCTAAAAGGTTGAGAACTGCTTTAGAGTGTCAAAACATTTATGTGGCTTGATTCAAAATTAGAATGACTTACTGGTCCTGGTGGCTCATGCCTGTAATCCTAGCACTTGGGAAGCCGAGGCAGCGGTTGGCAATAGGTTTGAGGTCAGTCTGGGCTCAGCCTGAGCCAAAGTGAGAACCTGACTCAAAAGATAACAAGACTTGCCTGGCGTGGTGGTGCACGCCTTTAAACCCAGCACTTGGGAAGCAGAGGCAGGCGAATTTCTGAGTTCGAGGCCAGCCTGGTCTACAGAGTGAGTTCCAGTGCTACACAGAGAAACCCTGTCTCGAAAAAAAACAAAAAACAAACAAACAAGCAAAAACAACCAAGACTTAAATAATCAAGGGAAGAAAAAATGAAATTAAAGTAAGGAAAAAAAATCTAAATTTCTTGAGCTGGGTGGTGGGAGTGAAGTGGAAACTTAAGGGTTCTTTAGGAAGTCAGTTGTGAGTTGTGTTGGGTGATGTTTTGCTGGTGCAAAATCGTGAAGGAGTTTCCCTGAAGTGGACACAGGTAAAAGAGGAAGACTAATGAAGGAAAGTTTAGCTGAAGCAGACACAGGAGAGAGGATGTTCTACTAGAGCAAGCATGTGAAAGGACACGTGATGAAGGACTCTTTGCTAAAAACATGCATGTATTGGTCCACATTACATAGTTGAGCTGCATTTGTCAGGACTCCATGGAAAGAAATGTACCAAAAAACTTCTGGTGGTGTGCTGCATTTTCTTGCCACTTCGGTGGACTTGGGCTGATTGGCAAAGTGAGGTGAGCTGAGACAGGCAAGGGCCGAGGCAAGACAGGCGCAGGAGAAGGCGCAGGAACTTACTCTGACTCTGTTAACGGTGAATGGACCCTGTTGTCCTAATTGGGTTGCCTTGTCTGGCCTCAGTGGGAAAGAATGTGCCTACAGGTGCCAAGGTGTGTTGGTACCCAGGGGGATTTCCCCCTTCTCAGAGGAGAAGGGGACACGGTTGGGGAGGGGCTGTGTGAAGGGGGTCTGTGAGGAAAGGGGCGTTGTGATCGGATGTAAAGTGAATAAATACGTAAGCTAATCGGGAAAATTATTTATCCTCTAGTTTTAATGTTTGGGATTTGGGAGTTAGGCTGAGCTCAATAAAAGTCACTTGTTAATCAGACCGACACTTCATGAGTTCAATATCAAAAGTCCAGCATTGGGCCGCAGGATGGTTATGCGGTAAATGCACTTGTCACATGTTAGTGAAAGCTGGCCTACAACAGAGACTCTTCATCTCCTGATCTTCCTGCCTTCACCTCCCAAGAACTGGGAGGAGTCTTTCACTGTCATAGACAGCTTGCAATTTGTATATAAAATATCAAGGAAGAGGGACAGGTGATGTTGATCTGTAACTTAGCACACGATAGGCGGAGCTAAGAGGATCGCTGCGAAGTTACGGCCACCGTGAGCTGCACAGAGAGATCCTGTCTCAAAATGCCAAAGGATGACGAATTTCTTGATCATTTGCAAAAAAACAAAAACAAAAAACCTGATCACTGCTTGAAACTGCTTTAGTAGCGATCAGCACGTATTGTTTGATCTAATACAAGATGAGACCGAAGAGCACTCAGGCTGTAACTGGCAGAGGGGCTTTCTCCGGTTCCTTCTATTTTGAATTCCTTTTTTAAAAATTACAGTCCCATTCCAGAGAAACCATTAGGCTGTCAGGGACACTGTTCATTGGTGGCGTGCCTGGGCAGAAGGCCGAGCACTCAGTCGTGGGAGCCTGCCGATTGGTGAGTGGCGCTATGGAACTTGTTGCCCATTGGCTGAGTCGCTGGAGCGTGGGGCCCGGCGCCGCCGTTCCCTTGGCAACCAAGGCCTGGAAGGGTAACTCAGGCGGGTGCCGCCCCCAGGTCCGGGCGCTGGGGGCAGGGCGCCCTGCAAGAGAGTATCGCTCCTCCTCCCCTAGGGACAAGAACTGCCACCTAGAGTGGAGGGTTGGGTGGATGTGTGTGTACGAACTATCCTCAAAGAAAGAAAACTGACCTGTAATTCAACCCTCTCCAGGCCTCCTCGGTTGGCATCATTTTGAATCCAGAGCCTGCCAGAAGAGGATCCTGAAGATGAAGGCAGCAAGATCTGGTGGGAAGCCGGCACTTGCCCTGTGGACTCCTAGCGCCAGGGTTATGACAGCCTTGGATATATACACACATTCAATGGTGTAGTGGGAGGAATGGATGTGTGAGTGTGGAAGTTTAATAGCCACTGTTGTGTGGCTCCTGTTTTATTTCTCAGGCTCAGAACTATCCCAGAACCTGGGAGGTTGTGGGAAGTGCTACTCACCTAGGCACTCCACATCTCTTAGACACCCATCGACGCTGAGGCAGCATTCCTGCTGTAAACCGAAAGACAGAACTTATTTTAGCTCACAGTTTTGGTTCATCGTAGTGGGCAGGGCAGCATAGACAAAGCAGACTGCCCAGCTGTGGCCAGAGGCAGAGAGACTGCCTATGACGGTTTTTTTTTTTTTTCTGAGACAGCCTCACACTTAGTCCAGGCTAGGTCAAACTTTTGGCAGTCCTCCTGCGTCAGCCTTCAAACTGTTGGGATTACAAACACATTGAGATTATAGTTTCCTATATCCAGGTTCCTAATCTCTCTTGACTGTGGATGTGCATGTACAGTCGCATGGAGGCTGTAGTATAACACTGGGTTTTGATCCTAGATCTGAGGTTTAATTTTGAGGCAGTGTCACTCACTGCCCTACTGCTTACAGTTTACCAGATTGGTTAAGTATTTATCCCTGGCTGGCTCTGCGCCTCGGGCATCTGCCTGTCTCCCCCTCCCCATTGCTGGGCACCATACTTGGCTATTTTATATTTTACACGGGCCCTGCTTATTGGATGTAGGTTGTCATGCTTATATGGCAAGCACTTTTTTTTCCCATTTTTTATTAGGTATTTAGCTCATTTACATTTCCAATGCTATACCAAAAGTCCCCCATATCCACCCACCCCCACTCCCCTGCCCACCCACTCCCCCTTTTTGGCCCTGGTGTTCCCCTGTACTGGGGCATATAAAGTTTGCAAGTCCAATGGGCCTCTCTTTCCAGTGATGGCCGACTAGGCCATCTTTTGATATATATGCAGCTAGAGTCAAGAGCTCCGGGGTACTGGTTAGTTCATAATGTTGTTCCACCTATAGGGTTGCAGATCCCTTTAGCTCCTTGGCTACTTTCTCTAGCTCCTCCATTGGGAGCCCTATGATCCATCCATTAGCTGACTGTGAGCATCCACTTCTGTGTTTGCTAGGCCCCGGCATAGTCTCACAAGAGACAGCTACATCTGGGTCCTTTCAATAAAATCTTGCTAGTGTATGCAATGGTGTCAGCGTTTGGATGCTGATTATGGGGTGGATCCCTGGATATGGCAGTCTCTACATGGTCCATCCTTTCATCTCAGCTCCAAACTTTGTCTCTGTAACTCCTTCCATGGGTGTTTTGTTCCCAAATCTAAGGAGGGGCATAGTGTCCACACTTCAGTCTTCATTCTTCTTGAGTTTCATGTGTTTAGCAAATTATATCTTATATCTTGGGTATCCTAGGTTTGGGGCTAATATCCACTTATCAGTGAGTACATATTGTGTGAGTTTCTTTGTGAATGTGTTACCTCACTCAGGATGATGCCCTCCAGGTCCATCCATTTGGCTAGGAATTTCATAAATTCATTCTTTTTAATAGCTGAGTAGTACTCCATTGTGTAGATGTACCACATTTTCTGTATCCATTCCTCTGTTGAGGGGCATCTAGGTTCTTTCCAGCTTCTGGCTATTATAAATAAGGCTGCTATGAACATAGTGGAGCATGTGTCCTTCTTGCCAGTTGGGGCATCTTCTGGATATATGCCCAGGAGAGGTATTGCTGGATTCTCTGGTAGTACTATGTCCAATTTTCTGAGGAGGCAAGCACTTTTTAACCTTGCTGCTCTTTCTTCACCCCCTCCTTCCAGATTCAAGGCACTGTTTCCCACCAGGTAGACTGTGTGCAGCTTCTAATTGGGATCTTTCTTTCTTTCCTTTTCCTTCTTTTCTTCTCTTTACTGGATACCTTAGAAACTCATCGCTGGGCTTGGAGTTGTAGCTCAGAGGTTGTCTTAGTCAGGGTTTCTATTCCTGCACAAACATCATGACCAAGAAGCAAGTTGGGGAGGAAAGGGTTTATTCGGCTTAGACTTCCATATGGCTGTTCATCACCAAGGAAGTCAGGACTGGAACTCAAGCAGGTCAGGAAGCAGGAGCTGATGCAGAGGACACGGAGGGATGTTCTTTACTGACTTGCTTCCCCTGGCTTGCTCAGCCTGCTCTCTTATAGAACCCAAGACTACCAGCCCAGAGATGGCACCACCCACAAGTGGACCTCCCCCCTTGATCACTAATGAGAAAATGCCTTACAGCTGGATCTCATGGAGGCATTTCCCCAACTGAAGCTCCTTTCTCTGTGATAACTCCAGCTGTGTCAAGTTGACACAAACCCAGCCAGTACAGAGGTGGAGGGCCTGCTTTATCTCTATGTTCAATCCTCAGGCCTCTAAATAAAAATATCCCAAACAAGAAGGTACCCTATGGGGGCTGGAGAGATGGCTCAGTGGTTAAGAGCACTTGACTGCTCTTCCAGAGGTCCTGAGTTCAATTCCCAGTAACCTCATGGTGGCTCACAACGATCTGTAATGGGGTCCGATGCCCTCTTCTGATGTGTCTGAATATAGCTATAGTGTACTCATATACATAAAATAAATAAATCTTTTTTTAAAATCTTAAAAAAAAGATAGTACCATATATTACATTATTTCCCTGCTTAAAAATTCTCCTGTGACTGATGCATCATTTTTAGACCTAGATTTGTTCATTCCCCCGCTCCTCCTCCTGCCTCTCTCGCTGGCTTTGCTTTGTATGTAGCTCAGGCCCGCTTGAAACTTGCCATCCTCTCACTTTAGCCTAGGGGGGTTGGAGGGCAAGGGTGGGGCTGCTGGAATGACAGGCATGAGCCACCTTGATATTGGCTCTGTTGCCCAGGCTGGGCTTGATCTCATTAAGTATAAAAATTTTGAGCTTGCCTTCCGGACAGAGACCTCGCAGTCTCAATGACTCGCCAGAGCATCTCATGAGACCTGTTGGAGCACTGTGACAGCACAGTGTGGCCAGGACTGCTCGGTTATGTTCACCTGTATTTGAACTTGTTAGGACCCCAAAGATGGATCTGACCTACAGAGGTCCTCTTCCCAGAGTGGCCACATTGAATAAATCTCTTTTCTCTGCTTTTCACTGTTGTTTGTTAAACTGCCCTACGATGGATTTTTTTGGCTGACCCTGGCTTGTTCTGGGCTCCAGGGCTCAGGCTCTGACCCTCACACGTGACAAAGATGGGAGTCACACTTCTGACATCTTACCGGTGGTATTGGCAGTGGGTGCTTCATCCCAGCCGCCTGTCCTTCCTTGAGCATTAGCTTCAGCAGTGTGACCTCAGACTTCCAGGGGTGGCTGCCTGTCTCTTGAGAACTGGTAGCGGTCCTGGCAGCTCAGCTCTGTGGTGATCTAGAAGGCACTGTCAACCACCCAGCTCAGGGTCCATCCATTTTTAATACCTAAAGCGGCATGAACACACACCTGAGCCAGTGCACAGGGTTTCACAGAAGTTTCTAGAACACCTTCCACTCTTTATTTTAATTGCTCTCTGATTTGCCTAGGTCAGCCGCACTTTTGCTTTCTCACAGTGCACCACCTTCCCTTCTTGTCCTTTCCAAGTCAGGTAAGGGTTTTGCTTTGTTTTGATGACAGTGTCTCACATGTTGTCTGGCTGTCCTGGAACTCACTATGTGTAGACCAGGATGGCCTCTGTTTCCCCAAGTGCTGGGATTAAAGATATGGGCCCCTACCACAGCCTACTTCAGGTATTTTCTGTGGGAAGCTTTCTCTGACCAGAGTCTGAACCAGCTTTCCTTGATCTAGAGACTTCACCCTTGCATGTATGTGTGACTAGATTACTGCTGAGTTCCAAATGCTTTCAAAAAGCCCTTGCTTTACAAATGTTGAAGTGGACAGGACAGAGGTCTGACCGGAAGCCCTGAAACAAAAAGCATTGTCCTTAGATATGGCCTTCTAGCCCCATCATCTCCTAGCCTTGTCTCTAGCCACACATGCAACCCTCAGCTGGCCTGAATCCATTCTGTACCTCGGGTATATTGTGGTAGGCGGGCACTATATCTCCAACTGTGTGCTCTCTGCTCCTAAGATGTCTGCTTCCCAAGCCCTTGTCTTCCTTGTATGGTGGGTCTCAGTCAAGACCTTGCCTCTTCCAGGAAAGACACTTGCTTTAGCTAGTTCTGGGGAGGTGGGTTTGTTTTGATTGCCACATGAAGTATCTTAAGTTACTGGATGAGACTGTTCGAGCTGCCTGCTGGCTTGGTTACCTGTGCCCATCTCCACCGTAGCCCTATCTAGCAGATGGCGGCTCTACAGAGTGCCACGCTGGGCCTGTTTGCTGCAGGGACAGCCTCTGGAAAGCTGAACAAATAAATTCACTGGTCAGGCAGCCTCCCAGAGGAATTGCAGCTCGGGGGCTGCGCTCTGACCGGGAGAGGAAGCTGGGGGGGAGGTTTGGTGTGTTCCAGCCTGAGCCTGGACCGCCCGCTGGAGGCCCTGGCGTGCATTCCGAGGGGGATGGGCAGAGAAGCTGTTTCTTTCTCGGGGTTCCAGGGGTGGGGGAGGGGCGTCGAGAGCGAAGACTCCTTCAAACATCAGCTCCTAGGCACACAGCCTGCTGGGAGGAAAGGGGTGGGGAGCGTGCTGAAAGCCCGCTTTCTCTGGGAGGCCACTAGCCGTGTCAGAGGGAAGAATACGGGGAAGAGGAAGAAGGGGAGGGAGTTACTTTAGAGGGGTGAATCTGATGGCTTTCCATCCGAGGAAAAAGCGTTGAGCTGGTTAAGAAAGCACGTTCCCAAGGATTTCCCAGGCCCCTGCTTTTGGTCAGTTCTGCAAAACCACCCTCGTCAAGTCTTGAGACTCCTACGCTGGAAACCTTATCCTTCTAGCATCAGATCTTCAGAACACCTAAATGGTGGAAGTCCTCCAAGCCTTTAGCAGCAGCAGGGAACCAGATATGGGTCCAGAGACCTAGCATCTATTTTGCCTACACGCCAACCTCACCCTCACGTATTTCCAGTTGTGTTCTGCACACATCTGTCCCCAATAATCTCAGCGCACCCGGGAGGTCTAGGCTGGACAGAGTTCCAGGCCAGCCAGGACTACACAGAAACCTTGACTCAAATAAACAAAACCCCAACCCTCCCCCTGCCCCCAAACCTGAAAAGCACATAAACTAGTGAGCTGAGCACTGCGCTGGGTTTAGCTAACTGCAGAAGGCCTGCAGGTTAGAGAAATAGCAAGTAGGGAAGGGTTTTGAACTCGGGGTCCGCAACTTCATCTAACACTTCAGAGAAAAAAAAAAATACACAGTAATACGAAAGATAAATATTTATTCAGAACAAATCTTAACAATTGATTTTACATTCTAAGCCACGAGGAAATAGCAAAACAGCAAAGAGAAGACAACAGCTGAAGAAAAGCAGTTTATCGAATTTCAAGCTAACTTGGTGACATGTCATTGACCCAGGCCCTGGCCTGGCCTGGCCTGTTTCCCCAAGAACGCTTTCTGGTTTACCACTCACTCGTGATTCTGGGTTAGAACCACCTTTCTCCTGAGGGTCAGAGGTTAAACGTTGTGGGTGAGCTTCTCTAGGGTTCCTAGTGGCTGAGGCAGAGGTGCAAATGTAAACGTCTGCTAAGTTTCTTTACTGAGGGGAACCGTTTCTCACTGGTGACAGTGATAGTGGAAAGGGATGGCCCTGGAACATTCAAGATGTGGTACTCCGAGGGCTGATGCAAGCAGCCTGGAGTGCTCCTGGCCCCTTCCTTCCCTAGCTCCCAAGCAGCAGGGCGAGCTTTCTGGGCTCTTTCGGGATGATTTCTCCACACTGCTGGGGTCCGCACGGTGGAGAGCGGACTTTGGGCCCAGCAGTGTCGAGGAGATTGTTGTGAAGTGTGAGAGGTAGTGGGATGAGCACCGGGCTTGGGGTCAGGGGACTCTACTGTGGGCTATCTGAGGCACCGCGCTGTGTACTTTGTCCCTGTAATTTAACTTCTCTGGGTTCACTTTATCTGCTGGAAAACCAAAAGGTTAGTTTAAAACACCGTCCGGGGAGGCAAAGGCAAGAGTCGGGAGGGAGAGTTACTGCACGTTTGCAGCTAGCCTGTTCTCTGAATGCAGCCGGTCCAAGCCGGCCTACGGGAGACACACTGAGACCCTGTCTCAAAACACAAAACCAAAAGCAACCCGCCTCCCAAACTCAACAAAAACCACCTCTTGGGTCTTTTCCAGCAGGGAAGCCTAGGCTCTGTGATCTTGTAGAAACTCGGCTTCTTAGCCACCACATGGAGCTGTCACAATGGAGGGACATTTTTTTTTTTTTTTTTTTTTGCCACGAGAGGCCCTTGGCCACCATTCAGAGCTTATTCAGAATACACACTTCTAGCAACACTGTTTTCACAAAGTCTGATACCACAGAGAAGCAGCAAATAAAAAGGGCCCAGCAGAGAGTTGCAAAAGGTAGACACTTTTGACAGAAGCCAGTCGATACCGTTTTGATTCAATGAAAGACTTGATAAGAGTGTCTATCCCGCGTTGGGCCCAGTACCCTGGGCTGGAGGCATAATGACCAAGGCGGCCCAAAGGGCTAAAACCTTTTAAGGATTAAATGTATGAGGAGGGAGGTAGTAAAATAAAAAGTAGAGTGGGGAGGGGAGTAGACGAAAGTACCAAAAACAAATACAAACCGGGAGAAAAAAAATATATCTGTATGCAATGGTTCTGAATAGTTCTTACGGGCAAAAATTCACCATTTCAAACATGCCAAAAAGGAGCACACGCGGTTTAAAAAAGGCATAGAGAGAACGTCTCTGGTAGGTTTTAGAAATATCTCCATTCAAAACGATTAAAAAAAAAAAGGTTAAAAAAAAAGTTTTGGCACTTAAGGGAGGGGTAAGCTGGCAGTGTATTCACCCTGGCAGGCAGTCGCGCCTTCAGTGCCCCGCCACGCTGGTGAGCTGAGCTGTCACGGAATTGTGAACTGCTTTGGGACACTGGGCAAAGGCGTGTCCTCTTTTGCCACAGAGGTTGCACACGATGACCTTCCGGCAGTAAGGGCTCAGGTGCCCCTCTTCCCCGCACCTGAAACACCTGTCCTGCGTGCAGGTGCCGCTCATGTGGGTCCGGGAACCACACTTAAAGCACGTCTTGGGCTGCCCCTTGTACCAGCTGTAGCCCCTCTCCGCTCCCAAGAAGAAGGCCCCGGGCAGGTGCCTCACTCCGCCCTCCCCCTGGCGCAGCTCGATCTCGCACTTGTACTCCCCGGTCCAGATCCCGAACCTGTCGGTCACTTTCACGGGCACGGCCAGCACGTCGCAGTGGCGCTTGAGCCAGGTCACGATGTCCTCCACGTCCACGGTCTCGTTCCGGAAGAGGATGAAGAGGGTCTTCAGGCTGGACCTGCTCCGCCCCAAAACCACAAAGTTCTCCCAGCAGTCCTCCAGCTCTCGCTTCTCCTCGTAGACGCGGAGAAACAGGGCTAGCTTTTCGGCGGATCGGAAACTCACGTCGAACTCGCGGCTGCCGGGGATCTGAATGACCGCGTAGATGTCGTCAGGGTCCATGCCGATGGAGCGCAGGATGAGCGCGCCCACCACGAAGTCCCGGGTCGGACAGGCACTTTCGTCTCCCTGGAAACAGATGCGCACGAGGAAGCGGCCCTTACCCGGGCCGGCAGCCGGTGGCTCGTCCTGGAGCGGTCGCTCGGTGGCATCTTCGGTCGTGCCGGGCCTGGCGGGGGTCGCCATGGCCGCCGTCACCTCGGCCTTCTTCCTTCGACTCGGGTCTCCCGCGCCGCTCGCGCTCTTTTTCCTGTAAGCGTCTGACGCCTCACCCGTAGGGTCTCTGCGGCGGCCCTTTGGGTCCCCGCGAGCGGCGGGTGGGAAGTCGCCGGGGTTCGGGGTGGCCAGGCCCCCGGGGCTGCCGAGCCCGCCACTTGCACCGCTGCCAGTTTCGTCGCGCCGCCGCGGCTCGCGGAAGTCGCCCTTCTTCTCCGCCAGGTTCTTGACCACCTGGGCCCAGCCCATCTTCTCGCGGACGCCCTCGGGTTCCTCGACGCGGGCCACGGGTCGCGCGGGGAGCGGGAGCTGAGGCCGGCCCCGCTGTGACTCCTCCTCCGCTCCGCCGCCGGTGGCCATGTTACCTCTTTCCCAGCATCCTCCACTCGTTCCCGCGGTCCGAGGTGCCCATGGCGCGCTCCCGCTCGGGATGAGGGATGAGGGCCGCGGGCTGCGTGGGCGACTCCCCGCCCCCGCTCTGAAACCCGACGCTTCTGGCTTCCGCCCTCTTGGAAGTCTTGCGTGCGGGAATTCGTGCCGGCCGGAGACGGCTCGTCTTGACCCCGGCTCGCCTCCCCTCTGCGGACGAGCGCCCGCCCTACCGCTCTCGAGGGTTTGGCATTTCTCAAGCAGGCTTCAACTGCATTCCAGGAGCAGTGCTTCCTGCGCGCACTGTGAGGGCTTCGCTACAATCTCGCTCCTCTTTTGAGTGGCTTCTGTGAAATAGCAAAAGAAATGGCGGCCCCCAGATCTCATCACATTTTTTCCCCACCAATTTTGATAACCTAATCAACACTTTCCAATGTACATGATAGGCATTTTCTCCCTCTTAGTGGCACACATAATAAACCAGATTAGACCCGATTAAAAGTAGGTAAAGGCAGGTTTATTAGGAGGCAGTTCTCATGTGAGTCACCGATCTCACAGGTGGAGGTCAGCGAAGTTACACATCTGGGCTAAAGCAAGGGGGTTTTATAGAGTTTAGGGGAGGAATGGTATCCATACATGGTCAAAAACTAAGTCCCTGGGCAGGCACTTTTGGGTGGGTTGCTGGGAGATGAATGATAGCTGGGGAGAAGAGTGATATGTTAGCAGGAGTTTTCTTCAAGGGAGGAGGGGTTGGGAGAAGGAGGGCAGACTGAGTTTTCCTGCTTGCTCAGGAAATGAGGGGTTCCAGCCTAACATCCCAACCTCTTTGAGTATAGGGGCAACGATTCAGATCTGGCTACTTCCTGCTGAAAAGGGACAGCCTGGGGTGGGAGAGTCCGGAGTCGGCGGAGTCGGCGGGGTCCTGCTCATTGGGAGGTAGGAGTGTGGGAGCATTTGGTTGACTGTTACTTGGGAAATCCTATGAATCTCTTCCTGGAGGAAGAGGAAAAAGCATGGTGCTAACAGAAAAAACAAAATTAGTATCATTTGCCCTATGAACAGGGCTAGAAGCCATGTGAAGAGTGAAGACTAGCTTCAGAAGGGACAGTATGACAGGGTTTCCACTCCTGGAGTGGAGCCAGTGGGGTGTGGGCCTTCACAAGTGTTGACAGTTGCTGCAGGTGTGAGGCTTCTTTGTATAATAATAATTACATGTTTTCATGTTCCCCTTTAGGGGAACGCTCTCCCTGCTAAAGTTAATGACTCTATGATAGTTAGAAACAGTATGCGTCCAAGAGGGGAGACTATGTTCTGTGTTCCTCAACAAAAATGGTAAATGCTGAGACCTTCAGGACCGCCCTTGAAGCTGTGGAAAAGAACTCTGAGAACATGAGTTCAAGAATACATAAACAGGATTTTTCAACTATGCAAAATAAAAGGATGCAATATGAATTGTACGAGGGGCTTCATGGACCCGAAAGAACAGGGCCAACTGCCCTAATGAGTCAGTAATGGGAAATGAATGGGAATGGGTAGAGGTAGCAGGGAGTAAGAGTGGTGATCTCAGGGCAGGATCCCACCCAGCTAAGCTTATTGTTTGTGTTTAGAGAGGCAGGTTGATCTCTGAGCTCAAGGTCTGTTTACAGAGCAAGTTCCAGGACAGCCAAACTTAGGCATTGAAGGAACTGGAAAACAAAAAGCTAACTTTCTCACCTAAAATAGCTTCTGTGGGGCTGGAGAGATGTTTCAGTGATTGGGTACTGACTGCTCTTCCAGAGGTCCTGAGTTCAATTCCCACCAACCACGTGGTGGTTCTGAGCCATTTGTAATGGGATTTTATGCCTTCTTCTGGTGTGTCTGAAGACAGTGGCAATGCACTCACACATATAAATAATCTTTTTTTTTTTTTAGAAGATTTATTATTTGAATTTTGTGAGTATACTGTCTCTGTCTTCAGACACACCAGAAGAGGGCTCTGATCCCATTACAGATGGTTGTGAGCCACCATGTGGTTGCTGGGATTTGAACTCAGGACCTCTGGAAGAGCAGTCAGTGCTCTTAACCACTGAGCCATCTCTCCAGCCCCATAAGTAAATCTTAAAATATATATATATATATATATATATATATATATATATATATATATATATATATATATATAGATATAGCCTCTATGTCTAGATTTGTCAACCACAAGTACTATACCCAGTGAATTGCACAGGACTAGCTATGTTAAAAAAAAAAAGTTGTCTGGTTCATTTGTCTTGAATGTATTCTATATTCCTAAGAGGCATAAAATGCTGATTTGTGGGATAATGAAAAGGGAACCTGTGGTAAATGATTGAATCAATATGCAAGTAAAATACTGGGCTTTGGTCTGCAAGGGAAAGCTACTGAGAGAGCTGTTACAGTTCTCTGGCAATTTTTTCTAACAGGTTTTCTGTCTTCTGCCAGGAAACCCAAAGCTATCTGAAGAGCTATTGCAGCTCTTTTAGAATTGTTTCTAGCAGGTTTTCTGACTTTGGTTAGAAAATGCAAGAGCTGTCTTAAACAGAGAGCTATCACAAGCCGACTACCGAGCTACCAGCTTGCACCCATCACTGACGTGGAGTCCTTCCTTCTGCTCCTCCCAAATACCCCTTCCTCTGGACCCCCCTATGCAAGCTGAGTCTGGTCCTTGGCAGAAGACTGTTAGAAAGAATGGAATGTGTTAGAAAGAATGGAGGTGTGTCCTGGTTGTATTGGCACAGTTCTTTAGACCATTTATGGAGTGACTAGATCTGGGTCTTTACCAGGTCAGACTCATTGATGTAATTAATAGTAGCATCCTTTTCCCCAGGAACGTGCAGGTGTCACCCTTATTAGTCATGAGGCTGTTAAGGGCCCTCTAGTTTTATAGGGCCATTGAAATTAAAAGAATCTTATTCAGTTAGCACTATTGTTGTAATTTGTACTGAAACCCATAGTAGACTTATACTCGGGAAACAATTAAAATCTGATTAGTATTAAAGCTCTGAACTTTGTGTGTGTGTGTGTTTTGTTTGTTTGTTTGTTTGTTTTTTGTTTTGTTTTGTTTTTCGAGACAGGATTTCTCTGTGTATCTCTGGCTGTCCTGGAACTCACCCAGCAGACCAGGCTGGCCTCGAACTCAGAAATCCGTCTGCCCCTGCCTCCTGAGTGCTGGGATTAAAGGCATGCACCACCATGCCCAGCTAACTTTGAAGTTTTAATACAATAGTTACACAGCAAGGGGGAGAATCTGAAACATTTTTAAAATATTTTTTTTCATTTAAGCTTTTACATCTTTTAACCTTTATAATTTGTATTTATCAACCTTAAAACATCTTTTTAGACTCTGTCATGGTTTGAATATGCTTGGCCCAGGGACTGGCACTATTTGGAGCTGTGGCCCTACTCGAGTAGGTGTGTCACTGTGGGCGTGGACTTAAGACCCTCATCCTAGCTGGCTGGAAGTCAGTATTCTGCTAGCAGCCTTCAGATGAAGATGTAGGACCTCCGTTCCTCTTGCACCACTCCTGTCTAGAGGATCCTATGTTCCTGCCTTGGTGATAATGGACTGAACCTCTGAACCTGTAAGCCAGCCCCAATTAAGTGTTGCTTTGGTTGTGGTGTCTGTTCACAGTAGTAAAACCCTAAGACTCTAAAACAGCTTTTGTTTAGATACTTAGAATTTAAGCTTTATATCCTCAGAGCCCATATAAATTTCATCTCTTTTAATCCAGCTATTATGAGACATAGATGGCTGATCATTGAGAGCAGTTATTGCAAAGTATGTTCTTTTAGATAAAGGAATATCAAGAAGTCCTATAGAATGTTTTTGAATCTAATAGTAAGGAAAATTGTGTGTAAACCTAGTAGTAGCAGCTCTAGGAGGGAGAGGCGTGAGGCCTGATTTTTACACATGAAGACTGAGAAGGCAACGGAAGTCTTGGTTTTTGTTGTTAAACTGATCCTCAAACCCGTCAGAACCCCTAGAAGGATAAATTTCATCTGAGTAAGCAGGAGGTGCAGAGCAAGTAGCTTCCAAGTCTATTAAAAATGGCACCGACTTGCCAGCTACCTGGAAAGTCATTCCTCTGGTCGGTGGGGCATCCCTGGTTGCCATCGGGCCCAGAAGATCTTCCAGACTTTTCTGTGAAGCAGGACTATGAAGGACTGTCTTACCTTATTAGGGAACGAACGCCAGTCAGTCAACTTCCCAGTGTCTTGCCCATCCACAGTTTGGACAGTGTGCTGTCAGCATTTGAGGCAAAGGGCAGTTTTATAGCCCAGACTCCAGCTTTGCCACATTTAAGGAAGCTTTAGTGAAGGTTCTTCTGTGTCCATCTTCTTTGGAGGAAATCAGAAGTGCTGTCAGGAGCCAGTGTGTCTCTATTACAAAAAGCTTTTTTATTAGACATTATCAATGTCCTAGTCTGTAAATCTTTGACGTGTTTGAGGACCATTCATTTATCTACAGTATATATAACAATGTTACTTGGTTTTTGGCTATTTAGTTTTTAACTTTGAAAACATATATATGAGACTAAATAAAGCTTGTTTTGGTAAATAATCATGACTATAAGTATAATTAGGAACATATTAAAGAATATAATTATGAGGTAATCATTAATTGTAAGTTTTAATTATGTTTAACAGTTTATGATAAGTGTTTATATGATATATTTAAGCTGAAGGTAGTGTTAGGACAGGAAAGGGTTAATAGGTTGGGAAAATGACAATGTTTTTGGCTTTTAGGCTAAGGGAACCTTGGCTGAGGGAACTGTTATTACAGGTCATAAATTGTATTGAAGCTTATTTGGTTATCACCAATGTAGAATTTAGCTCTAGGAAAGGAGGGGAACGAATCATTGGGCTTTTTTGGAGCCATATCAGTGAGGACGAGGTGGGATTATTGGCATGGTACAGTTGGAACAAGGTTTGGGACCCATGGGGGCTGGAGAGATGGCCTAGCAGTTAAGAGCACTGACTGCTCTTTCAGAGGTCCTGAGCTCAATTCCCAGCAACCACGTGGTGGCTCACAACCATCTGTAATGGGATCCGACGCCCTCTTCTGGTGTGTCTGAAGAAAGTGACAGTGTACTGAGTACTCACATACATTCAATAAATAAAACTTAAAAAAAAAAAAGTTTGGGGAACCATGGCAGCAATGGGGGGTTGGGGTGGGAAGGGTGAGGGGTCTTGTGGGAGAGAGGGTTTGCAGTGGGATGGTTTAGAGGGACAAGAGTGACAGTTGTCAAGGAGTGGTGGAGAGGCTGATGTGCTCAGTACATGGTTATTGAGGCCTCCCTGCCAGGTCAGGCTGGACTGTGCAGAGTAGGCTGGGTTGACATGGCAGTGAGCATGGCCTTGCCTGGTGGGTGAAGAGAAAAGGGAGGTTACCAGGAGGGAGGTGGGGTGCTGGAGCTTTACAGGAGCTCAGGCAAGCTGAAAGGAAGAGAGAGAGAGAGAGAGAGAGAGAGAGAGAGAGTGTGTGTGTGTGTGTGTGTGTGTGTGTGTGTGTGTTGTGGGGGAGGGACGTTGCAAGAGCCAGGGCCATGTGGAAAACATAGTGGGCTGAAGAATCAGACTCTGTAATTTAGAATCAATTTCACAAACAAGACCCATATGTACCTTACTTAAGAGGACTAAATTAGCAGCCTGGTTTGGAGGAACCATTGTAGCTTGTGCTGATTCAGTGGAGCCTTGAGGTTTGAGCTGCTGCTACTGATTCATGTGTGCTGTTCATCCAGTGGGCTGCACTGCTGCTACTGATTCATGTGTGGTGGTCATCCAGTGGGCTGCACTGCTGCTGCTGATTCATGTGTGGTGTTCATCCAGTGGGCTGCACTGCTGCTGCTGATTCATGTGTGGTGTTCATCCAGTGGGCTGCACTGCTGCTGCTGATTCATGTGTGGTGTTCATCCAGTGGGCTGCACTGCTGCTGCTGATTCATGTGTGGTGTTCATCCAGTGGGCTGCACTGCTGCTGCTGATTCATGTTTGGTGGTTTGTTAGTGGACTGAGCTACTGATAAACGGACAAAGACGATTGGAACCACCCCAAAGAACTATTTTTAAACAGTTCCACATGCTCCTTTTTCCCTATTAACATTTCTTTTGTACTACCTCTGGTTGGTGTGGGAGGTTAGAAGGGAGTTTGAAGCATTAAAGAACCCATTAAAAGTAGGTTTTGAAAACAAACAAACAAACAAACAAACAAAACTAAGCCTATAGGTGATGCCCAATGTGGCTTAGGCAAAATGGATAGCTCACCTTTTAATGTAGTAGACAAAAAGGCAAATTGTGAGGGGTTAACATGTTGTTTGAGAAAGTTGGCAAAACAGCCACTGCGTCTGCGTGGCTTCCTACCTTGTCCCTGGAGGGAGATGTCTGGTTTTGTTTTGTAGTCTTCATGCATACCATTTTGAAAAAGAATGGGGTGAAAGCTGAAAACTCAGAAGGTTCACGCAATTTTCTTGTGTTAGAAAGGACTGCAGAGTTGGCTCTGCACAGAGAGTATGAGAGGCTGAAGTGCTTGGGAAGCAAAGAGAGCCAGTGTGAGAACAACAGGGTTCAGGCTTAGTGTCGGAGACCAGGAATTCACTGCATGATGGAGGGAAGGAAGCAAACTAGGCTGGATGGTAAACTACCACCCTGCCTGGCTCCACAGACTTTCTCTGTCAGGTCAGGGTTGGAGAGAGCAGGAGACGGTCCAGGGATGTACTACCTTGCCTGGGCCTAAGCTTTTCATGGCCATTATGACTCAAGATCTCCATGTCAAGATTCTGGTCAGAAGCCTGTGTCTTCCAGCTTCAAGATCTGGATCACAGGTGAGCCCTTCATTTCTGAATTGTAGTTCACTCCAGGTGTAGTCAAGTTTGACAACCAGGAATAGTCACACATTTTGTATTTTTCCTTTTTTAGCTTGCCTTTTCATTAAAATGTTCTTCATAAAGAGTGAACTTTAGTAACCACAATACAAAATCATTATTATTATTATTTCATCTTTTTTTTAACAGTCCAGTCGTTATCACCCTCCCAGTCCACCCTCTGACAGTTCCCTCATCCCATTCCTCCGACCCCATCTCCAACATACAATAAAATTTATAGCAGGCTGTTTTGAGACTTCCTTTGTCAAAGCAATTAATCTAAATCTCTTTACCTTAGCCTCAGGCAGACTCTTTGAACAATGGCAAAAAGTAGTCCTATTTTTCACCAAAATATCACAAGAAACTCTCAGTCACATACTAACACTCTTTTCCACCGAAACCTCTTGGACCAGGTCTGCCCAGTTCAGATCATCCTCAGCACCACTGTCTTCCATTAATTCCCACATAAAGGATTCTCCTGCTTCCCAGATCCACATCCTCCAAACAAAACCATAACCAGGCCTATCACAGCAATACCCCAGTTTATGGTGCCAACTTCTGTCTTAGTTAGGGTTTCCATTGTTGTGAAGAGACTCCCATGGCCAAAGCATATTCAAACTACTACATGTGTCCATGGTCCAAAACAGGATATCCAGGGATTGAATTTCCACATTTTAAAAGGGGGCACTGCTGACATACCAACATCCTTGCCCTTACAGACCTGTATGGCAAGAGCAGTGGCCAATAATAAAAGAAAAATTGCAGGCACTTGAACAACTGGTACAAGATCAGCTGGAGGCTCAACAGATATAAGAGTTTACCAGCTCATGGAATTCACCTGTGTTGTAAGACTCTATAAGAAGACCATTGTCCTGATCCCTTAAATTGGGGTGGGTAAGTTTGGCACTTGATATGTTAATGGTTGTTATCATCTAGAGTGGAAGACTGTTATTGGTCATGATCAGGGACTGATAAAAATTTAAAGTCTCCAGGCAGTGGTATCACATGCCTTTGATCCCAGCACTTGGGAGGCAGAGACAGGTAGATTTCTGAGTTCGAGGCCAGCCTGGTCTACAAAGTGAGTTCAGGACAGCCAGGGCTATACAGAGGAACCCTGTCTCGAAAAACAAAACAAAACAAAACAAAAAACAACAACAACAAAAAGTCACTGGGCAGTGGTGGCACATGCCTTTAATCCCAGCACTCGGGAGGCAGAGGCAGGCAGATTTCTGAGTTTGAGGCCAGTCTGGGCCTCACAGAGAATCCCTGTCTCAAAAAACAAAACAACAAATTTAAAGTAGTTTTGCTTAATTATTGTATATTGATAGAAATTTAAGTTTTTTTGTAATTATTATATACTGATAGAAATGTAAGGTTTTTGTTTAATTATTGAGTATTGATAGAAATTTAAGCTTGTTGTACTATTGTTTGACTATCTTGTACATAAGACATTTGTTTAAGGTGTGATGTGAAGTTCTAGTTTTGTAGTTCTTATAATTGTTTCTATTGTGTGTAGATTGTTAATGCTAGAGAAAAAGACAATTTCAACCAGAAATAGGGATATGAATTGCAAACTTCTGGTTTCTTTCGATACTCAGTGTGGTCATATGTTTTGCTGAAGCAGACACAGGTGAGAGGATGTTTTGTTGAAGCAGAAACTTGAAGGGATGAGTATGTTTAGAAAGAATATAAAAATGACCCACAGACGGTGGTACAGAGCTCAGGCATTGGTTCTTCTTGCTGTGGCTTCACTAGTCTTCCATGATGCTGTCTGGCATTGGTTCACCTTGCACTATGTTGCTGATCTTTGCTGCTTGTGACTCTGTGGAGAGAAAACAAATGCACCAAAGAACTTCTCACGATAGACCTTTGGCTGTTTGCCACTTACGTGGATGTGATGGCTCTCCATGGTTGTCAACTTGCCTATATCTGGAATGAACTACATTTCAGAAATGGAGGGCACATCTGTGGTCCAGATCTTGAGGCTGGAAGTCATAGCCTTTAATCCCAAGAGATTGAGGCAAGCAGATCTCTGAGTTCTAGGACAGCCTGGGACACATAGGCACTTGAGACTTCCTCTGTTCCTGACAACATGGAAATGTTCTGCATTCTTTGTTTTGTTTCTTGTTTCCTTTGTCTTTTCTTTTCTTTTCTTTTCTTTTCTTTTCTTTTTTTTTTAAACAGGGTTTCTCTTTATAGCCCTGGCTGTCCTGGAACTCACTCTGTAGACCAGGCTGGCCTTGAATTCAGAATCCACCTGCCTCTGCCTCTGCCTCCTGAGTGCTGGGATTAAAGGTGTGTGCCACCATGCCCGGCTGTTTTGTTTTTTCATTTTTGTGATGCTTAAAGATTGAGACCAGGGTCTGTGTATACTAGGGCACTGCTCTACCCCTACCCTCTGCAGTAGATTTTAAAATGTATTACTTTTATATATACAGAGTCCTATGGTGGTCTCAAATCTCTTATAGTTCAGGGTGATTTTGAACTCCTAACTCTCCTTCATTTGCCTCCCACGTTTTGGAACTTACAGGCATTCTTCACCATGCATAGCTATTTATTTTGATTTTTTAAAATATTTTTTAAAGATTTATTTATTATTATATGTAAGTACACTGTAGCTGTCTTCAGACACTCCAGAAAAGGGAGTCAGATCTTGTTACAGATGGTTGTGAGCCACCATGTGGTTGCTGGGATTTGAACTCTGGACCTTTGGAAGAGCAGTCGGGTGCTCTTACCCACTGAGCCATCTCACCAGCCCCCCCCCCCCCCTTTTCTTTTTTTCTTGAGGCTGGCCTGAAACTCCATTCTCCTGCCTCAGCTTTCTTTCTCTCTTAAATATTTGTTTTTATTTTATGTATACAGGTGTTTTGCTGGTGTGTAAGTATGGGCATCATGTGCATGCTTGTACTTGCAGAGGTCAGATGATGTCTCCTGGGACAGGAATTCTAGGATTACAGATTGTTGTTACTCACTATGTGGATGCTGGAAATCAAGCCCGAGTCCTCTGCAAGAGGCCTGGAGCCATCTCTAGCTTCCTGCCTCAGCTTTCTTTTCTTTCTTTTGCTTTTTATCTTAGCTCTGTTTGTTTTCAAGACAGGGTTTCTCTGTGTAGCCCTGGCTGTCCTGGAACTCACTCTGTAGATCAGGCTGGCCTCAAACTCAAAGATCTAACTGCCTCTGCTGGGATTTTTTTTTAAAAGATTTATTTATTATTATACATGAGTACACTGTAGCTGTCTTCAGATGCACCAGAAGAGGGTGTCAGACCCCATTACAGATGGTTGTGAGCCACAATGTGGTTGCTGGGATTTGAGCTCAGGACCTTCGGAAGAGCAGTTGGTGCTCTTACCGCTGAGCCATCTTGCCAGCCCTCTGCTGGGATTTAAGGGTGTGTCCCACTACAACTTGGCACCTGTCACCACAGCTGTCTAACCACTGAAATCACAGGTATGTATGACTGTGCTTGTTCTATAATGTTTTTTTCAAAAAAGTATTTACAGCTTTTCCCTAAACTATAAATAGATTTTTTCTCCTTGGCCAGTGTGTGTGCGTGCGTGTGTGTGTGTGTGTGTGTGTGTGTGTGACTTTACATATGTGATGGTCAGAGGACAACTTCTGGGAATTGATTTTCTCATTCTACCTTATGAGTCCTGGGATAGAACTCAGGTCGTCAGACTTGATGGCAAGCAACTTTACAGACTGCAGACTGCACCAGCCTCTTGTCTGGTTTATTAGATGTTAACTTCTTTGCACTGGTGAGCTCCTGTGGTACAGTAGGCCTTATGAATGGAACAGAGACACTTGGCATAGTGATTCCTTAATTTCTCTAGGAGCTCTGAGGCACACCTTGATATTTAGGACACCCAGGTTCATTTTTTCCCCCTCTCTCTAACAGTAACTTTTGTCTACCATGGTGAGTATGCCATTGAAAACACACTCTCTCTCTCTTCCCCCTGAGACTGGATCTCACGTGGTCACACAGCTCAGCTCTGTAGATAAAGATGATCTTGAACTCCTTAATCCTCCTGCCCCTCTCTGTGGAGTGCTGGGGCTACAGGCGAGTGCTGCCATGGCCTTGTTGAGACCTGCTCCTTTTAACATAACTGCAGCCATTTTATATTCAGTCTCCATTTTGCTCATGAGGCAAAATTAAGTTCAGGCTCTTAGACTCCACTTCCCAGAAGTAATTATCAAAAGCTGATACTGAAGAATGCTACTAATAAGCCAAAAAGTTATGGTTGAATCCCTCGTACTACTGTTATCTCAGTGTTCTGAAATCCCCGTTTACCACTTGTCCACCATCCCCTGTACCTCACCCAGGACCAATCAGCTTAAAGGTTAGCTGATAATACTTGTCTAGATAGACAAAAATGTTGTACCACTTCTTGTACGGCTTGCCTCGGAATTTTTGCACATGGTTTTTCATATAAAAAGCGTGCCCCGAGGACAGGTTGGTGCACAATTAGGGTTTTCCCTTCTTGTGGGCCTGGATGTCCAGTATTATGGTGTGTATTCAACAAATTGTTCTTCTTTGAGATTGGTGTATGCATGGTTTGTGTAGCAACTCCCAGACCCCAACAGTCCTGCTAGCACCTATGATCTACAGAGGGTGGGGAAAGTTAGGAGCTTTCCCCTAGTGTTCTACAGTAACATCCTTCTGTTGGCGTTTTGGAGATTTTTATATCATTTGTTCTTTTGTAGTTATTTTAAAATTGTTTTTTTGAGTTTGATTACATCTAAAATTAACTAAAATCCAAAAATGGGGGGCACACCAGTGAGGATTTTTCTTTTTCTTTCCTTTTTTTTTTTTTTTTTAGATTTATTTATTTATTATATGTAAGTACACTGTAGCTGTCTTCAGACACTCCAGAAGAGGGCGTCAGATCTCATTACAGATGGTTGTGAGCCACCATGTGGTTGCTGGGATTTGAACTCCTGACCTTCGGAAGAGCAGTCGGGTGCTCTTACCCACTGAGCCATCTCACCAGCCCTTTTTTTTTTTTCTTTCCTTTTCTTAATTTGAAGTAGCAAGATCCAGGTCTACTCTGGGTTTTGAGGAGGGAAGAAGACACACCTTTAATCTGGGCCACCCCTTCTGCCGGCAGCCCAGAGGAGGAGGGAGCCTTTGCTCATTGCTTGCTGGCCCCTTGCTAGCAATTCTGTTCCTTCTTTCACTGGCATTAATGCTGGTGGGATTCCAGCACCAGCTGAGACATCCAACATTATGGACCCAGCAACTTCTAGATTCTTGGACTTTTTGCTCACACCAGGCATTGTTGAATTAGTTGGACCATAGCCTATAATAATAGCAGGGCAGAGGATCTTTGTGAGTTCTAGGCAACCCTAACACAGTGAGTTCCAAATAAGCCAGAGTTACACAGTAAGAACCCTACTATCTCTGTCTGTCTGTTTCTGTCTCTCTCTTTCTATATATGTGTGTGTGTGTAGTTCCCCCCTCCCAAATTTATCCTTTGAGGCTTCATAGATGCACAGAATGTACCGCGATCATATATATGTACCCCCACCTCTCCCCTATCATCTCCTCCCTTCACTCTGGGATCTCCCCTGCAATCCATGATGGAAAGTGGGCTAACTTGATTTCGTTCTGCTCAGATATCTTTGAGAGAGTGGGAGTGTATGGGATTTGGAGTGGAAATTTAGGAACTGGTCCTGGGTGGTGATTGATCCATGAATACGGTGATACAAGTGTATGTGGGAGAGTCGGGGTGGGGGTGGGGACGGAGGATGGGGGAGTGTTCGTGAGACGAACATGTCATGTTTTCTAATCTCCACGATATATTCGATGAAATAGGAAGCAAAGTCGGGAGTGAATACGAGAAACAAGTGATGGAAGTTGGATGAAAGTGGAGGTAAAGAGAAGACGTTTGAAAATATGTTGGAACTCCGTGGGGCCTCTGCAGTCTTGCCTGGCTAGGTCTCTCTCTGCGTTCCAAGGTTGTCGTTTCCTTGGAGACCAGACGCTGCCAGCAGAAAGCTCGCCTAGTCTCCTTGGGATCCGTTCTTAGACAAGAGGCGGCAGAAGCCTCACCGGTATCTGGAGACAGCCTATACCCAGAGGACCTGGATTCTTTTCCCCAATGGCACAGAAGTACGCAGAGAGCATGGAGGCTAAGGGGGGGGGGAGCGCATGTGTGGGCTCCATCCCTCAACCGTTGCTTTCCAGGCTCCAGCTCCTGGTTTGCTTTGGTAAAGTGGGGCTGCTGGATCCCTGCTTGGGCTGGGGAATAATGGAAGTTCTCCCACCCACTCTCAACTCTTTCCAGACAAACCTCGAGACCTCAATTCTCAGGGAACAAGTTTCAAGTACCTGTGAGATTGGTGAGTTCGGGAAAGGTTAGAGCAGATTGTTGTTCGGGTGGGTGAGTGGTGGTGGTTGAGGGTCTCCACGACCCTGTGTTCTACCTGCCTTCAACTCCCATGGTGATAACTGCGTGTTGCGCTCTGGGCTTGAATGCTAAGCCCATCGAGCCTCACTTAAGGCCACTCCTTCCCTGATCAGAACATAAGGGTGAATCAGGCTGCTTGCTTACTGTGACTCAGGTTGCCAAAGGGTGGTTCTTGCTTTCTGTTTCTTCAGCTTCTTTTTTTTTTTTTTTTTAAAGATTTATTTATTTATTATATGTAAGTACACTGTAGCTGTCTTCAGACACTCCAGAAGAGGGCGTCAGATCTTGTTACAGATGGTTGTGAGCCACCATGTGGTTGCTGGGATTTGAACTCTGGACCTTTGGAAGAGCAGTCCTTTGGAAGAGCAGTTGGGTGCTCTTACCCACTGAGCCATCTCACCAGCCCAAAGATTTATTTATTTATTTATTATATGAAAGTACACTGTAGCTGTCCTCAGACACCCCAGAAGAGGGAGTCAGATCTCATTATGGATGGTTGTGAGCCACCATGTGGTTGCTGGGATTTGAACTCCTGACCTTCGGAAGAGCAGTCGGGTGCTCTTACCCATTGAGCTATCTCACCAGCTCCCTCTTCAGCTTCTTTAGTGCCTTGCAGCCTTGGTTCTGATTGGCTGATAAAAACAGACAAAAGTGATGGTTAGTACTCACAGACTACTGCAGCCTTTTCAAATCCTCCTCAGAATTCTTGCACCAACTCAGGGAGTTAGGTTGTGTTAGGAGGTTCACATTAGAGTTCAGGTCACTTTAGGATACAGATCCCCTGAAAGGGCAAGTCAGAGTTGAACCCATCAACCCTTTGACTCACTGTGTTATGTATGGTGGTATTGTGTTCCCTGACAGGGGCCAGAGAAGAACTTGAAGCCATCTACTCTGCCTCCCCTCCGACAAGTCAAAGGCCGCAACAAAAGCAAGACGAAGAATCTGAATAAAATCCAACCAGGTGGGCAGAGGCTCTTGGGAGAGTTTGTGGATGCTGGGGATAAGCTATAGTGGCTGCCTTTGGCCCTTGGCACACCATTCATATTATGGTAGGCTTACTGGTGTGACAAATAGCCTTCAATTTTCAAGTATCAGTATATGGAAATTCATTTCCCAGCAATGCATTTGTAGAAGTATGGTCTGCTTTATTCAGTGATTTAGGAATGTAGGCTCCTTGCACCCCATAGATCTAATCTTTGGTAAGCCCTTGAGGTCCTCTGCTGGTAGAGATGAAAGAGAAAGCAAGGACAAGAGGATCCAGACCTGAAGTGACACCACTTGTATTCCTTCCAGGAGCTGTAACTCCCATCACATAACCATCCCTGACTGGGAAGCTGGGAACTGTCTGGCTCTATGTCCAGGAGGGGAGCAAACAGTCTGGGGGAATGTATAGAATCATCTTTAGCACATCGTCGTTAACCTTTCCAGGGAAATTCTGAGGTCTTGGCTCAGGCAAATGTGGGTTTGCATCTTGGCAGTGCTGCTCACTCACTTTGGAAGAGTCCTTCATCTTTCTGAGCCTTAAACATTTTCACTGTGAAAAAGGACTGTGGGATAGGCAAGGTGGTGCACATGTGTAATCCCTCCAGCATTCAAGGGGCTGAGGCAGTAGATAATGAGTTGAAGGGGGCAGCTTGAGCTTCAAAGGGCCACCCCTGGGTTGTGTAGCTGTTTCCTCCTAATAGAAGCATGGAGGGAGAAGGAAAGGAAAGTCACAGGGCTCAGGAAGGAAAGGAGTTATCAGGCTCAGGATCGCCCCTAAACACAAGCTGCAAGGCCCTCCCTCCTCTAGCTTCCCAGAGTGAAATGGAAGAGCTGTTTGCAAACAAGGAGCTCCAGGAACACAGTTTTTGTGAATTTTCACTCATGCTTGGGTAGGCTTTGGGGGATACAGCTGCCTATGCGTCATCTATGCCATCTATGCTACTGTAAGTAACCCTTAACTACAACTCCTTCAAGTAACCCTAGAAAACATTGGTTCCAATGGTTAGACTTGGTTAGAATAATGTGTCTGGTTTGTTGCTTGGTGTCCTGTCTAAATGTTCACACCTCTCTAGGAAAAGTCATACTATACCCTGTCTGCCCCAAGTACCACACACACACACACACACACACACACAGGAAAAGCCTCAAGCTGGTCTCAAACTCAGAGAAATCCTCCTTCCTCTGACACCAAGTCTAGACGAAATAATAGATATTTTGGAAAATTCCTTATTTGAAGAAGTGCTAGGGTGGGGGTGGGGCTGAGTGGGTTTTGTATTTGCTATGGAAGCATTAGGACCTGAGGTCAGATCACCAGTACCCATATGAAAATGGGCATGGTAACAGGTCTATAGCTACCGAGCTACATCCCATACCATCTCTTTGATTTTTTTAAAAATTATTTTTATTTTATGTGTATTGATGTTTTGCCTGCATGTATGTCTATGGACCACTTGCATGCCTGGTACCCTTGGAGGTTGTTTGTGCTTCAGTGGATGGCCCCACACCCATGCATATATGGGTAGCAGTAATTAGTAATTATAAAGACATGAAGTTGAAGTTGGGAGGACATAGAGAGTATCTGGAAGCAGTTGTGGGGAGGAGGAGGGAGTGGACATGATAGAAACACATTATGCATTTCTCAGAGTAGATGAGAAATATTAAATATATATTTAAAAAGTCAGTAGCCCAAGCTAGACTGTGGCACAGCCCTCTAATCCTAACTACCTGAGAATTTGTAGGAAGACAGTCAGTTATAGGCTTTCCAGGGCAACTTAGCAAGACTCAATCTTAAAATACAAAGCAAAGAGAGAGAGGCCAAAGAGGTATCCCAGTGGTTAAGAGCATTTGCTGCTCTTCCAGAGGCCCTGGACCTGGTTCCCAGCACACACAATAAACAACTCACAGCCACTTGTAACTTCAGTTGTAACTTTAGTTCCAGGGTATCTGACACTATCTTCTGGCCTCCTGATACATGGCATATGTGTGGTACAAAGACAGATAATCAGGCACACATACATACAAGTAATATAAATGAAGAAAAATTAACTAAAAATAAAAGCATAAAGTGAGAGAAAATGAAACACAAATCCGTACAACTTTTAGAAAAAGGCAGAATAGAAAAATATCTTTGGGGCCTGTCTTGGTTAGGGTTTCCATTGCTGTGAAGAGACATTGTGACCAAGGCAACTCTTATAAAGGCAAACTTTTAATTGGATCTGGCTTACAGTTTCAGAGGTCCAGTCCATTATCGTCATAGTGGGAAGCATGGCACCATGCAGGCAGACTTGGAGCTGGAAGACCTGAGAGTTCTACATCTTGATCTGAAAGCAGCCAGGAGGAGGCTGTCTTCCTCAGAGGAGACTCTCTTCCATCCTGGATAGAGTTGGGGCACCAGGAAACCTCAAAACCCTATACAGGAACACACTTCCTAACAGTGCCACCTCTCATGGGGCAAGCAGATTCAAACCACCACAAGGCCTATGACTAAGTGTGGAATTTGTTACATGTTACTCTATCAGCTCATTCCAGGGAGGAAAAATAGGTATACCAGAATCCATTAAAATAAAACAATCTGGAAGGGGCTAGCAAGATGGCTCAACCAGTTGAGGTGCTTGCTAAGAAGCTTGGTGACCTGAGTTCAGTCCCTCAGCCCCACGTGGTACAAGGAGAGAAGCATCTTCAGACAGTTGTTAGGGTCCCCTGACCTCACACATAGGCTATGGTATGCAGTGTTCATGATCTGTCACCCACGCTGGGGTGGGCTTTGAGTTATGCTCCTGTGACCCCCCACCCCCACACTCCTGTAAGTGGCCCCAAGAAACTCACTGGTTCCCTCAGCTAGAATTGGGCAGAATCATTCCTTTGGTTTGCCGTCCGTGCCTATGTGGGATGAACAGCTGTTTGTTCGTATGCCCCAAGGGAGAGTCCTACAACACCCAATGTTGGTAAAGAAAAACTGGGACAGCCATACGTTGCTGGTGGTTTGTAGAAAGACATCTCACTCAAATGATGATTTACATGTGACACTCCCACACAACTCAGTGTCTTTTTCTACAAAAGATGATTTTATATATATATAAATTTTTTGTGCATGAATGTGTGGGCAGATGTGTACAGCTGTGGGAAACATGGAGAAGTGTGTGCTAAGTGTCCTCTATCACACTCCGCCCACTCCTCTGAAGCAGGGTCTCTCCTTGAACCTGGGGAACAAGTTTTCTCAACTAGGCTGGAAGCCAGCGAGCCCCAGTGGTCTGCCTATCTCTGTAGCTGGCTAGCTAGACTGGCTGGATTGGTGAGCTCTGGGTTCAGTTGAGAGGGTGTGTCTCGCTATAATAAGGTGGGGAAGCTAATGAGGATAACACTTGATGTCAACCTCTGCCTCTTCATGCATGCTCACACACATGCACCTGCACATACACCCACCCCCACACATGCCAACACAGCTGCACACGCAAAAAAAAAAAATCCGAAAAAGTACAAAACAAAAATGCAATAATTCTGTGTATCTGACACCAGACTTGTACATGTGAGTAAACGTGTATTCTTCTAAAGTCCCAATAGTTTAGTTTAACACATGTCTGTGACCCCAGTACTTGAGAGGCAGATCCTAATCATGCCAGGGGATTAGGAGAAAGTTATCTATCGCTATGTAGCTTGTCCAAGACCCTGTCTCAAAAATCTACACACACACACACACACACACACACACACACGGAAGAAAGAAAGAAAAACAATCCCTGTAGTTAGCATATATATAATAACATCTCATATCTTTCAGCACTTAATACTAAAATTCCCCAGCATTAAGGATCTTGATCTGTTAAATACTTAGTATGGTTGCATGTGGAGTAGGGATGTTGTCTGTTGACTGAGGCTGGAGACAAGAAGTTGGTTGCGGTTGGTACAGAGTCGTCCATCTGAAAGGAAGCGTGGTTTCTCCCTCCCCCGCTCCCTCCCTTCCTTACTTTGCAGCCTAAGTTGTCCTTTAATTTGTTGATCCTCCAGCCTCTACCACCTGAGCGCTGGGACCACCATGCCCAGTTTATACAGTACTAAGGATTAAATTCAGGGCTCCGTGTGTACCGAGCCAGCACTGTACCAATTGAGCTATATCCATCCCCAGCAAGGTTCTAAGCCTCTGCTCTCCACTCTGTCTGAAATGCCTCTTGTAGTATCACAGAGATGGCTGGTTGGAGTTCTGCAAAGCTGTAGTGATCACTAGCTGTCATAGTAACTAGGAGTGTGTATCCAGCCTTGAAGGCATGGCAGGTCCTGTGTCAGGCACCTTAGGGCAAAGTGACACCCAACCTTCATGACCCACTTATGAGGCAGGCATGGCTGTTCACATCTTATAGGAGAGACTAAGGGACAGGAGACTGCCTTCCAGATGACAGAGCTACTAGAAAGTCCTTCCTTCCCACCTCACCTGATCTTTTGCCAGCCAGGTGGGAAGAGCAAGGATCTGGGTTTGTCTGACACTCTATCCTTCACTTGTTCTTGCCGCCCCTATCCATGGTGTGGGGCTGGAAGAATGGTGGGAGCGGTGTTCTTTATTTTATTGGTCTCTCTTCCTAGTCCTGGCTGCCCTCGACTCACAGAGGTCTTCTGTCTCTGCCTCCCAAGTGGGATTAAAGGAGAGTACTACCACGCCTGGCTATGGTTGGGATGATGGTGGCTGTGGTGTTCTTGACTTCCTTTTTGGTTGAGAGAGTGGTTGGCCTGTGGGGAGAGGTCCCGTTCCTGGCCATCTGTCTGCCTTTGCTGGCCCTCCCTGTCACTTCTCCACATCACTGCCTTCCTGGCCTTGTCCTTCCCTGTCTGGAGGCCCAGGCTGTGGCTAGGGGTTTCTTTGAGGGCAGCAGTTTCATCCTTTGTCAGGGTCACAGGGTAAATCTGTAATGAGGGGGCCTGGGGCCTCTCTGGGACCTGGCCCCAGGCCTGTATCCACCCTCACCCGCTCTCTACCCTTTCCCCCGTGTCCTCAGCAGTACAGTCCCAGGTCTCTGTAGAGATGGCAAACTCAACAAAGACTTCAGGAGGACTTCGAAGAAGGGACCAAACGCACCACGGGAAAGTGCAGGCCAAGGTCCGGCTGATGAGGGTAAGAGAAGCACGGGACAGGAAACAGTCCGCAGCTTCGCTGACTGAGGCACCACTGAGGGTAGCAACAGTCTATTCCCGCCATACAGCCAGCTCGTGAACACACTTAACCATTCTCATTTTGGGAAAGAAATCACTTGTCCCAGGTCACACACCCAGAAATCAGTGGTGTGGGGGTCAAAGCAGTTAAGTTTGGGCTGTTGTGTTTAGACAAAAGAATTAGACTTTCCTTCTTCTCTGGGCTTGTCTTAGTGGGGCAGTGCATTGCCTCTCAAGGAGCCCCACTTGTTTGGGGGCAGTGCCTGGGAAGCTTGCTTCCAAAACCTCCACACCAGCGAATACCACTGTGGCCAACTCTAAGTTCTTATGCTATTTATTTATTTATTTAAACTTACTGAGGCCAGGTCTCACTGAGTAACCCAGGCTGGCCTTGAACTCACAGTCCTCCTATCTCTGCCTCCAGAGTGCTGGAGTGCAGGTGTGTGCCACCATGGCCAGCGTTCTTATACATTGTTTTAATGGCTTCTGTAATCATTTTAATCACATTTTAAAGGTTAAAAAAAACCCAACCAACCAACCAACCAAAAAACCAAAACTAGTCTCATGAAGCCTACCTTGCCTTAACTCACTATATAGATAGTAGAGGGTGACATAGTGAGTTCCAGACCAGGAAGGGTCAAATGATGAGAATCTGTCTCAAAAATAAAAATACAGAGGGGGCCGGAGAGATGGTTCAGCAGTTAAGAGCATTGGCTGCTCTTCCTGAGGTCCTGAGTTCAACTCCCAGCAACCACATGGTGGCTCACAACCATTGGTAATGGAATGAAGACAGCTGGTATGTCTGAAGACAGCTATAGTGTACTCATATACAATCACTCAATCAATCAATCAAATATAAAAAGAAAATAAAGAGGGAAAACATCTTTGCTTTGAAATTGCTTTTCTCTTTAACCCATCATTTCGCCAGGTGGTCTCAATGGGTGGATCATCTGTGGGAAGACCTGTTTCTGATTTTCTTTTTATCCTGACTGTAGGAGGGTTTCTGTGGCATTGTTTGATACACTTGTGGACATGAGCATTGTGGCAGTAAACCGTACCCCTCGGCAGTTCTTCAGGCTGTCTTTTGTAAGCGTTCAGTCAGTCAGTCAGTCAGTCAGTCAGTCAGCAGGCCCCGACTGAACACCTGCTATGTGTCAGGTCCTGTTCTGAGAGATAGATAGGGCTGGGGTCTGGCCTGGGGGAGACAAGTGATTAACCATAGATAAAATGTGAAGTGATAAGCCGGAGGCTGTGGTGGCTCATGCTTATAATCCCAGCATTTGGAGGCAGGAGGACAGCCTCACAGCATAGTGAGTTCAAGGCTGGCTTAGATTACAGAATGAGAACCTGTCTCAAACAACAACAACAACCGCAAACCAAACCAAACACCCCCCAAGATTATAATAGCAATATAAGGGAGCACCTGATAATACAGGTATGAGGAGACCACGACGAATGCTGGGAGCCTGAAGGGGCCCAGGGGGAAGTGCAGGAGGTCATTTTAGATAGGCCGGCCAAGGAGTGAAGAAGTAGGGTGGGAGTCAGCTGTGGGAGTGGGGTTTACAACTTGTTTGTGTGTGGTGCAGGGCAGAGGATGGTATGTATGAGGTGGTGGATATGCAGTCATGGACAGGGTACAAATAGATACAGGGCTTAAACTTCACTTGAGACACAGAAGGGTGAATTAAAAGCTCCCATAGAAGAATCTTAATTGATCCAGCATCTACTCTCAGAGCTCCACAGGCTGTCCCTGTGCCAGTGACACCACCATGAGAGCACAGAAGCAGTCTGCCCTCCTGCTGTGATTTGCTGCTGGAAGGAGACTAGCAAGTTGATAGGGAAGGGCCTCATGTGGGATGGGAGTCCTAAATGGAAGTAGGTCGGGAAAGGAGACACAGCTACACATTGTAATTGCATGATTACATATTGAGGTCAAGGTTAGGCAGGAGACACATTAGATCTGCCATTAGACAAGTCAATTTCTAGAGCAGAGGTCATAAAATCTATTTCTCAGAGTCACTAGGAGTGATGTGTGTGTGTGTGTGTGTGTGTGTGTGTGTGTGTGTAGGGTGACAATGTGTGTTCAGGCTTAGTGTCCCCAGGGATGTGAGAGTGGCATTTGTTTTTAAAACAAGGTATTTCTGGATTCAGGGGTCTGGAAATGTGGGGACAAAACCTAGAGTGTCTAGTGCCACAGACAACAGCTCTGCTCTGCATGACCTTGCGTCTGCTATGGAAGCTGAACTTGTATAAAGTGAGACTAATAATAGTTCCTGTCTCCCAGGATGCTATGAGGTAATGCAAGTGCAGGTCACGGCGCCAGCACACAGCAGCCACAATGCACTTGCGCTGGTTTTGTTATCAAGTACAGAATACAGGAGCTGAAGGCCAGGACAGATGCAGGAATCAGGTGACCAGAGGAGGAGAGAAGAGAGCATGCAGGATAGAAATGGGGGGTGGAGGGCTGGAAAGCAACCTCAGCTGCTGCTTGCTGGGCACAGGCCGAGCTTGCCAGCATCGCTCCGGTGGCTGTGTTAAGATTTTATCTTATTTCTAAGTGGCAGCTCTCTGAAGCAGCAATTAGCTATTAACTGCTTTGAATGAGTACCAATGAGTTATTTGATGCTAATTAACTTGTTCAGGTTAATGCTGAACTGTGCTGTCTAACCTCTCTGACTCCATGTGTCCTCTGAAGAGCAAATCATAGCACTTGCCCGCCCTCATGTCCAGTAGGCTATTTGTTGTTATTACTGTTATTCATTATTAACATGAATGATCTTATGTATCACTGGGGGTAACCTTGGGCAAGATTTCACTTGCTCCTTAGGGCTCACTTTCCATGGGGGCTAAATATGATAAGAAATTGTGGGTGTTCTCCCCTCTCCCCTTCCCTGCTTCTAGCCCAGACCTAGCCTGCTACCTCTGCTGGCTTCTTATCTAAACCGGACCATTATCTTGTATATTTTCTTGTGGTTTTCATTGATTCTAAGAGGTCTTTGGAGATTGGGCATATCCTTTTCTACTGACTGTCAGTTAATTAGGGAGTGATGAGCCACCAACTGTAGGAAGCATTCTCATCTCAAAGATATGACATGGAGTGGGGAGGGGGAGGGTGTGTAGAAGCTTAGTGGGTCAAAGGTAACAGCAGCTCCAATTTCAGGTGCTCTGACTTACAGAGGATGGGGAAGAGCCGCCCCCTAGGCAACATTTACTATGGGACGTTGTAGGGCCCCGGAGGATCTTTAGTCACCAGCAGGTTTGGGTGACTTTACTCCCTGCCCTTGCCCTGTATCCGTAGTCGATGCTTCGAAACCAGCGGACCTCGCTCCAGGAGCTCTACAGCCACGAAGGCTACCTCAGCAAGCTCAACAAGGAGCTGATCAAGGCCATCCTGGACACTGAGGACAGCGTGGCCTTGAGCGTGCGTGAAATGCTACAGCAGCAGAGTATCCTCGGGGTGAGCTGTCGCCCCCCCTCTGCCCGCCTTCTTCCCGCGCAGGCGCGCCCTCTGCTGGCTTCTTTCAACCTCTGCACTCCCTGCCGCATCTGAGCGAATGCCATACCTCCTTTCACCCTGCTTACCAGGGCTTTCCTGTGTATTGGAGCTTGGTGGAGTGAGTCACAGTAACACTCACCTCAGAAGGGAAGTTGTAGCCGTCATAGATGACACTTGTGCAGTAGAAAATATTTGATACTATCACTATCACCACCACTGCCTGCCAGGTGTCCATAGTGAGATACCAAATGTTTTTGTACGGTCCTATATGTGTGTGTTTATATATAAACACACACATACATACGCATATATATACATATATATATACACATACATACACACATATATGTATATATATATGCATATGTATGTATGTATGTATGTATATCTCACAACAGCCTGACAGGGCCGGCACTATTCTTGCCCTCATTTTACAGATTAAGAAACAGAAAGCAGAAGGCCAGGGAACTTGCCCCAGGCCACACAGAGAGCAAGAGTTGGGACTTGAGCCCAGACAGCCTTTCCCCAGGATTTCTGCTTTCTTGCCCTGGTATCATTTGTTTTTAGGAAGCACAGTTGATTCAATCCACTGTTGCCTTGCTGTGGGAGTACCTAGAGCACTGTCTGGAGACTGCTCTGCTAATATGAAGTTCTCCTGTTTTGAAGATGGCCATCTTCTTCCCCTGTCCTTATGTGCCTTTTCTCTGTGTGCATGGAGAGTACTGACTGCTGTCTTGTGGGGGCACGTCGGTCCTCTCAAGAGGCTAAGGTCCTGTCCTGTGACCTCTTATTTGTCTCCCTAAGGGGATGGTCCCTAGCTCCAGAAAGTAGTTACACCTAAGAAGCTTTGATGGACACAGTCCATTTTTAATAGAGACCAAAGCCACACAGTTCTTTAACTCATGGAAACTTTTTCTTCATTCATTCATCTATCTATCTATCTATCTATCTATCTATCTATCTATCTATCTATCTATTTATTTTGTTTTTCGAGACAGGGTTTCTCTGTATAGCCCTGGCTGTCCTGGAACTCACTCTGTAGACCAGGCTGGCCTCAAACTCAGAAATCCGCCAGCCTCTGCCTCCCAAGTGCTGGGATTAAAGGCGTGCGCCACCACTGCCCGGCTCTCATGGAAACTTCTTGTACATACATACCCACACCCACACCCTCTTGCATGTGGAAGCCATTAGGTAGTGGTGTTCATCAGGAGTTGTCTGTCTCTCCCTGGAATCCAAGGTTTGCATATTATGCTAGGTTGGCTGGCTAGTGTGCTTCAGGGATCTATCTGCCTGCTCTACATCCCCAGTACTGGAATTATAAACCCACAACATCTCTCCTGGCTTATGCCCTGAGTACTGGGGATTAGACTGTCCTGGGCACACCTATGGGCCCCTGGGAACAGCCATTATGTGACACCTTGTCTACATGAAGCCTTCCCTCTAGTGGGGTAACAGTAAGTTGCAGCTAGCATTGGGCGTGTGCAGTACTGGAGATGAGGAGATTTGGGGATCCCCAAGGGAACCTCTGACTCAGACATGGGAGCATCAGGAAGACTTCCTGGGGAAAGCCATACTTGAGCTGAAGTCTGCAGAGGTGTGACCTGGTAGAGGTTGGATGGGTGGGTACTGCAGGCAGTGGAAACAGGTGCCCCAGACATGGGGTATGAGGGAGTGAAGGAGATATAAGGCAGCTACAGTTGCTATAGAGGGTTAGACAGCAAGGTGTGAGACCAGGGACATAAATCTGCCTCAGGCCAGAAAGTAAAGGGTCTTTCAGCCATGGTAAGGGGTCCACTGACAATTGGAATGGGAGGTGATAGGTGGTTGGGCCTGGGAGTGGGGATGTGGAAGTACACTGTGGCTGTGGTCCACTGTGAGCTGGAGAGCCAGCAGAGGCTGGGGGTGAGCTGACCGTACCCTCCCGTAGAGTATCATCGACATCTTGGAATATTCAAACAAGAAGCGGGTGCAGCAGCTGAGGTCTGAGCTCCAGGAGTGGAAAGAGAAGGAGGAGAGCAAGACAAACAGTAAGGATTGACCTCCTGAGCCTCACCCGTGAGCTTTGGGGGTGGGGCAGCTCCTTTTACCACCTTCCTGGTGGTAATAAGCCCCTGTGCTGCCTTTTAGGGAGAACCTGTTGTTGAGATTTAGAGCGAGTACAAAAAAAAAACCAAAGAGCACCCAGTGTTTCCCAGGCCTGTGTTCATGCACTGCGACTGTACACTCACCTGGAGTGCAGGGCCTTTTCTCACACTTTGCTGATGAGAAGTCTTGAAGCTGAGTGAGAAGAAAAGTACCTGCTGTAGGCTTTGTGGCTAGGAGTTGGAATCTAGGCCAAGTCTGGCTTCCTTCCCATCAGGTCTGTCTGGAGGGGGCAGCTGGCACCCAGGTCTTCTGGCTTCCATTGCTCTAGAATGGGTTTTTTCCCCTTCCCTGAGCAGGATGGATAGTGAGGGTGTGTGTGTGTGTGTGTGTGTGTATGTATGTATGTATGTGTATGTCAGAGGGCTTGTGCCAGGCAGTCTAAGACACTGGGGATCCCCTCCATGGAGGAAGGAAGACTAGACATTACCTTTTATTCGTTTGCATTTTTGAGATAAAAATAAAAAAATCAGCTCAGGCTGACTTGCAACTCACTTTGTAGCCCAGGTTTGCCTTGAATTCTCAGCAGTCTCTTTTAGCCTCTTTGGTGCTGGGATTATAGGTATGAACCATATTTTGTCTTAATCCTGCCAAGGATCATGTCTTGGGCCCCAGTGTTGTCTCTGGTCTTGCTTCCTCAGGAGCACGTGTCTGAAGATGCTGAGAGCTAGTTAGGGATGCTCTTGGTGAGGACCACTTAGCAGTCAGCAGAGCTGGCCTGGTCCAGGGATTTTACACCTTTTTGTTTCTCTTTTCCGAGGCCTCAGACACTAGCAGCTTCAGTTTTCACCACCTCCTAACTCATGTGGGCACACCTCAGCCCTGATCCCATTGGTCAGGGGAGGCTGGGTTTTTGGGGTCTCCTGGAAAGGTTCTCTGAAAGAAGCCCCAGACATCTGCCCTTTTAACTGCCTCTCTCCCCCATACTGTCTCTCCCCAGGCCTTCAGAGGGAGGTGGATCAGCTGAACTCCGAGATCCAGAAGGCCAGCGAGGAGGTGAATTTCCTGGACACCTACATGGATCACGAGTATCCCGTCAAGTTGGTTCAGATCGCCAGCCACATACGCCAGGTGCAGCAGGCAAAGGACAACCAGCAGGTAAGGGAGTCCTTGGCCCCGATACCTGACCTACATGGAAGGTAGAGCGGTGGACGAGCCCTTTCTGCTGCCCCCAGGATGAGCTGGACAACCTTAGCGAGATGCGGGAAACCATCCTGGCACTTTTTTCCAACGTAATTCAAGAGAAGAAGAAGAAAATCCTGAAGTCTCTGGTCGTGGTGAGTGCTAGCCTGGCCCTCCTAGCTTCCCTGTCCTCTGCCTCTGGTGCCCTGTCAATCTCCTATGTACCCCTGCCTAGGGTACTTAGACACAGACTTCTCTTTCTTCCATAGAATACTCAGAAACCCCATGAGAACATACTGCTGCTGAAGACCCTGGACAGACGGCGACTGCAGAGGTGCATGGTCTTGTTCAGAGAGGTGAGGACAGCAGGAAGGTCACGGCCTCTGGGACTGAGCAGGTGGGCCTTGCCTTCTGCTGGCCTGGTCCTCAGGAGGGGCCTTGCTCCAGCATTGGCCTGCTTCCTTGACTGAGCCATTGCTGTCACTCATAATTCACCTCAAAGGGGATGCATGCCGGTCCCGCCCTTCCTCGTAGCCACCATTGCTGGCCATGACCCATTAGCATCATCCTCTGCGCTAACCACTGCCCTCCACTTTGCTCTAATCTTTGATCCTTTCCTCCTAATGCTTTGACCTAATCTAGACTCTTCATGTAAACGCTGAACATACTGATCCCCAATTGGTTTTTGATCGATCAATAAAGATGCCAATGGCTAGGCAGAAGAGGTGGGACTTCCAGGTTTCCGCTGGAGGAGTGGGAGGAGAGGAGATGTTTTGGAAGGAGAGAGAGCCTCCAGCCATGTGAGATCTTGGGGGGAGTGGCCATTGGCTGCTTCCCTGAGTGGGCCTGGGGTAGCATGATTAGAAACACAACTAAGCTAAGGGGAGACTTAGGGTGTTGAGTAGAGGGAAGGGCACGTTAGCCTCGGGAGGCTTAGAAGAGCCCAGCCACTGAACCACGAGGCAGGTTCAAAATGAGCTAATGTGTGTGTGTCTTTTATCTGTGGATCTGAGATAGCCCCTGGGCAGGTATGTGCCTGTGACTCACCAGGAACTCAAAGCAGTATACACAAAACTATATGCTACACTTCACCATGATCAGAGTTAGGGGACAAGGTGGAGTGAATGGCATTGTCTTGGCACCATCGCCAGTTTTCAAGTCCAAGTCCCCATCTGGGTCACCTTGTTTCTCTCACTGTGTGTCTCACCCTTTTGTAACTGGTCTCCATTCTTCACTGTTCCTTCCTCTCATCTGAGAGGCACATTCCCCTCACTATACGTGTGTGTGTGTGTGTGTGTGTTCACTCTTGCATGCAGTGCATCTTAGTGACAGGGCACATCCCATCTCCCCAGACACCCTCCTTCCACAGTGGTGTCCCATTTTCCCCAGGCTTCAATTCACACTTCCTTTCTGTGTCTTTCCCTCAGCTTATTGAACAGATGAAAGAAGAGATTCCCATCCTACTCTCAGAGGTGGAGCAGATGTGTGCAGAGCTCTGGAACCCGAGAGAGGCCGTTTATAAGGATGTTCTGCTTCAGAGACCCAAGTATGTAGCTTAGGCTGCCGTGCTGGGCTGAGCAGACCAGGGCCTAAGGATGCCAATTTGGGGAGGAGGCCTGGGTATGCCACGCTCTACCACTAGCCTAGATGTAGCTTTCCTTCCACTTCTGGTGTAGTTGAACCAGGTGGTTAGGTCCAGGGAAGACACAGGGGCAAGGGTGGAAAGGGCATTTTTTCTGCTTGGCAGGCTTCTGTGCCCCAAGGGAAGAGTGTCTTTCCTTTCAAAATTAACTCTCAGCCTGCTTTCCCCAGGATTAATGGCTCTGTGGTAGGGCCAGATGGTAAGGTAGGAACAGGCCAGGCTCTTCACGATGCTGCCTCAGGACCTTGTATGGTGGCAGAGCCCAGCATTTGCAGACCATAGACTTTTCCCGTTTGTCTCCCTGTCTCCCAGGCCTTCTGTTGTGTCCTATCCCCACTTTGTACTTTGAGACGGAGTCATGCTTTGTAGCCTAGGCTGGCTTCAATTATTGATCCTCCTGCTTAGGCCGCCTGAGTGCTGGGATTACCATGGGTTTAGAGACTTTCCTTCCAGGATGGAGGGGGTATTAACGCAAACTGATGTTTGATTCCACCAAAGTTCCTCCCAGGAAGCCAATGGGTTGATTGGGCTTCCTCACAGAGCCTGGATGAGGGGTCACTGACAGGATTATGTGTGAACCCAAAGTAGCCACACTGGAAAGCCTGCATGCAGAGTGGGTGATAGCTTGCCGTGGGTGTGTCCATAAAGCCCTCTTTCTCTAGTCTTCCTCAATCTATGAAGTCTGGCTTCTCCCTAAGGCACATGTGACTGGTTGGGAAGAGTGGCCAGGTACTCAACTGGCGGCCCCATGACCCTCCCACCTCCCTCGTTCTCTGAGGGAATGTCATCGGTCGACACCACCAGTCCACAGAGGTGCTGGTGTTTGCAGGCCAGCACAGCCGAACAGAAGATGGTGGCAGCTTGGCTTAGAGGATGGTCCTGGACCTGTGCCCAGTGCTCCTTGCTGGTTGGCTGTTTCCATGGCACCCTTTCCCGCCTCCCTTCTTCTTTCCTCTTCCTTTTCCTTTTGAGTTTATGAGATACCAGGGAGCCCATGAGTGAGAGCGACCCTTGACTCTGCCGCCACAGAGCCAAGAGGAGGAGAAGATAGTAGGAGATACTGAGTTCTGAGCATGGAGCTGCTGAGAGGCCCATGAGTCTAGAAGAGCCTGTTCCAGGGCAGTGGGTAGGGGCAATCAAGAAGGACTGACTCCCTGAGGACGTGACATTGACACGAGTTCCTGTTCCCTCTTTTTGTCAAGTTAATTCCCTTCCTACTTTGACCTGTGTGTGTATATATGTGTGTTTATGTGTGTGTTTATGTGTGTGTCTGTGTGTTTATGTGTGTATGTGTGTGCATGTGTGTGTCTGTGTGTGTGTGTGTACTTGCATATGTTTTCCCAGGTGGCTGCAGGCTGTGTTTTAGAATGATGCCTCCCCAGTAAACACCAGTATTGTAATGAAACTGGAGGTGTATCCCCTCTGCCCCTAATCCTGGTGTCCCTGGTTGACCCCTCACAGTCTTCTTTTCTGCTTCCTGCCAGGTGCACCCCAGACATGGCTGTTGAGCTCAACATTCCTGTGCAGGAGCCATTCCCCTTCTAGATGCAGTGTTGCCCCTCTTCTCCCTCCTCCCTTCCCAGCACCAGGGGTTCCGGCTGGTGACTTACAAGATGGTATCTCTGTTATGAATCTGACCCACAGCGCCCTCTTCTACCCCTCTCCCTTGCTGTTTGGACTAGGCAGGAGTTCCTAGTCCAGCCTGCTTGTTCCTTGGTGCCAATAAAGCTGTGTTTGTGTTTGCTTGGTGCTGGTCTATGGGGCCCCCATAGGTTTTCCTGGATATGTCATGGCAGTAGCCTTTGACTTAGGATCAGGGTTAGGCTGCTGTGCTGATGGCATCTAGAAGTGCTATAGCTGCCTCCCCTCATCTCCATGGCTTCCCCCTGGTCCAGTGGGAGCTTAGCGTCCCTAGCAGTTGGGAGCCTAGAGCAGTTGGGGCCAGTGCCAAAGCATAAGAGAGACTCCTTGGGATTCCTTCACCTGCGAGCTTTCTGGCTGTCCGGGGTTGATGGCCATTTCTCTTCTGGCATTGCCTTGCTCCTTCCTCAGACACACAGGGATATGGCCTGATCTCAGGCTATGTGCAGAGCTATTCACAGCAGTATACTGAAGTCCCTCATCTGTTAAGAGCCAATCCCCCAAAGTATGCCACCTCTGTCTCCAAGTGATGGCACAAGAGTCAAAGCTCCAGGCTTCTTGGTTCAACTTGGAACTACTCTACAGGGCTGTTCTGTCTGGAACTCCTGGAGGAGCTGGGTGGCTGGAGCTGCCCAGGTCAGTCCTGCAGCTGGACTGAGGAAGGGCAGAGGGTACTCAATACTCAATTCTGATACCCTACACTTCACCCATGACCTCCCCAGGACCTAGAGTGCTTCTGGCTACTCCCAGATCCCTTTTGTGCTTCAAGAGAATGTGGCTTCAGATAATAACAGCATAATTACCTTAAATTAGCAACAAGACTGTGGGGCCCAGGCAAATCCACAGGGAGGCTTCCTTCAGGAATCAAAGAATACCATCGGGACCCCTTTTCTGTTTCTCTACTGTGTTCGCCAATAGTCAGCACTTGCTGTGAGCCAGCATTAGCATCTTCAGGGGGCTTGAGGCTTCTTTGTACATATCCCACTGGGACAAGAGAGAGGGTTTGTCCCACACTCTTAAGCAGAGCATGGCCTGCTTATAGTCCCCGCATCCCATCTTGAGCCAGTCTTGGGTGGAGAGCTGGCTGGTTTAAGTACTGGTCACATGGTCCACCTCAGGGCAGAGGGAAGAGTAGAGCACATGACCTAACACCAGCCAATAGGCAGTCTCCAGAGTCACTGGCTCTTCAAATTGAAGATGTTGGACACACTGTAAAATCTCTTAAATAGAATCACTGTGCTTTACATATTTGAGTGCACGAAGTCCTCCTGAGAGCACCCCTAAGAGGCAGGCATTGCTGTGACTTCCATTCTGTAGATGAAGAAGTAAACGTTTGTTTTTCCTGAAGTCATCAAGGCCTGTCTGGCAGAGGCAGCCAGCCTTAGCCATGGCCAGCCAGGAGCTCAGATAAGTTGGACAGGGATCCTAATGTTAGCTCCTTCACCATTGGGGTGGTGCTGTGGCTTGAGTGATTCTGACTCCAAAATCCATGTTAAGCTTCACCCCCCCCCCCCACTCCCAATGCAACAAATGAAGAGGAGCACACTTTGGCAGGTCTGCTGGAATGAGCTCGCTCACTGCCTTTTGCTGTCCTGTTGTGGGCAGACAGGGCTTGTCCAGTTCTCAGGAGGATGCAGAGGGATCCCCTCAGAGGTAGAGTGCTATGCTAGCCCTTAAGGATATCGCCTGCTTGTACCTTTATTTTGCCCTTCCCAGCCCTAGGCTTCAAGAAGCCAATGTCTGTTTATATAAGTCACAGATCCAAAACATTTTGTTTCAACAGCTTGACCCAACTTAAGACAGAGAAGCTATTTCCAGAATTGAGTCTTGGGTCCTTTGGCTCCGTTCTTCCCTTGGTCATCTTGCTTGCTCTTTCTAAAATATGGGAAGAAGAAATCAGCCTTCACCTTCAACACATTTCTTTGAAATCTACACAGCGGTACTCAAATTCATTACTTGATCTTTTCCATAAACTTGGTCCGATTCTCCTCAAGCTTTGTCTCTATATACAAAGGATATACAAAGGTTTTCCTTCCTTCCTTTCTATCTTTACTCCTTTCTTCTTTCTCTTTCCTCCTCCTCCTCCTCTTCTCCTCCTCCTCCTCTTCCTCCTCCTCCTCCTCTTCCTCCTCCTCCTCCTTCCTCCTCCTCCTCCTCCTTCTTCCTCCTCCTCCTCCTCCTCCTCCTCCTCCTTCCCCCCCCCCTCTCTCTCAGTTCCCAGTATCAGGGCCCTCATTAGCCCTTGAGCTTGTGAGTTCTCGGAGCATAAGAGCTTAGATCTTTGAGTTCATTTAAGTCTCTGATCCCAAATTCTAGCACTTTAAAAGTGTGTGTGTGTGTGTGTGTGTGTGTATGTGTGTGTGTGTGTGTGTGTGTGTGTGTGTGTGTGTGTGTAGCCATTCAGTGTGTGCAGAGGTCAGAGGATAACTTACAGGTGTCTGTTCTCTCCTCCTGCTATGGAAGTCCTAGAGATCTAACAGGTTCTTATGCCATCTCACTGTTTCGTCTTCTATCTTTAAGGCCACTCATGATGACACAGGGTCCCCAGGCAGTTCAGAATAATTTCCTTGTCTTGAAGACAACTGACTAGCAAACTTAATGTTATCAGTAACTGCAGTTCTTTTCTTTTCTTTTTTTTTTTTTTGCCACAAACCTTAAAGACTTTAGGAATGGAGTGTGAACATCTCAGGGTGATAGTAGTTTGTTGCTCATGTGCCTCCTGGCCAAAGCTGACCTCAGAAGAGGCACTCTGCCTTATCAAGGTGTTCTTGATACCAAGACCATCGTGCTGGAGAGCACACCAGGCTTGCTGGCTCTGAGACACCATTTCCTTCTTTTTGTTCTGCAGCGGCCCATACTCCCCACACTGCAGAGACAGGAACTGGTCCCAGATGAAGCCTGGCTTCAGGAGACAGGCTTGTCAAGTGGGGCTCATCGGCCAGATGTATCTTTTCCAGGGGTGGACTGTACTGCTTTGCATTGCATAGTACTTGGGATGGGATTTAGGTGCCATGCATGTGAATCAAGCCAGCCAGCCAGCCAGCCAGCCAGCCAGCAAGCAAGCAAGCTAGCTGCTAACTACACAGCTTCCCCACCCCTCAGGATCAAACTAATCCTAAACAAGACATCTACCACTGAACTGCAGCCCAGCCCCTGAATAGGTAAAGCTCTCCATAGGGCTGTCTGGTTTACTCTCTTTGTGTCAGTGAGGCTTTTGTGTGGACACTATCTTCCGATTGTATGAGATGGGTGCTGGTCTGAAAGGAAGCACTTTGATGGACACTGGGCACCTAGCCACTCGCTAACGGCAGAGGCCACCGTTTAAATAAACAGGCAGCGTCTGACCCACCACTGTCTCTTTATATGAGGCAGTGGAGCTGGAAAGTTGCACCCACACACTGGTTGTTTTCACTGAATATATCTTTGGTCTTTGCAAGCAGGGAGGCAAATCTAGATGACCTCATACTCACCCCTGAGTAATCTAATAGCTACAGTTGTCCTTGAGTGTTCCCTGGAAAGAAAACACACCAGGCAGAAGATGCTAGGAGGGAAGAGAGCTTGTGTACTGGCTGGGTTTGTGTGTCAACTTGACACAAGATAGAGTTATCCCAGAGAAAAGAATCTCAGTTGAGGAACTGCCTCCACGAGATCCAGCTGTAAGGCATTTTCTCAATTAGTGATCAGTGGGGGAGGGCTAAGCCCACTGGGCTGGTGGTCCTGGGTTCTATAAGAAGGCAGGCTGAGCAAACCAGGCGAAGCAATCCGGTAACACTCCTCTATGGCCCCTGCATCATCTCTTGCTTCCAGGTTCCTGCCCTGTGTGAGCTCCTGTCCTGACTTCCTTTGGCGATGAACGGCAATGTGGAACTGTAAGCTGAAAAAACCCTTTCCTCCCCAACTTGCTTCTTGGGTGATGGTGTTTCATTGCAGCAATGGAAACCCTGACTAAGACAGCTTGCATGAGGGGTTGGAAGGTCAGAGTCTCTTTGAGCTGTGTGACTTGTAAGCTTAATGATGTAAGCTTGTCTCACATAGCTTTACAGGAGAGATGTTTTCTTTGATACCTGATGGGTGTTAAACAGGCCATGTCCTCACGTATGTTGAGTGTGAGCGAGTCCTCAGTCCATGTCATTAGTATATGAGGGACGAGGGGCAGAGGTTGGTTTTCTGGATAGTCTGTAGTGAGAGAGGTCACAAACATGTCTGCAGAGCATTGCAGCACTGTATTCAAGCTTGCTGGCAGCTGTGCAGACTTACCAGTAGGGTAGCAGGATCCCTGCTTAATGGAGTTGTCTCTACACTGTGCTGACCCATTGAAGCCCGATATTAGGGTAAAGATGTCCCCCATGGCCTTGGGGTTTATGTGGGGAGTATCCCAAGCTGGTGATAGAAACCATAAGAGGGCTTGTCGCATCCGCTCTCGACCAGCAAGAACGACACGACCACCAGTTCTTCTAACAGCAGTTTATTCAGCAAGCTTCAGTCATCTCTCTCCCTCTTCATATCGCTCCACCGAACCCTGAGCCTCTCACTCTTATATACTCTCAGCCCCCCTCCACCTCACCAGGCTTCAGCCAGTCAGGGCGGCAGGGGCGTGTCTCCACCAAATATGGACTTGTTTACACCACCAGCTCTGCAGGTGCCATCTTTCAGGTGAGTCTTGGGCAGCCCAAGGGGGTGGGGGGAGGCCACGGCCTCCCACAAGGGCTAACAAAGTCACAGGAACAGGCATGTGATGACATTTTCATGGTCTTGGTCACTGTAGTAGAATTTCCCCCTTTGTTCACTACTGCTGGGTACAGAAAAGGGGGTCCAGGGACACTGGGAGCGATCCTTGGCTCAGGAGTCTAGACTGCGGTGGGTGTTACCACTCTGTGAGGAGGGTCCCAGGCTGTATAGTGTTTGAGGATGTTTCTCGTTCGTGTGTTTGTGGCCTTGTCCCTTGTTCACCACTGACTTCATCTTATTGCTGGGCAGGGCGTGTACACCTTCACCTTTTGGGGGAATTTCATTGCTGTTCACAGCTGTGTGGCGGCTCTCGTCTCATGGACTTCTGCAAAGTGTCTGAGGTTCAGCCAGTTCCAATCATTCAGCTTCCAAGTCACTCTTCTGCGACCCATCAATCACTTTTCCGGCTGCTGTGATTGGATACCCTATCAAAAGCTTCCTTATGGAGGCAGGCTTTATTTGTGTTCATAGTTGTAGGGTACAGCCCATCACTGCAGGGGTCACAGGGGCAGGAGCTTAGGCATCTGGCCACATCATATAAAGGTCTCCAGGTTCACACCCCCCCATACTTTGTTTTTCTGCATCTTATGCGTGATCTCATTCGTTATCTTTATGGTGGAGCAATAGTCATATGCTTATATACAATCCATGACAAAATTAATTAGTGTAGGGCCAGGCATGGTGTTGTACACCTTTAATCCCAGCACTCTGGAGGCAGAAGCAGGTGGAGTTTGAGACCAGCCTGGTCTCCATGGGGATTCTAAGACAGCCAGGGCTAAGTAGAAAAGCCCTATCTCAAAACAATGAATTAGTGATTAGTATTTGTACAAAATAGCAAGTTTCCATATGGCTTTGTTTCTTTTTCCCAGGCCCAGGCTGGCGTGGAAAAGACTCTCTGGGGTCAGTGAGCAGGACAGAACTCCCACGTCTGAGGCCTCTCTCTGTGGACCTTGTGAGGTAAAGCATGACCCTCTTGTCTTGGGACACTGATATTGGGATAATTTTGTGAATGAATGCCTGAGCAGCATGTTTTGTTTGTTTGTTTTTGTTTGTTTGTTTGCTTTGTTTTTTTTTGGGGGGGGGGACAGGGTTTCTCTGTATAGCCTGGAACTCACTTTGTAGACCAGGCTGGCCTTGAACTCAGAAATCTGCCTGCCTCTGCCTCTCTGCCTCCTGCCTCCTGCCTCCTGCCTCCTGCCTCCTGCCTCCTGCCTCCTGCCTCCTGCCTCCTGCCTCCTGCCTCCTGCCTCCTGCCTCCTGCCTCCTGCCTCCTGCCTCCTGCCTCCTGCCTCCTGCCTCCTGCCTCCTGCCTCCTGCCTCCTGCCTCCTGCCTCCTGCCTCCTGCGAGTGCTGGGATTAAAAGCATGTGCCACCACTACCATGCTCTGAGCTGCAGTTTTTAAAAGCCTTTGCCCATTAAACCCATCTCTCTTGTGGTGATACCAGGTTCTGCCGGCAGATGGAGATAAAGGCCGATCGAAAATAACCTGGGGCAGGTTTGAGGCTGAGATGCAGGCTTTATGCCTTCTCTCACTACAGAAATGACATTTGGGCATCATCGTGGCTCTCATTGTTTTTGCCTGAGCCCTTCTTGCCAGCTGGCCTCAATTCTGTTCTCTGGGGCCTGCCTTCATCCTGCCACCAAAGCCTGGCCTGTGCCCTAGCTGCTCCCCTGCTTGGAACCATGTTCTCCAGGTCTTCAAGTTAAAATAAGAAATTAGTATACAGACAGTGGGTTTGTTATGATTTGCATAGTTTTGGGTTTTTTTTTTTTTCTGCGATGCAGGGGGCTGAACTCAAGAATTCCCATACATCAGGCAAGCACTCCCAAGTTGTGCCCCATGCTGTTTTTGTTTGCCTTTCTGCCCAGTCCCCTCCCTACCTCCCTTTCTGTGGCTCCCCTTCTCTCCCCATCTAACTGCTCTGCTTTCAGTCCAGACAGTTTGTTGGCTTAAAAACATACCTTTATCCATTCATCTCCTTCCTGCCCTCCCTCCTTCTCTTCTTTTCTTTTCTTTTCTTTTCTTTTCTTTCTTTTCTTTCCTTTCCTCTTTCTTTCTTTCTTTCTTTCTTTCTTTCTTTCCTTCTTCTTCTTCTTCTTCTTCTTCTTCTTCTTCTTCTTCTTCTTCTTCTTCTTCTTCTTCTTCTTCTTCTTCTTCAAGATTTATTTATTTGTGTATTTTATGTATCTGAGTGCTCTGTCTTCATGCACACCAGAAGTGGGCATCAGATTACAGATGGTTGTGAGCTACCATGTGGTTGCTGGGTATTGAACTCAGGACCACTGGAAGAGCAGTCAGTGCTCTTAACTGCTGAACCATCTCTCCAGCCCCTGTAGTCTCTATCTTTATGTTTTTGTTTTTTTTTGAGACAGGGTTTCTCTGTGTAGCCCTGGCTGTCCTGGAACTCACTCTTCCTTCCTTTCTTTTCCTTTCCTTTCCTTTCCTTTCCTTTCCTTCCCTTCCCTTCCCTTCCCTTCCCTTCCCTTCCCTTCCCTTCCCTTTCCTTTCCTTTCCTTTCCTTTCCTTTCCTTTCCTTTCCTTTCCTTTCCTTTCCTTTCCTTTCCTTTCCTTCCTTCCTTCCTTCCTTTATTTCTTTCTCTCTTTCTTTTGGACAGGGTTTCTTTGTTTCTTTGTATATTTCTGGCTGTCCTGGAACTCACTCTATAGAGTAGCCTGGCCTTGGACTCACAGAGATCCACCTGCCTCTAAGGGCACACAACTTAATGTATATTTTTCTTTTTTTCCCCCACATAGCATTAAAAAACCTTTTTATTGACTCTTTGTGAGTTTTGTGTCACGCACCCCAATTCCACTCATCTCTCCATCCCTGATAATCCACCCTCTGCCACTGCAACCTCATCCCCAAAAGAAAATTAAAGACAAAAATAAGATAAAAAGTAAACAAAACATAAAAGGCATCTTGTCGTAGAAGCTGTAGTGTGTCACAGTGTGTCCCGTAGTACACCCTTTTGTCCACACATCTTGCAAGTGTTTATTGCAACGAGTCACTGGTCAGGTTCGAAGCCTCTGGCTTCCACTACACTAATTGATCCTCACCCAGACTCCTCTCAGGTCATCCTGTTGTTGCCATGGAGATACTGCATCTTTGGATATGCAGGACCGAATGGTCCTTTTATAGGCTTCAGCAGTTCATCGATGAGGTAGATGTTGGGGTGTGCCAACCCAAACCATTGGGTCTGGACCTGGGTGGTCAGCCTGCCAGCTCTCCCACACTTACACCTCTAGGGTGAGCTCTCCAGCACCGCCCTGGCTAGCTCACACAATACTTTAGCCAGCAAGGGGCAGGGCCAGCTCTCCTGCTTTCACACCCTTGTGGCTGGCTCACTGATGCCTTTGCCATCAGGGCCAGCTCTACTGTGCTGTCAGAGCTAGGCCCAGGGCCAGATCTTCTGAATGCTGCCTGCAGTGAGGGCTGGGGCCAGCTCTCAGTTTTATTACCTGGAGACCAGCTCTCCCACCTGCTGCAGGATGAGGGGTGAGGAGTAGCCCTCCCATAGCCATGCCACTTCAGGGCAGACAAGTGGGGCCAGCACTGCAGTGCACATGCCTTTGGTGCTGGCTCACCATTGTCCCCACTACTATGGCCAGCTCTACTGTGCTGCTCAGGTGTGGTACAGAACCTGCTCTCCCAGGTGCTGCAGTCAACAAGAGGTGGGGCCAGAACGCCGTAGCCAGTAGGGGATGGGGCCAGCTCTGCACAGCCCTTGAACATGAACATGGCCTCAGGTGGCAGCCCAGGCTAGGACTTCCCCATGGCCTCAGGTGGCAGCCCAGGCTAGGACTTCCCCATGGCCTCAGGTGGCAGCTCAGGCTAGGACTTCCCCATGGCCTCAGGTGGCAGCCCAGGCTAGGACTTCCCCATGGCCTCAGGTAGCAACCCAGGCTTCTCAGAGCAGGTTTTTCCTCTTCACCTTCATGGCTCTCGTTCCATCTCTCTTTACAATACTCAAACTATTCCTCTTCTCGTTCCCTCCTGTCTGCTCACCACACATGTGCACATCTTAGTGGCTCTCTGCTGTGGGTGGGCCACAGGGCGAGCAGGCCTCTGGGTGTCCTCCCCTGCTTGAAAGAAAAGAAAGACACATGGTGGGCTTGAGGGCCTCTGGGTGTCTTCATCCATCTCTCAAGTGCTGGGATTAAAGGCACGTACCACCATCACCACGAGGCTCCATACCAGGCTTTCAAGAAAAAAATATTAAAAATTTATTAATTTTAATTAAAATTTTATGTGTATGAATGTCTGCCTGCATGTATGTCTGTGTACCATGTGCAGATATGCCCGAGGAAGCCGGAAGAGGGCAGTGGATCTCCTGGAACCGGAATTACAGATGGTTGGTAGCTATCGTGTGTGTGCTGGGAATTGAACCTGGGCAACAAGTGTTCTTAACCAATGAGCCATCTCTCCAGCCCCCAGCAGCCCTCCTGTTTAAAGACTTAACTTCACATTTCTTTGCCTGTTTTTAAATATTTATTTATTTATTTAATGTATGTGAGTACATTCTTGTTCTCTTCAGACACAAAGAGGGTATTGGATCCCATTACAGATGGTTGTGAGCCACCATGTGGTTGCTGGGAATTGAACTCAGGACCTCTGGAAGAGCAGTGAGTGCTTTCAACTGTTGAGCCACCTCTCCAGCTCTTCCTTTGTTCTTTAGATGTGACCTCAGATGCTTTTTCTCAAGTGTAGCAAAGTATTCAGGTATATTCTGTATATTTGCTTCAGGTCAAGAAATCATGATGACCTCCATGCCTTTGGGGGAACTGGACTTAAAGGTGACAGTCACATGGCCACTGTAACCAGTGCTTCTGGATGCTCAGTATTTCTGTGCCTCTTCATTGGACAAGGATGACAAAAAACGTTCGAAAATGAGGTGTTGCTAGGTGTGGGATTACATTTCTGCACTCCGGAGGCCTGGGCTATATATAGCAAGAGGCTCTGTCAAAGAGCGCCCCACCCCCCCGTTATGAGTTCAGAATAGGATTGGAGAAGCCTAACTTCACCTCATGTTTCTTCTCTCTGCCCAGGCGACTCAGGGGAGCAGTTTGCAGTGCTGTCCTCAGGCTGCCCCAGAGCCACCCTCTAAGCCATTGCAAGGCGTTTCCCCAGTGTGGGGAATGCCCCAGCCCACGTGCGAGTCACTGTATTCACATCACTTTACCTCGCCTTATTTTTATTAGTTTTCCAGACAGGGTTCCTCTGTGTATCAGATCCCTGGCTGTGCTGGAACTCACTTTGTAGACCAGGCTGGCCTTGAACTCACAGAAATCTGCCTACCTCTGCCTCCCAAGTGCTGGAGCTAAAAGCATGAGCCAACACACCTGGCATTCTATTTTTTTGAAAGTGGGTCTTATTATGTAGCTTATGCTGCTTACAAACTCACACTCTTCCTACCTCAGCCTCTTGAGTGCTAGGATTTTAAATGTGCACACCCATGCTTGGCTAATTTGGGTTCTTTAATTTTTAAAGACTGCTTCTTAAAAAAAATACACACACACACACACACACGTGTGTGTGTATATATATATATACATATATATATATACATATATATATGAGATTTATTTTTAATTGTCTGTCTGTCTGTCCGTCTGTCTCTGTGGGGTGGTATAAGCATGTGTGCGCGTGCCTGAGGAGGTGAGAGGTATCAGGTCCTTTAGAGCTAAGGTGCAGGCAGTTGTGAGCGCCCCGACGTGAATGCTGGAACTGAGCTGGAGAGAAATGCACACAGCTAACCACCGAGCCATCTCTCCGGCCCCGAGCCATCTCTCCGGCCCCGAGCCATCTCTCCGGCCTCTGCTTTTCCTTTTTTTTTTTAAATTGGATATTTTCTTTCTCTTTCTTTTCTTTTCTTTCTTTTTTTCTTTCTTTCTTTTTTTTTTTAAAGATTTACTTATTTCATGTATGTACACCAGAAGAGGGCATTGAATCCCCATTACAGATGGTTGTGAGCCACCATGTGGTTGGTAGGAATTGAACTCAGGACCTCTGAAAGAGTAGTCAGTGCTCTGAACCACTGAGCCATCTCTCCAGCCCCTGGATATTTTCTTTATTTACATTTAATATGTTCTCCCCTTTCCAGGTCTTCCATTCAGAAATCCCCTATCCTATCTCCCTTCCCCCTGACTCTATGAGGGTACTCCCCCCACCCCACTCCCGTTTTCCTGCCCTGGCATCCCTCTACACTGGGGCATCTAACCCCCTCAGGCCCATAGGGGGCCTCCTACTGCTGTCCAACAAGGCCATCCTCTGCCACATATGTGGCCGGAGCCATGGGTCCCTCCTTCTGTACTCTTTGGTTGGTGTTCCAGTCCCTGGGAGCTCTGGGGTGGGGGGTCTGGCTGGTTTACACTGTTGCTCCCCCCACGGGGGCTGCAAACCCCCTCAGTTCCTTCAGGCCCATCTCCAAGCCCTCTGCTGGGGATCCTGTGCTCAGTCCAATGGTTGGCTGCGAGCTGCCTCTGTATTTGTCAGGCTCTGGCAGAACTTCTCAGGAGACAGCTATGTCAGACTCCCTTCAGCATGCACTTCTTGGCATCTACAATAGTGTCTGTGTTTGGTGACTGTATACGGGATGGAGCCCCAGGAGGGGCAGTCTCTGGATGGCCCTTTCTTCAGTCTCTGTTCCATACTTTGTCTCCATATTTCCTCCTGTGAGTATTTTGTTCCCCCTTCTAAGAAGCACTGAAGCATTCGCACTTTGGTCTTCCTTCTTCTTGGGCTTCATGGGATCTGTGAATTGTATCTTGAGTATTTCGAACTTTTGGGCTATATCAACTTATCAGTGAGTGCATACCATGTGTGTCCTTTTGTGACTGAGTTACTTAACTCAGGATGATATTAGCCTCTGCTTTTTGAATTTTAGTATTTTTATGTTAGGTACAGATATTGAGGTGGTTCCTAAATATTCAAATTTGAGCAACACTGGAGTGGCCTCAGTTTACATCTGCCCCCTCTCTACCTACAGATTTGAAAATGTCCACCCGTTAAAGCAGGTGTCTCTCATGGCCTCTCGTCTCTATCCTTCACTTCCCAACAATGGGAGATACTGGGTTACTCAAGGTTAACTGAAGACAGGAATAAGCGAAGCGAAAGCCAAAGGCAAGAACATCACACCTGAGTGATGGGGACATGCCAGCGGCCAGAAGCAGTGGGGTGATGGGAGAGAGCCACTGAGTTACTGCCTGAAGCACCCGTCTTTACTGGACTTCAAGTGAGATTATCCAGGATGGAGCAGGGGTCTCCACGCTAGGCCGAGTCAAAATGAACAGATTGGCTAGCGTGGCACACACTAGAATAGTTATAATGGTTAGAATGGAGCACTCACAGAATAGTTAGAAGCTTGGCCTTCGTCTTACGCACATCTCTGCTGGGATCAAATCCAGCCCTTCAGGTGCTAGGCAAGTGCTTTACCTCTGAGCTGCATCCCAGCCCTGTCATGAGTGAGCCCTTCACTTAAGAGAGGGTTGTCTCAGCTACAAGCTCTCCATGCTACTCTCTGCTGACCGCGGGGCTTGACCATCTGCTGACCTCGGGGCTTGATCACCTTATGGCATTTTTCTCAGCTTTGTGTGTAACTGTGTAGGCTTTAGGCTTCTTTACCTCCAGCACAAGGATGCCTACCGGAATATCTGTTACTCGCTGGTTTGTGGGGCCTTAGAGGGAGTCATGCTTTTATTTTTTATTTTTTTTCTTCCCTTCAAGAACCATACCTGGTGTTGTTGTCTGGGTTGGACATGGCAGCTGCCATCTTGAGGCAGAGTAGTCGTGGCATTGGGGAGATCTTCCCAAGTTTGGCTTATTAAGATTCTGAGCACGAGCTAGGAGGTTTCGGTAGGGTCCTGAGCGCCTTCCCTCCCCCAGAGAGTCCAAGTGTCATGATGTCAGAGGCAAAAAGTTGTCTATTGTGTAGGGTGGCATTTCTCTTTGATGTAGCTACCTGTGAGGGGGACCATGCTCCTGTAAATAGTTCAGAGAGAGAGAGAGGGAGAGAGAGAGAGAGAGAGAGAGAGAGGAAAGAGAAGGGAGGGAAGGGGAGGCGAGGGGAGGGGAGGGAAGGGAAGGAGAGGAGAGAGGAGGGGAGAGGAAAGAAATGATCTAAAACATAGCTAGATGGGGTTGGAGAGGTGGTCAGGGTAAGAGTTCTTGCTGCTTTTCTAGAGGACCCAGGCTTGGTTCCCACCACCATGTTGTATGGTTCACAACCATCTGTAACTTCAGTCCCAGGGATCTGACACCCTCTGTTCTCTGTAGGCACCTGCATTGACATGGTACATATAAATTCATACAGGAAAACACAGATAATCAGTCAACCAATCTTTAAGACATAGAAAACAACTAAAATGTCTGTAGTAATTCCTCAACCTTCCAATAATCAACTTTAATGCATTTGTGGCAAAGGCTGGAGACCTGGGTTTCAGGGATATAACCTCTGTAAAGGATGAAGAAGAGAACAGACTCCACAAACTTGTCCTCTTACGGATCATGCAGATCACAATGAGTTCGAGGCCAGCCTGGTCTACAGAGCTACAGGACACCTAAGGCTGTACAAAGAAACCCTGTCTCAAAAATCCGAAAAAAGATAGATGGAGAGAGAGAGAGAAGAGAGAGAAGATGAAGTAGGGAAGAAGACCCCAGTGGCAGCAGCCCTGGGGAGGGGTGCGGTCCACAGTGGCCTTGTGTGGCCTTAGTACCGGGTAGGCTGTTGCACACAGCGTGCACCGGCAGGCTAACGGAAACCTCGAGTCCTGCACTAATTGGAGCTGACTCGGCGCTGGAGGGATCGGCCGGAAATGGCGGTCGAGGCATTATTTTTGCTTCCCCATAATGAGATGGTGTCCGCCAAGCAGGGAGAAGTAGAAAATGGATGGTGTATTTTACTAAGCTGGAGAACATGGGGTTTTGAGTGGGAGAGGGATTGATAGAAAGGTTTATGAAAGATACTACAAGGCTCAAGGATGAATTAGACATCAGAAAGTTCATATGTAAAGATTTTTGGACTACAGAATTCAAGAGACAAATTGGCAATCTAAGGACAAATCATCAGGGCATATATGTTCATCCGGACAACAAATTCCCACTACGTATTCAGCTGTCTGCATCCCCGTTCTCCCCAAGTGGCTTTTGTTAGGTATTTATTGAACCAACAAATTTGCACAAGGTCGTCCACCAATTTCTGTCTTCTGACTTTTATTTATTTATTTATTTATTTATTTATTTATTTATTTATTTATTTATTGGTTTTTTTCAAGACAGGGTTTCTCTATGTAGCCCTGGCTGTCCTGGAGCTCACGTTGTAAACCAGGCTGGCCTTGAACTCAGAAATCCACCTGCCTCTGCCTCCGAGTGCTGGGATTAAAGGCGTGCGCCACCACACCTGGCGTGACTTTCCTAGTTTTTGGTAGAAGCAATGGGTAGCAGAGCCTCTACCTCTGATAATGACTTCCTTGGTGTTTGTGTGTGCCAAACTTATCAAGTCGCACAGATGAAACACAGGCAGGTGTTTATATGTCCATGATGCTATAGAAAAAGCTTTCCAAAGACTGGGACCGAGGGCCATGCCACCGTCATGTGGAACAAGAAAGGAGGTGTGGTCTGAGATTGCTAAATTCAAAATGTTGGTATCTCTAGTAATGAATGAGTAAATTGATGGTAGCGTATGGATAAATGGTTCAAGGTCACACAGGTGAAAAATGTCAGAATAACTTCCGCGCTGATAATATTGTTTCAGATGTCATACTAAGGAAAGTGTTACGGAAGTGAACTTCACCAGCTTCTGTTTCCTCTGTGTTCTGGTTTGCACAGGGGCCTTTCCCCCAGATCTACAATAAGAGAAAGTACGTCTTAACCATTGCCACAGGAAAAGTCCATCAAATGAGCATTGCACTGAGGAGGCCTGATGCTCAGCACCTGTGGAGCCAGGGCTTGCTCTCTCCTGGCATCTAAATTTAAAATCCAGCCCTCTGTAGCTCAGCCCTCTGGGGGACGCCAGGAAGAATGACCTCATTACACAGACTGGAGGTGTCAATGCTATTTATTGTATTTCTGGGTTACAGAACAGTTATGTCTTATTTTAATGCCTGTGGAAGCAGAGAGGAGCCTGATGCCCCAGGAGAAAGACCTGCTACCCACTAATATGCTTTCCCCACTGCCATGGGAGCCCTGGGCATGTCTAAGGTGGTCCAGGTCGGGGCCGAGGGGCAGCATTGGCAGAATCCTTGCTTTGTTTGATGTGCATCTTGGTGGAAGCAGTAGCGCCCATGCGGCGTCTCCTGGTCCTGGTGGTGACAGACTTCACGGGGAAGGCGTTTGGGCCCATAGCAGAGTTGGTATTGGACAAAAGGTTCTTGGCAGCTCGGCTTTGGAAGAGTGCCATTAAGGCTTGTTTTCCTTGCATTTCCTCTGTGGAATTCTTTTTCGTTCTCATCATCTCTACGATGTCCTCATCCGGTATGTGGGGTATTTCTTGTCGCAGGTAGCTTTTAATCAGTTCTGACACTTTGGGGCCAATGCAGCACTTTTTGGCTTTGCAATGCTGCATCTGGGTTTCATCAGCGAGGCAGCTGTCTTTGCATTTCCCAAAGCCCACTAAGCATCTTTTCACGGTCGCAAATTCTGCATGGGGGCGAGAGAGGGAGAAAACACTGGGCCAGGGTTAATCATTAGAGGTGATGGTGACGGCTGGTGGGAGGGGATTAGAGTGAAAGGTGTTTGTCAGCCTTTGGGGACAGTGTTTGAATGATGGTGGTGCCGCAGAGAAGACCTGGAGCCGATAATAAATCTCTTGTTTTGTCTCCTCTTCTTGAGCAACCTTAATCACATGCCTTTAATCTCAACACTTGGGAGGCACAGACAGGCAGATGGTTGTGAGTTTGAGGCCAGCCTAGACTTCATAGAGAGTTCCAGGCTAGCCAGGGCTACACAGCGAAACCTTGTTTCAAATTTACAAATATTCAAGAATGGGATGGAGAGATAACTCAGTTGGTAAAGTGTCCTCTCTCTCTCCCTCTCTCTCTCTCTCTCTCCCCCCTCTCTCTTTCTCTCTCTCTTTTTTTGGGGGGTATAGTGTTTCTCTGTGTAGCCCTGGCTTTCCTGGAACTCAGAAATCTGCCTGCCTCTGCCTCCCAAGTGCTGGGATTAAAGACATGTGCCACCACTGCCCAGCCTGGTAAAGTGTTTTCTACCGAAGCATAGGGAAGTGAGTTCAGTCCTAAGAATATATATAGACAAGGCAGGTGTGGTAGCATGTTTAGGAAGGCAGGGGTGGACAGACAAGTCCCTAAGGTTCACTGGCTGGCTAGCATAACCTGATTGATGAGCCTCAAGCCAAGGAAAGATCCTGTCTCAAAAACCAAAATGAATGAGTCAGGCAACGGTGGCACACACCTTTAATTTTAGCACTCGGGAGGCAGAGAAAGTGGATCTCCGTGAGTCTGAGGCCAGCCTGGTTTATATAGAAAGTTCCAGGCCAACCAGGGACACAGTGAAACCTTGTCCCAAGAACAACAGAAAACAACAAAAACAAGGTGAATGGTAACTGAGGAAAGACACCTGAGTTTGTCTTCTGGCTTCTGGCTCAAGAGCATGGGTGTGCATCTTGGTTTCAGAATGGCATCTCCATCCTTCCCTCCCTCCCTTCTTTCCTTCCTCCCTTCTTTCCTTCCTCCCTTCTTTCCTTCCTCCCTTCTTTCCCTCCTCCCTTCTTTCCTCCCTCCCTTCTTTCCTTCCTCCCTTCTTTCCTTCCTCCCTTCTTTCCTCCCTCCCTTCTTTCCTTCCTCCCTTCTTTCCTCCCTCCCTTCTTTCCTCCCTTCCTTCTTTCCTCCCTCCCTTCTTTCCTTCCTCCCTTCTTTCCTCCCTCCCTTCTTTCCTCCCTCCCTTCTTTCCTTCCTCTCTTCTTTCCTTCCTCCCTTCTTTCCTTCCATCCTTCCCCTCCCTCTCTTCCTCTCTCTCTGTCTTTTCCCCACCTCTCTTTCCTCCTCCCTTCCTCCTTCTCCTCTTCCTTTTCCTTCCTTCCTTGGTTTCCTCCTTCCTTCCTTCCTTCCTTCCTTCCTTCCTTCCTTCCTTCCTTCCTCTCCAGTCTCTCCAGTCTCTCCCTCTCCCTCCCTTCCCTTCCCTTCCCTTCCCTTCCCTTCCCTTCCCTTCCCTTCCCTTCCCTTCCCTTCCCTTCCCTTCCCTTCCCTTCCCTTCTCTTCCCTTCTGTTTGGTGGTCCTGGGCTTTGGATGAAGGACTTTGTGGCAATCACTCTCTCACTAAACTACATCTCCAGCCCTAAGACAGCATTTTTGACCTCCAATCTTGCATCTTCCACACCAGCAGAGCCTCCCATCCCCCTCTGTAATTCCTATTAAAACACCAATGTCAGTAAAACTAGTCCAAGAAAGAATCATGATTATTATTTTAACATATGCTACATTAGTGAGTTCAGTGGGAGATTTCAGCATATGTGTACAATGTGTGCTGATCAAAGCAAGCCTTCTTTGGCCAGCCTGGGTAGTCACTGGTATATATTCAGGTGGACTATTTCTTTTCTTTCAAATAGGACAACATGTAGTACTCTCCTTTCTGTGGGTCACAGAGAAGAATGGAATGACCATTTGCAAGAGAGAAATGGAATAGGGGCTTATGTTGAGTGGAATAAACCAAGAAAGAATTCTAAAACAGAATTAATAGGGTGTTTAGGAGTGTTGTCTTTTCTGAAGCCTGTCATCTTTGACCTCTGTCAGTCACTAGACCTATGCTTCCTGGGACATAACATTTTCTCACGGCTTGCCTCTTTGAACACTCTGTGCATCCGAGACCTTATTTGTTAGTGTAGCTCCAACTTCGTCAGTATTAACATAACCCATATGTTGTCATCTCTAGCTAGTTTCCTACTGTTCTTAGGAATTCATCTTCATCTGCTGAATGTTACACCCCAATGTCTTACTGTTTTCCCTCAACTAAGTAATCTTTCCTTGCTGGGCGGTGGTGGCGCACGCCTTTAATCCCAGCACTGGGGAGGCAGAGGCAGGCAGATTTCTGAGTTTGAGGCCAGCCTGGTCTACAGAGTGAATTCCAGGACAGCCAGGGCTATACAGAGAAACCCTGTCTCGAAGAAAAAGAAAAAAAAGAAAAAAAGAAAACTTTTGTTTCTTTGTTACCTACCTTAATAATTTTATCACTTTATGCAAATTAGAGGTAATTTATATAGCAGCAGATAATTTCCCAAGGTTGCAGCACCTGTGATGACCTGCACAAGATTGGGTCTGTCAGCATCCTGCTGTGGAAGGAAAAGGGGTTCGAGAGGCCTCAGCCCTTCCTGAGGATCTTTATGTAGCTGAGGATGATTGGGGAAAAGAGATGCTTTCTTCAGTGGTGTAGCCACCGATAAGTTACCCACGCTGCTGAAAGCAACCCTAATAAAACTCATTGAGACACACACACAGACTCACAACACAGACACACAGACACACACACACAGACACACACACATACACATATATACAGACACACACACACATACACATATATACAGACACACACACACATACAGACACACACAGAGAGACATACACAGACACACACACAGACATACACACAGACACACATACACACACATACACAGACATATACACACAGACACACAGAACACACATACACAGACACACACATACAGACACACACACATACACACACATACAGACACACACACACAGAGACACACACATACACACACATACAGACACACACACACATACAGACACATACAGACACACACAGACACACACAGAGACACACACAGAGACACACACATACAAACACACACACACACACACACAGAAAGACATCAAGTTAGAAAGGGATAGCCAGGAGGAGTGGGAATGGAGATCAGCAGGAGTGGGAGGGGCAAGCGCGGATAAGGAGTAAATGCAATAAAAACACACCATGTGCATATGGAGATGCCATGGAGAATCCGACTATTGTATATAATTAATGTATGTCAATAAAACATAAATAATTCCCAGAGACTATTTTTGCACAGGTACATATTTGTTTTGTTATTTTCGTATATCTTCTCGTTGTTCTTCCAAGGACCATAGAACAGACGCGTTAGAACCAGAAACAGTCACGCCGACTCCCCCATTACTCTCACACCAACTCCCCCATTACTCTCACACCGACTCCCCCATTACTCTCACGCCGACTCCCCCATTACTCTCACGCCGACTCCCCCATTACTCTCACGCCGGTTTTGAAGCTGAACGTGGTTAAGGACTTTACTTAAGGACACACAGACTTACCTGACTCCGTCCCCAGCATGAGAGCTTTACAGACATCCCTGTCTCTTTCTTTTCTTTGTCTGACTCATTGTGATTCTCCTAAGTAGCTGGGTGTTTCTTGATCACGGAAACAAGCCTCCATCTTTCTCCCTTTTCAAGAAAAGTGGACCCCTGTTTTGTCATGTGCTATAGTGTGTCCCTAGACACCCTAATGGTAGTTGAAGAGTTTCCAGGAAGACAGAATCTGAGAGAAATTATAAGACTCCCCTCGAAAAGCTGATATGGAGACATAGACCTGCTTACCGAATCCTAAAAGTCTTTTCTTTTTACATAGAGGTAAGCATTTCATTCCTTGTGCACAGAGCTACATGGAGATTAGACCTTTGCATTAAGAGATGGTTTTGATGGGGGTGGGGAGAAGGCTCAGCAGGCAAAGCACTTGCTGTGTAACCATGAGGACCTGAGATGTGGGCCCTGAAGCCCATGCAAAGCCAGATACAGTGGTGCAGGTGTTGGTGATCTCAGTGTCCCTACAGTGCATTGGGAGGCGGAGACAGGAGAACCTGTAGGACTATCTCCCCACCCCAAGGACCAGCTAGCCAGGCATATACAGTGGCGAACAACAGAAGACTCTGCCTAAACAGGATAGATGGCAAGGACTGACACCTGAAGTTGTCCTCTGACCTCCACATGCATGTGCCTCTATGATCTCTCTTTGTGTCATATACTACACCCACTGTATTCTCTCTCTCTCTCTCTCTCTCTCTCTCTCTCTCTCTCTCTCTTTCTCTCTCTCTCTCACTCACACACACACACACAGATTTTTTTTTTTTTGAGACACGGATTCTCTGTGTAGCTTTGGCTGTCCTAGAACTCACTCTGTAGACCAGGCTGGCCTCAAACTCAGAAATCCACCTGCCTCTGCCTCCCGAGTGCTGGGATTAAAGGCATGTGCCACCAATGCCTGACAGACATACAGATCTTAAAAATATAAAAGATGGTTAAGCCAGAAATAGAGCTCAGAAGACCTGGGCTGAGTTGCAAGCTCAGAGACAAAGCCTACATAATATGTCAGACGGTTCCTGAATATACAAACAGTACCCCACCTACCCTGTAGCTCCTTGGTGTCTCCATTAGACACAGTCTAGGGACTGGGTTATCTCTCCAGCCACACTTTTTTTTTGGGGGGGTGGGGGGAATGTCATCTTTCAGCATCTCTTAGGGGGTCTCAGCACCACGGGCAGCCCAATCCTGCTTTCCCACATCCACCCTCCCTAAACCCAGGCCTCTACATTACCTGATTTCACCTGAGACTGAAGCATGAGACTGGCAAAGAGAGGAAAAAGGAGCTTCATGGCTGAGTGGTAGAAAAGCCCGGGGTCTGGACTAGTGTTCTTGAGCTCTGGCCTTTATTGGCCTCTTCATGGCCTTGGGCAATGAGCAGTGAAGTGCAGCCAAGGAGGTCTGTGTGCTGCTCAGGGGAGCTGAGTTTTCCCTGATTCTGCTTGATAACAGTTTTTCAGCAAACTTCTATGTGTTATTTTTTGTCTGGGGTGGGGGGTGGAACACAATATATCTAAGGCAAGAAAAAGATGATCTTTATACTTCTTGTTCTTTTATTTTAAAAGATTAAAAAAAAATCAAACACACGTGTCTGTGTGTCTGTGTGCAGGTATGTATATGAGAGTGCAGTACCCCCAGAGGCCAGAAGAGGGCCTTGGATCCTCTTACCTAGGTTAAAAGTGGGTGTGAGTGGCCCAATTTGGGTGCTAGGAACAGATCTCTGGTTCTGTGCAACAGAGCGTGAGCTCTAAACCACTGGGCCATCTCTCCAGCCCCACACTTGTTATTAACACTGGAGCAGGGTAAGCCTAAGTTTCTCAGCCTCTCCAGTCAAAGGAAGCAGACTAGGAGGAGATGGACCTGCAGAACAGGTCCCTCAAATAAGGAGCTCAGCTGGGTGTGGTGGCACCTGCCTTTAATCCCAGCACTTGGGAGGCAGAGGCAGGCAGATTTCTGAGTTTGAGGCCAGTCTGGACTACAGAGTGAGTTCCAGGACAGCCAGGGATATACAGAGAAACCCTGTCTTGAAAATACCAAAAAAAAAAAAAAAAAAAGTGTCAGGGGTGGGCTCTCATGGCATGGGTCTCAAGCTGGGCCAGACATTGGTTGGCTATTCTCTCAATTTCTGCTCCATCATTTATCCCTGCACATCTTGTAGGCAGGACACATTGTGGGTTGAAGGTTTTGTGGCTGGGTTGGTGTCCCCATCCCTCCACTGGAAGTCTTGCCCGGTTACAGGGGGTGGCTGTTTCAGGTTCTATATCCCCTGTTGCTAGGAGTCTTAGTTAGGGTCACCCTTAGATTTCTGGGAGTTTCCATGGTCCTTGGCTTCTAGCTGGTCCCAGAAAGCAGTATGCATTTTTAACCTCTGAGCCATTTCTCTGGCCCTAATCACACATTTTTTTTATGCCATGCACAGACAGGTGTCCCCTTCCTGCAAAGAGTAGCTGTGCCCATCACATTTCCATTCAGGTCTACCTCAGGCTTCACGAGCAGTCCTGATGTTCGTCTCCACTCAGCATGCAGAGGACCAAATAGTCTCCAGACCAGGACCTGTCCCAAAGCTGAGCTCCGTTTTTGTTTGTTTGTTTTTGTTTTTTCGAGACAGGATTTCTCTGTGTAGCCCTGGCTGTCCTGGAACTCTCTTTGTAGACCAGGCTGGCCTCGAGCTCAGAAATCCGCCTGCCTCTGCCTCTTGAGTGCTGGGATTAGAGGTGTGCACCACCACCCCTGACACTCTTAATGATACTCTGCTACACTTGCAGATAGGTGCCTAGTATAACTGTCATCTGAGAGGTTTCACCCAGCAGCAGATGGAAACAGATGCAGAGAGCTACAGCCAAACATTAGGCAGAGCTTGAGGAATCTTGTGGAAGAGGGAGAAGGAGGATTGAAGGAGCCAGAGAGATCAAGGACACCACAAGAAAACTTGCAGAATCAACTAGCTTGGGCCCACAGAGGCTCACTCAGACCAAATCACCAACCAGAAAACATGCATGGGATGGGCCTAGGCCCTCTATTCATATGTAACAGAAGTATAGCTTGGTCTTCACATGGGACTCCTAACAGGAGCAGGGGCTGTCTGACTGTTGCCTGCCTTTAGACCCCTTTCCTATAACTGGGCTGCCTTGTCTGGCCTCAATAGGAGAAGATGCACCAAGGCATATTAATATCCATGGGAGGCTTCCCCTTCTCTGAGGGGAAAAGGAAAGGGGCCTGCGAGAGTGAGAGCGAGAGAGAGAGAGAGAGAGAGAGAGAGAGAGAGAGAGAGAGAGATTGGAAGGAGAGGAGGGAGGGGAAGCTGCAATCAGAATGCAAAGTAAATACATTAATTAATGAAAAAGTTTAAATATGCTATAATCAGGAAAATATATATATGAAAAGATGCTGCTCTTCCAGAGGACCCAAGTTCAATTCCCAGCATCCATATGGCAACTCACAACTGCCAAGAAATCCGGCTCCAGAGGATACAACCCCCTCTCTGACTTCTGTGGGCACCAAGCACACATGTGGTATGGACATATACACGAGGCAAGACACCATACACATAAAATAAATATTTTAAAACAATCACGTGATTATTTTTCTCCTATTATTTATAATACTCAGAAAAAGGAAGGTAGCTAGAAAGCCTTGGTGCAAGAGTCTCCATGCTACAGATGAGGGGTTGGAAATAAAGAATATGTTTAGCTCTTCCTGGGGCCCGATGATTGCAGGAGCACACCCCAGCTCACCCTCACTCTGGGCCACTCCTTGTGCTCAGTGTCCTTGATTGATATTCACTCTCTGGAATGAGTTAAACATTTCCTCCTTTTTTTCTGTTATCATGGTGACGCTCCTGACTCAACCATGCCTCTAACGGATCCTTAGTTGTCTCTGTGAGCATTGCTCTGGGGCTGAAGACAGCATGACATCATGAACTGAGTATTCCCTGCAAGGTGGGCATGGTGGTGCACGTTGAAATCCCAGAACTTGGTGGGCCAAGGCAGTAGGATTGTGAATTTGAGGGCATCTGAGCTGTGTAGAAAGATTCTTTCTAAACAGAAAAGAACAGATAAAAAGAAAGACAAGCTCTCTCCACCAGCAGAGCAAGATGCCCAAAGGAAAGAAGGACAAGGGGAAGAAGGTGGCCCCGGACCCTGCCGTGGTCAAGAAACAGGAGGCCAAAAAGGTGGTCAATCTTTTGTTTGAGAGAAGGCCCAAGAACTTTGGCATTGGGCAGGACATCCAGCCCAAAAGAGATCTAACACGCTTTGTTAAATGGTCCCACTACATCAGGCTGCAGAAGCAAAGAGCCATCCTCTATGAGAGGCTCAAAGTACCTCCTGCCATTAACCAGTTCACCCAGGCCCTGGACAGGCAAACAGCTACTCAGCTGCCTAAGCTTGCCCACAAGTACAGGCCAGAGACAAAGCAAGAGAAGAAGCAAAGGCTACTGGCCTGTGCTGAGAAGAAAGCTGCTGGCAAAGGTGATGTCCCAACTAAGAGACCACCTGTCCTTTGAGCAGGAGTCAATACCGTCACCACCTTGGTGGAGAACAAGAAGGCTCAGCTGGTGGTGATTGCCCATGACATAATCTTCCCAAGATGCACTGGCAATTTTAGCCTTCCCATGATGCACTGGAGGTCTTAGCCTTCCCATGATGCATTGGAGATTTTAGCTTTCTGTTGGGCTGGTCCAAGTCTCATAGGCTTCTTAACACAAAAGCAGCAATGGATGCAAAGAAGAAACTCGTCCTCCCTCTTTTCCTTCCTTCAGAATTCCTCTCTCCCTCCCTCCCTTCCTGTGTTCCTTTCTTTCTTCTCTTCAGTTTGTGTGTGTGACTCTTCCTTTGTGTGCAGGTGCATGTGCGTTTGAGTGGAGGTCATAGGCACTCTGTTGGGGTTTCCCATTGGCCAGGAACTCAGCAAGTGGCTGGCTGTCCCGAGAGCTCCAGGCGCCCATTATCTCTGCCTCCCCCAAATTATAAGTGCACTCCACCATGCTTGGCTTTACAAACAAACAAACAAACAAACAAACAAACGTGGGTTCTGTGTAGGGTAAAAAGTCTGAGCTCAATCCTCCAGAAAATTCTGTCCCCAAGAAACCAGCTCCCCACTCTGTTCTTTACTGTTCCTCACCTCAGCAGAGGCAGCTGGCCTCCTGTGTCTCTTGTGTGAGGTTAGTTGTGCAATGTGGTGTTATGGTTTTCCTTGGATCCCAACTGCCAGGATGACTTTCCCCTCAGAGCTGTAACACATTCTGGGGATCAAATTCAGGTCCTCATGCTCACAGGTAAACATTTCACCAATTGAGCTATCTCTCCAATCCCCAGGATGGCTCTTTAAGTGGCGTGGTCAGTGAGTTACTCACGGGATGAGCTGAAACCAGCGCTGTGGCTTCAGTGTGTTTCATCATCCCTCAGGGGCCCCGAACCCCCAAGAACCAGCATCACTGATGCATTCTGCTTAGGAAAGAAATGATCAGGACACATGTCCACCCCTGAAAAATGCACCACCGCAGGGACACTGCTGCGGAAGAAGTGACTCCCCAACACAGTGATCACAAGCATCCATTGTTGTGCCCACCATTTTTACCTTTTGAGAGTGCAGACAGATCGGAGCAGGGGCGTTGACTTCCTGCGATCCTGTCCGTGGCATGGAAGACTCACAGCCTGAAGCCTGGAGTCTGGAAGCTCACTCATGTCAATTCTAGCTGGGATTCAGGCTGTGAGCTAGAAGCTGCCAGAATGTCTACGCCAGACCTTTCCACGTGGTCTAAGAGTCCCCCTAACGTGGAGGATAGAGCGAGAGTGCTTCATAAGCTGCCGGGGCTCTCTTCTACCTTGTTGGTCACTGTGGGTACAAAGATCAACCAATGTTCAAGCAAGGGACACTGGCAGCACTTTTTCACAATCTCATTTGTTATTTTTACAATAATGTTTTTATTCTTTGAAAGTTTCATATATTTATCCAGTGCGCACTAATCCCATCCACCCACTACCACCCCCTCTAGTTCCCCCTGGACCCTGCCCCTTCTCCCTCTCAACGTCACATCCTCTTTTTAAAAATTCTATCGACATAATTTCTTTTAAATTTTTTATTTTATGTACATGAGTGTTCTGTCTGCATATATTTGTGTACCACATATATGCCTGATACCTACAGAGGCCAGAAGAGCGCATCAGATCTCCCAGTACTGGAGTTACAGAGGGCTGTGAGAGGCAATGTACTTTTCTCATTGACTGCCATGTGCCAAACGAAGCAAGAGGTTATTTTCTAAACCATTGGCAACAGATAGCACTACTTTAGGTACAATAATAGTAACTTTAGTAAGCAGTACATTAGATATTCCTTTCTTTATCATTATATAACTATAGTTTCCACTGTCAGAGCTTTATAAAGGGTACTTAATTATGCTAAAATTTGTATTCTAGCATTTGGATTGATCAGTTAGATTAGTTTAACCAAAATGTCCTCCATTCATGTGGCTACATATTCGTCTACTGTCTTTTGTTTGGACAAATGATCCTAAAGAATAAGAACAATTCTTGGTATGGCAAGACAACATCCTACTGTTGTCTACTACAGAAAAGCCTTTTATTCCACCCCCTCCCCCATCAAAAGCATTTGGATTCTGCATGACAAGCTGAGAATTAATATGTAATATAGTCAGTAAACATATCAGCATCATTTTGGGGCTAGTAGTTGTGGTGGTTTGAATAAAAAAAAAATGGCCTCTGTAGGCTCATACATTTGAATGCTTAGTTACTAGGGAGTGTATTTGAAGATTAGAAGGGGTAAGAGGCATGGTCTTATTGCAGGGAATGTGTCATTGCGAGTGGGCTTTAAGGTTTCAAAAGCTCTCTCTCTCCTCTCACTTCTCTCCTCTCACTTCTCTCTCTCTCTCTTTCCCTTTCCACCCTCCCCCCCCCCCCATGGATCAGGGTGTAGCTCCCAGCTCTGATGCCACGCCTGCCTGCTGCCATTCTCCCCATCATGAGAGTGGACTAAATCTCTGAAACTGTAAGTAAGCCCCCAGTTAAATGCATTCCTTGTAATAGTGACCATGGTCATGCAGTCTCTCCACAGCAATAGAACAGTGATTGGGACAGAAGTATTGTGTCCTTGTTGCCTCCCCAAGGTCTCAGCTTGATGAGTTAAAGCCTTGGTGTCTCCCCAAGTCACTGGCTTCTTCTCCCTCTTGGGATGTCTCTTCTTGGTGGGTGTGTTGTCTGTCTACAGATGTTTTACTTGTCTGGCAGACTAGCAGATGCTGTCCTGGTTGAAAGCATTGGAACAAGAGTCATCTGGGACTTTATTTTCTGGAAAGATACAAGCATGACTTCTCCCTGGTGTTAGAACACCTGGCCTTCTCCATTGATTAGTATCTAGATATCTACTTAAGCTACATCTTAGGCCATATCTCCCTTAGGAACAAAGGTTCTGGGCCATTAGAAGACACATTATCTTTCAAAGTGAAAAAAATTAAAGAAAACATGGCTGAATGTAGTGTGTGGGGATTTAAACGGGTTTACTTACCCAACTTTCACTTTTAAAATTTGCTGTTTGATTACTCGATGGTGTCATTCTACGATAGCTTGACCCTGTGATTTGTAAGAGATTCCAGTAAGGTGATCACTACTCCATAAAATCGGAAAACTCCTTGAAGGGTTTGCTAGGAGAAGCAGGAGCGTTATCAGGTTTTTGGTTGTAATGGACGTCCTAGAAAGATGCATCATAAGTGATTTGTAGCATCTGAGGTGCTTTTGCGCCTGTGAAAAGAAGCAACGATCATATTAGAAGAAGTATCAATTGCTACACAAACGTATTTTAAACTTTTGCTACATGGTGTTCATTTTAACCTGCACAGATTAATTCTGCCAGTAGAGGGCAGCAAGAGGCCCAGATAATCTATTTGTCCTGCTTGTTCACCGGTAAAGAGACTTGATTTTGCAGTTTGATAAAAAGGTCCATGAGACTTTTAAACAGTCTGAGAAAAAGGAAAAGCATTAGGGATGAGGAGGATGCCAGCACACTGGCTTGGGCATTAGCAGATGTTAACAGACCCGGGAATTAAAATGATCATGAATCTGAGTTATGCCATATAGATATCTGGAGGGAGAGAATAATTATGAAATAATATTAATAATGGGGTGGGCTTAAGTCTTAGAGTTTTTAAAAGAGAAACTGTTCTTAAACACTAGCCCCACTTTTAAATTTTAATGTTTCCATTTTTTAATTTTTAAAAATTTTTTTGTTTTGTTTTGTTTGGTTTGGTTTGGTTTTGGTTTTGGTTTTGGTTTTTCAAGACAGGGTTTCTCTGTTTAGCCCTGGCTGTCCTGGAACTCACTTTGTAGACCAGGCTGACCTTGAACTCAGAAATCCACCTGTCTCTGCCTCCCGAGTGCTGGGATTAAAGGCGTGTGCCACCACGCCCGGCTCAGCAATGGGGTCTTTCTGTCAAATTCTAGCCATGACGATCATCTGTAGTATTTGGGGTTCTCTGGGACCTCATTAGCCAACAACTCCAAAAGAGGTCCCTCACTCCTAGAACCGAGCTGTTTATTTCCTAGCCTGCGGCATGTAGGAGGGGACTGTCCTGTCCATTGCTGAACAGGGTAACATACATTTCTTAATGGCATTCCTATGTTGGTTCACTTTCAAATATCCATAATTGTTTCAAAGGGTGTTTTACAACTTGATTTATTCAAACAGATGCATTTCAGGACCAGCAAATGTGGCACTTTCTCCCAGCACCTCACATACTTGGCGAGTGTTAGGCTCAGGTTGTAGTTGGTATTTTGTGTGATATCATTGTGTATGTAAACAATTTGAGGGTTTTTCATAACAGTTAAAACCAGTTATAGTCTCTTTGTTCATTTCATTTTATTTTAGAAACTGAGTCCACATGGACCTCTAGCTGGCCTGGAGCTTGCTGGCTTTGAACTCACAGAGGTCCACTTGCCTCTGCCTCCTAAGTGTTGGCATTAAAGGATTTGAATATGGAACTCACTGATCAGCCAGACTTTCTGGCCATTGAGCCCCTGGGTTCTCTTGTCTCTGCCTCCTCCTATGGAGGCTAGAATAGTGTTAGATTCCTTGAAACTGGAGTTACAGATGGTTGTAAGCTGTAAGTGCAAGGAACCAGACCTGGATTCTCTGCAAAGAACAGTAAGTGTTCTTAGTTGCTGAGCCATCTCTCCAGCCCCTGTTAGTACAGTCTTTGAGGTTGAGGTCTCTAAGTGTCTGTGGACCATGCAGAATAATTGATTAAATTTACTTCTGTGGAGTTATCATACAATTTTGAAACGCTGGTGTCTGGGCAACTAGGAAGGAACTGGCCACTAGGTGGTACTTGAAATCCGAAGTAGGACATTTCAGTGGAAGATAATGAAAGTCGGGCTAGCCATACAAAGGCTTCCTGCTAGAGAAAGGTGCTTTATGGGGACTATAGGGTTATGGGATGGAGAGTTTCAACTGGAAAAGTATCTTTTGCTGCCTCTTGTTCTGATAATAAAAAGGGAATAGATTAGGAATATAATTTTGGCTAGTTTGTAAATCCTTGATTTCTGAACTTTGAACATTCCCGTATGTCAGTAGTTTTCAGCTGTTCTGACGCTGCGACCCTTCACACAGTTCCCCAGGTTGTGGTCACCCCTAGCAATAATGTTTTTTCATTGCTGCTTCATAACTACAACTTTGCTACTTATGAATTGTAATGTAAATATCTGTTTTCTGATGTTTTGAGGCAGCCCCTGGGAAAGGGTTGTTCAACTCACAAAGAGGCCACAGCCCGCAGGCTGAGAAGCACTGCTCTGAGACATCAAATGAACAGTTATTTGTAACTGAAATTTTTTGTCTGAAACAATGAGAAGTGCTTCTCAGTTGGGATTTTTGTTTGTTTGCTCTTTTTTTTCTTTTTAGACAGGATCTCACTATGTAGCCCTGGCTGACCAGGAACTCTAGAACTGAGTTTGTAGACCAGGCTGGCCTAAAACTCACAGACATCTACCTTTGTCTGACTCCTGAGTGCTGGTATTGAAGGTGTGTCCACCATACCTAGCAAGGACAGGTGTTTTGTTGAGTTTTTACTTAACCTTAGAAATGTCTTCTCAAAATAACCTATCAACTTAAACTGAGGATATTTTGGTAGAAAAAATATATTTATTTTTCTGAACATTTGAAAGGGCACTCAGAGTCCTTCGTCAAGAACCAAGTTTTCATCATTTGGAAACTGGCTATAAATTAATTTAGACACACCTCTGATCTCTCTGCAACAGCCTACCCGAGGGATAGATGTATTGGGCTCAGATTTAAATTTTTGGAATGTCTTAGAGGAAATTCTCTGCAGCTTGGAGCTGGGGAGTTGGTTCACTTAGTAAAGTGCCTGCTACACAGGCGTGAGGACCTGCGCGTGACTCTCGAGCATCCATGTAAGAAGCTGGGCTTGCCAGTGCATGCCTGGGACCCTAGCTCAGGGGAGGTGGAGGCAGGGGTTTCCCTGGCTAGCTCTCTGACCAGCCAGCCTAGCCAACCAGTGAGCTCCAGGTTCAGAAAAAGACCCTGTCTCAAAAAATATTCTTTCTCTCTCTCTGTTTCTCTCTGTCTTTCTCTGTCTCTCACTGTCTCTCTCTCTTTCTGTGTATGTGTGTGTATGCGTGTGTGTATGCGTGTGTGTGTGTGTGTGTGTGTGTGTGTGTGTGTGTGTGTGTGTACAACTAAACTATCACAGAGTTTGAGTTTCTAGACTTGAAGTTATCAAGTGTGTAGAGTCTCAGGGCAGAACTTGAAGCTTGATTCAGATCCCATGTTCTGGTCATGAATTATACTGGATCAGTTTTTGTGTGTGACCAAATACTGATCTGGTTTTTCATTGCTGTCACATGTTTGACAACATAGAGTAACACAAACTTACCATGTTAGGTTCTATAGTTAATTTAGAATCGTGGCTCTGAAGTCCAAAATGAATCTTACTGGGTTAAAAGTGCACCTTTCCACCTCAAAGATCAGAATTTCAAAGTGGATCTTCCCACTTCAAATTAAGCAAAAATTTCTTGCAGGTGTACCATAGACATTTTGGGGACTTTAGTTAATTCCAGATACAGTCAAGTTGACGACCAGAATAGCTATCACACATGTTCTTTCAACCAGTTAAATTTTGTACATATAAAATATTTATTGTTTGTTGCATGTATGCATGTATGCACGTGTGTGTGTGTGTGTGTGTGTGCATTTGGCATGTACATGCACTTGCGTGTGGAGTTCAGGGGTTGGGTGTCTTCCTTAGTTACCCTCTACCTTATTGTTTGAGACAGGGTCTCTCACTAAACCTCAGGCTCACTGAGTAGGTTAGCCTGGATGGCCAGCAAGCCCCAGGGACCTCCTGTCTCTGCCTTCCTGGTGCTGGGATTACAGTCACGAGCCCTCATGTCAGCAGGATCATCTCCTCTCTCCCATTTGCTACTGTTTAATCCGAGGAGGAATGTTGAGTTGGAGTCACCTTGGGCTTAGATACCTGGAAGAATCAGGCACTTGACTTGTTGGTTACTGGAATCACAACTGTATGCCACTATGCCAGGCATTTACCGGTGGGTTCTGCTGAAGGAGCTCAGGCACTTGTGCTTGTAAGCACTGTGTTGACAGAGCCTGTTATTACGCAGTATTTAATAATTGCTAACTGAGTTTTAAAATAGGGGCTTAGATGTGCATTTCATAAATCATAATACACATTTTTTTAGTGACTCTTGTTTTCTTCAGGTCTCTTTCTTAAAAGGGAGATTTATTTGTTTGCTTGGTTTCTTTGTTTTTTGAGACAGGGCTTCTCTGTGTGTAACTTTGGCTGTTCTGGAACTCACTCTGTAGACCAGGCTGGCTTCGAACTCAGAGATCTGCCTGCCTCGGCCTCCTGAGTGCTGGGATTAAAGGTGTGTGCCACCATATCCAGCTCAAGATTTATTTATTTAATTTAAATGGAGGAGTGTTTTGCTCGCATGTATGTCTGTATACCACATGTATGCCTGGTGCCCATGGAGGTAAGACAAGGACATCAGATACCCTAGAATTGGAGTTATGGATGACTGAGAACTATCATGTGGGTGATGAGAATTGAACCTGAGTCCTCTGCAAGATAAAGTGCTTTTAAGCACTGAGTCATCTCTCTAGTCCCCATAATACACAGTTTTCAGTGTACATTAAGTCTTAGGATCGAAATATACTAAGAAAGAACTGAAGTATATACAGCCTTAATGGGCCTTGCTATTTGAGCTAGCATGACAATTTCTGGAGTAAAAGTATAAAAGGAATTTCCCTTTAAAGTATGTGCGTTAAAGGCAATGCTTTTTCAGAGAACCCAGGTTTGATTCCCAGGACCTACATGGCAGCTTTCAACTAACTATAATTTCAGTTCCAAGGGATCTAATGCCTTTTCTTGGTCTCCATGGGTACCAGGTGTGTATGTGGTACCCAGACATAAAATAAAAAAATAAAATCTTTTAAAACAGGAATATTGTGGGCTGGAGAGAAGGCTCAGGGGTTAAGAGTGCTTGCTGCTCTTGCAAAGGATCCTGGATTGGTTCTCTTCCAGAGGTCCTGAGTTCAATTCCCACAACTGCATGGTGGCTCACAACCATCTGTAATGGGATCTGATGCCCTCTTCTGGTGTGTCTGAAGACAGCTACAGTGTACTCATATAAATAAAATAAATTTTTTTTAAAAAAAGGGAATATTGTATTTTTTCTGTTTTCTTTTTGATACAAGTGATTTTTGAAGCATGAGTTGTCAATCTTCTGTTCTTTGCTTCTAAACAAACCAACAGAAGAGTCTTATCTCAGCTCTCTCTCTTAGTCTCTGTGTGCAAGAATTAGTACTCTTGTTTCTTCCGGATTCAACATGTCCAACCATTTGGAAAGATAACATCTTAAGTGGAATTCAGAGAACCTTTGCCAGAAGTGAAACACACTTAAAATCTCTTTATAAGTAAGGTATTAAAGACAATTTTTAAGGCTGTGAATGCTGGTGGGAGAAAAATATGTTGACAGGTGATTAAAAAACAAAACAAAACAAAACAAAAAACCAACCAACTGGCCACATCTATAAAGCAAGATCTCGTTATCTTCTCCAGCCTACTCAAGAGAAACCTGCAACTTAGTCATAAACAGCTTTGAAAATGAGGAGGCTGTGTGCTTTTGTACCTAATTCAGATGGTAATTTGACAGTAGCTCCGGGACATGAAAGGACCAGCCAGATGGATGGATAGACTTAGGGACAGACAGACTTAGGAATGGATGGATTGATGATGTAGGGGTTAAGTGTTACTTTCAGGGTGTAATAATGTCATTAGATTTAAAAAAAGAAAACTCTAGAAATACAAATGACCCCAGCACAGTGTGCTTCCTCCCTAACTGATGCACGGGTGCTGAGCTGAGAACATGGCCAACCCAGTTCGTTAATAAACATTATTTTGTTGGATGTCTCATCTTTAGTCTTCTGTGTATTCTAATCTAATGCTGTGTGTCATTTTGGGTTGTTTTTGTGAGTGAGAGGCATAGGGATGGCTCATCCAAACCAGGGAGTTTAGTTAACCAAACCTGACCCAAGTGGGCTGACAGCCAGGTGGAGAGAGCACAGCAGGGGTTCACATCCTGAAAAAAAAATGGAGTAGGTGGGAAACGTTGGAACATTGTGTGACTGTGGATTTCAAATTTGGGAATGTAGGTGGGGTTGGACTTGGGCTCCCTGTCTGTCCATGTGAGTTAAAACCCAGACTTGGAATGCTGGTGGTGTTCTGGGCAGTGAGTGGCACACCACAGGATCCCCTGCTGTCTCGGGAGGATCTGAAGACATGAAGCTGCTTCAGGTTCTCCTTGTTTTGCTGTTTGTGGCACTTGCAGGTAACGTGTCCAAATGTACCATGAAGTAGGAGACACAAGTGCTGGTGCTGGCTGATACTATCAGTGGTGCCCGTTCTCTTGGGTGCCTTGGAAGAGAGCTATGAGGTCAGAGGCATCCATGGTGAAGGTACTGGTTGGCCCATTGTCTTGACTCATCTTTATGATGCTGAGCAGTTTGTCCCTGAGAACTGTGGCCATCCCCATTTCTAATCAACCATTTTCAGCTCCGGCTATCTCAGCGACGTGAACAGCATACAGCCAATGTTGTTCTTCCTCATTAAGTAGTTAATTAACTCAGGGAGTTATTCCTTTTGAACCTTAGTTTTTTTCTCCTCTGGCATGTGAGTGTTACATAAATTTAGCTTAGGTGCAAAGATGCAAAGCCTCACATTTGTGGATGGAGACCTGAAATCTAGGATTCCCTTCTGCCTTGCTTGCAAGAAGCCATATTGGGTTTTCGTGTCCTTCAAAGAGCACCTCTCTCATCTTCGAGGGTGCTGCCTCATCATGAAGTTTGTAACAGGGAGAAAACATCTTTGCTTTTCACATTTATTCAGAAGGCTTGTCTGGTTTTGTGTAGACAGAGAGTTTTCGGACCGGAGTGCGTGCCACTGAACAGGGGGTGGTAGAGATCTCCAGAGGGGAAGGGAGCCAACAAATTGTGTTTGCTCACTAGGCAAGTCATTGATCTGAGTTGAAGAAGAGAGTGAGAGAGAGGACAGCCAGGTACTGGAGAAGTTGTCTGAGGTGGGGAAATAAGTTTTCAGGAGCAACTGTGGCTCACGAGGTCTTGGCAAGGGTGGTACCTGATGCCTACAGTGTGTGTAACACAAGAGGTGTGTGTGTTAGAGAAAAAGAGAGTCTACAATGCTGTGTGTGTCTGTGGTGTTGTATGTGTGCGATACACACCACACACACACACACACACACGTCTATGATGCTGTGTGTGAGTGTGTGTTGTGACTATCCACCCACCTGCTCTGAGTTCAGAAGAGGATTTTGGGTGTCTGCTCTAGCATTCTCTGCCTCACTCCCTTGAGACTAGGTGTCTTACTGAACCTGGAGTTAGGCTGGCAGCTAAGGTCTCACAGCCCTCTTGTTTTTACCTGCCCCCACCCCCCCCCGCACCCCCGTCCATCAGGCTGGAGTTACGGGCTTAGCCACACCTATCTTTTATGTGAGTGCAGGGGATTTGAACCTCCTGAGACATCTCTCTTGACCTAGGTGATTTTCTTTTAAATTAAAAAAAAAAAAAAAGCTAAGAAGATGACTCAGTAAGTAAGAGTATTTGCTGTGTAAGAATCAGAATCTGAGTTTGGGCCTCTGAGCCAATGTAAAAAAAAAAAAAAAGCTTTGTTTGATTATTATTGTATATGTGTGAAGTATATTTGCGGTTGCATGTGTGTCCTGGTGTGCAAGTGGAGGTCGGAGGACAACTCTGTGACCTTACTTTCTCCTTCCACCTTCTGTAGGTTCTAGAGATTGAACACAGGCTTCTAGGCTTTCTGGGCAGCCATCTATCTGCAGGGCCATCCTGCTGACCCAGCCCGGGATGTCCTTTGAAAAGCTGATTTAACTCTGAAGTGTGCTGATGGTGATGCATTAGTGCTGTCTGGGGACACAAGGCTGAGAGTGTGCTGACTTCAGAGCTTGAAGTAGGGCAGGCTTTGCCTGATATAGGGTGGTACCCATCTCAGACTGTAACGAGGAGCTAGAGCGTCCTTCTCTCTCTTGTCATGGGTATTTGTAAGGCTATTTGGATATTGGCCAGGATCAAATGTCCTTTTTTTGAGATAAAGATTAACTTTATGTGTACACGTGTTCTACCAGCATATATGTATGTGCAATACATGTGTATTTAGTGCTCAGAGAGGTCAGAAGGGGATGCCGGACTTCTTGCAACATTACAGATAGCTGTGAACCACCATGTGGGTGCTGGGAACCAAACCTGGGTCCTTTGCAAGAGCAGCAAGCACTCTTAGCTGCTGAGCCATCAATCCAGATCCTTATCCGTCCTTAATCCGCGTGTTCTAAGTTTCCTTTGTTTCGGCATGGGGTTTCCTTTTGAGATGGAGTGGATGCTGACAGGGGGCAGTGTCTGCTGTCTCTCCCTGTGAACTCAGCTGCATCTGTTGCTTTCCCTCAGAGACTAACCCTACTCCATGTTGTCTCCTATGTTCAGATGGTGCACAGCCCAAAAGATGTTTTAGCAACGTAGAAGGCTACTGTAGGAAGAAATGCAGATTAGTGGAGATATCTGAGATGGGATGCCTGCATGGGAAATACTGTTGTGTTAATGAGCTGGAGAACAAAAAGCACAAGAAGCACTCAGTCGTTGAGGAGACAGTCAAACTCCAAGACAAGTCAAAAGTACAAGACTATATGATCCTGCCCACGGTCACATACTACACCATCAGTATCTGAATGAACCACTTGTTCACGAAGGCCGTTGTCCCCTGCAGCCCCATGGAATCCAGTGGGCTGCTTCTGTCCTGTCTCTTTCCTTCTGTGAACTTGAGTCTGCACACAATAAAGTTCGACCCTTTTGCCTGTATCCGCTCCTTGTCTGGATATTATAAATGTGAATGGTTAGCTGCTGTATTGCTTGCGTTTCACCTGTGAAATGGGGACACAGAGATTAAGTGAATGCTGGGGGAGGTGTCAGCAAGTCTCTCCACTTTGCAGCCAAGATGGTATTTCACAGATCTCAAGTAGTTCTCTTCATTCAAAAAAAAAAAACATTAAAAATAATTTTAGACAGTTAAGCATGTGTGCTTGTACACGCACACTTGTGTGCATGCATCAGGGCATGCATGTGTCATGGTGGTGGTGTGTGCATGTGTGTATGCGCGTGTGCGTGTGTGTGTGTGTAGGTCAGGGGATAGCTTTAGGGAGTCAGTTCTCTCTTTCCACTTTTTGGGTTCCAGGGAGGGAACTCGGATAGTAAGTAAACGTCTCATCTGTGTCATCCCATGCTCGCCTCACACTCTGCAGGGAATTTTCTTATGTCTCTAAGAAACTATGAGAATATACAAACACATACACATACATACACACTCAGAGACACACACATATAGTAACACACAGACACACATACAGAGACACACTCACACACAGAACCACAGACACACATAGAACCACAGACACATACATACATACATACACACACACACACACACACACACACACACACACACACACACACACACACACACACAGCTTTGATGAGAGGGGACGACAGCTATTGAGAAGCTTAGGATGCAATGCAATCTGGATTCCTTCTGGTGTGCACCCCATCTGCTCTTTCACTAGCAATTAGAATATCTAGTTGACACAGATTTTAGACACACACAGGCCTGTGGTGCTGAGGTAGAGAGATCTCCCGTTTGGACACAGCACTCGGTGTTTTCTGTCACTGCAAATCCTTCTGCAGTGTCCATGCACAGGGAGATCCTAGCATCTCTCATGTTGTACAGTTATTGTGCAGAAAGAACCCAGGCAAACTTGAGCCTGAGGTGGTGCACTTGGTGTGGGAAGGCTGAGGAGGTCTGGGGGGACTAGGGAAGATTAATGCACCCTGAAGAATCCTGTCTAATCAGGTGAGCTCAGGCTTTACATTTAATGGAACCACTCATAGAGTCCTGGCCAGGTTCTGAGCCTCCCTCCAGCACTCCAGAGACTAAAAACATCAGGTGGTGTTTGGGAAAGTCAAAGGCCTGCACTGTTGAATGGATGCTTTGGTACCCTGCTCCATCGGCACCTCAGTAACTCTGCCTGCTCCTGAATGCTTCCTGGACACTACATCCCTTCCACTGCCCCAGCTCTGAAACATGGAATGAGAAATCCTAACTGTACATCCTTTGACTCAGAAATGATGTCATTGAGTTTCACCACAGGTATGAATCATTTTCCTGTCACCAGTCAGGTGACTTCCCCTGGAAGATCTCCTCACCCCGCCTACTCTCAGCATCACATACTTCCTCTGGTGTGTTGCTTCTTTTGGCTTCTCTATCATGATAGCTGGGCCGCCCCTCTTGTTCTTGGACCTGTTCTAACCTTCTTCCATTCTGTTGGAATAGGTTTTTTTTTCCATTGTAAAAGGGCACAATGTAAAATAGAGTACAAATATAGATAACTTTTCTTCTTCCTTTCCTATTTGTGTTCTTTTTAAAAAATTAAATTTTTTTTATCTTGTGTGTGTGTGTATGTATGTATGACTGTGAACCTGGGTGTGGTTGGTGCTGGCTGTGGTCGGACTCCCCTGGAACGTGGAACGGCAATTCCAGATGGTTGTGAACCACTATGTGGGTACTGGGACTTAAACCTAAGTCCTCTGCTAGCTTCCAAGACATCTCCTCCAGCACCCCACACCCCCACCCTGCCACGTGTATTTATTACTTATTTTTCTTGTCTTATTGCTTTGGTTAAGATTCCAAACCCTGTATTGAGTAGGAGTGGAGATAGTAGGCACCTGTAACTGCCTTTAGGTTTTAGGAGTCATGTTCTCCCCGCTCCACCCCATAATGTTGGTTATAGAATTGTTATATATAGTCTTTATTGTGTTGAGGGTTGTCCTTTCTATTGCTAGTTTCTTCAGGGTTTTTACCACAGCAGCAAAGGCAATTTGCTGCTTAAGTTCAAGCATGGTATGAGGAAGGGTGAGCCTGGAGGCAAGAAGACAAGAGGCTGTTATTAGTCCTTAGCTTAGAGTCGCTACCCACAGTCAAAGTGATCGCAGGCCTAAGGTATTTTTTGAGGCAGTAATCCACTTAATTACTAAGGAGCGAGCACATCAAGTGCCCCCAAGAGCCTTATAAGAGCACCTGGCTGTTCAAAGAGAGCCTGCGATCCTTACCTCTCGCACTCTTCTGCATGGTAATACATTGCCCGTAGGTGAAACATGGTTTATTATCACATGCAGAGCAGCCATGGTCCAACAGGCAGGGCTCTCGGAAAAGTTCTTGTTAACCCTCATCCAGGGATGAGCAATTAGCTGTAACTGAGTCCCTGCAGTATACACCACTCCTGTAATTCTCAAAGTGCCTTCAGTGGGAGCAAATAGTCTTCATGTTCAAAAGGACATGTCCAGAGATGGGACATCACTGGCCCCTCGTCTAAAAGCAAACATCTGATTTGACAGAGAACCGACCCTAGATATGTTTGATCTTCAAAACTCGCATGCTTTCTTTCCCTACTGCCCTTCTCTCTGAAGGGGCCTGTTTTCATTGCCCATCCTGTTGTGTGAGTTTATGAGTTCTGTCCACAAAGACAGCCACTGGTAGAGGAGGAAATATTGTCCTACCAGTTGTTACACATGTACTGACATCGAGCATAGCTATGTCTTTAGAAGGACACAGACACTTCTTTTCCAGGGGAAGATCTACACTAAGTGAAAGTAAGCTTTCAGTGACACCCAAGATCTTTGGGGCAATCAAGAACGGCAATTTAATTCATCAGTGAGACAGAATGCAGAATCCATGGGTCTGACGACATGGCACAGAGGCTGAAAGGACATACTGTACATGGTGACCCATGTTGGTTACCAACCCAACCACACCTGGCACCAGTGAAAACCCAGGCAGCTGGACATGCCTGTGTGGGATCTTTCTTGATTGGATTATTTAAGGTGGGGAGACCCGTACTCAATTTCCATCATTTGAGGTTGGAAGAGTCACAGGAGATCTGGGTCACACCTTCTGGTGGCAGCCCACATAAAAGGCTTCTTGCCTGCTTGCTCTCCCTCTCGCTGGCAAGTTCCTCTCTCTTGCTGCTGAGGCAACCCTTCTTTGGGATTCCAACACAGACTGAAGAGCAACTGAGACATGCAGCCTCATGGACTGAACAACGATCAGATTCTTGAATTTCCCACCGGGAGATAGCCACTGCTGGCCTGTAATCTACTCCACTATATACCCTTTTGATAGCTAGATCCATTCTATCAGTTCCATTGCTCTAGAGAATCCCGAACAATACACAGCTCATCCAGAAGGCTTGAGTTTGTTCCCAGCACCAGGGTTGCATGGTTCACAACCGCTTGTGACTCCAGTTCCAGGGATCTGACTCCCTCTTCTGTCTTCTGTGAGCTCACACACTCACTCTCTCTCTCACACAGAGGCACACGATTAAAAATAAAACTAAGTTATAAAAATATAATCTTTAAAGGCAGGAGAGATGGCTGAGTCACTAGTGTGCCCATTTCTCTTGCAGAAGGCCTGAGTTCTGTTCCCAGCACCCACATCAGGCAGCTCCAAGGTATCTGGCACCATTTTCTGGATTCTTCTGATACCCACACATTACCTGTGCACATACAAAATTTTAAAAATTAGAAAAAAAATTAGTACAAATTCTAGTTAGGGCATGACGAGAAAAAAAAATGGTTCCCGTTATTAGACAAATGTCATGAGCAGATATAGAGTGTAATAGGCTGATGAAAGCTTGCAGATTAGTTACGGTAATGGAACCTCAGAAGTGGCAGCATTCATTCTACAGTGTGGTTATCTATATTGCTAACAAGAATTACAAGGACCTTCTCCCACCCCCTCCCCTGCCACCCAACCCCCAGGCAGGGGTAAGTGGAAAGAGATGAAGCCAATAGCAAATCAATCCCAAGGTGAGGTGTGCATTAAAACTCACGCTGCTTTGTGGAGAGGACTAGGTAGATTTGTGTTTCAAAAGAGCAACTCTGGCTTACCCCTTAGGAGAAGGATCCTTATGTGTGAAAGGAGTACAGAGCAAAACGTGGGAGGCTTTGGTAATAACTCCGAGGGACAGGCATTAGAGAGGACGGGAGGCATCTGGATCTATTAGTAACTGGACCAGGCTCAAGTGACTATACACTAATAGAACTCACAGACTCATCCATATTGGAGATGACCGCTGTGCCCAATGGTTTTCTTCCACTGTTAGGCGTCTACAGTAAATCTTTGGTTTCTTAGGAAGTCAGAGCATAAACTAATCGTGTGTGTGTGTGTGTGTGTGTGTGTGTGTGTATTGTCACAGTGCCTATATGCCCACGTGGAAGCTAGAGGACACTGAGTCTATCATTTACATCTTATTCCTTGGAGTTAGGGTCTCTCACTGAACCCAAAGCCCACGCAATCCTCCTGCCTCTGCTCCTCCCCACAACGCTGGGTTGCTGGGTTATAAGTGCTTCTGTGCCCACGCCAGTTCTTTTTATGGAGCCTGGGGGACAGAACTCGTGTTTCCGCAGCAAATGCTTTTACCGAGACTCTTCCTAGCCCCCTCATCCCTTTTAAAGTTAGAAGTGCGTTAGTATGGCAAGGATGGAACATGCCTAGTCCCATCCTGTCATCCTCAAGTAATCAGAAAGATTAACAGGCAGACATGACGACCCAACCGCAGGTGCCCCAAAAGTGCAGCGGACCGCACTTCCTGCTCTTTATCCAGCGGTTGCCGCACTGGAATTCTCCCAGGTCTGCATTTAGGAAACCCTGTTACTCAAGGTGAGTATCTTACTCAGTCTTCAGGTCACGCCAAAGTCCTTGGTATCTCTTCCTACCTAAGCTAAAAGCTAAAATTCAGAATTCCCAAGGGATAGAAAATGATCAGATAACGCCACAGTGTCTCAGGTCCCTAATATTTAGAAATCGTTTGTTCTTCTGGTATGTGAGCTACTGTATCAGGACCTGGATTGGTGTAGGAAGTCAAACATATGAAAGGACTCTTCAAAGAATTCTTTAGGTAATTCTTCAAAAAAAATTTTTTTATATGTATACCTGTTTGGCTTGCTTTCATGTATGTGCGCCACATTAGTGCCTTGTTCACACAGAGGCCAGAAGACAGAGTCAGAGCCACTCGAAGGGGAGTTGCAGAAGGTTGGGAGCTGCCGTGTGGGTGCTGGGAACTGAACACTGGCTCTCAGCAAGAGCAATGCCAAACCACCTCTCCAGGCCCTGCAGGCACTTTTTGGTACTTCCAATCACTTCATAAATATATAGGTGGTTCAGTCTGGAGGTGCAGGCCTGTAATCTCAGTGTATGGAGGGCTGACACCGAGAAATCCCATGTTTCAGGCTGGTTCGGTCTACATAGTGAGATCCTATCTCAAAAAAGAAAATATGGCCTTTAATTCATAGAAAATCGCTTCCTCAGGAGACCTCCAATTTGCCAGTCCCTAGTGCCTTTGTATGCTGGAGCATACACTCTGGGTTGCTCCTGTTGCTTCCTGGGACAGGAAGGAGTGTGAGGCCCAGCGTCTGCATCGTCCTTCCCTAAACTTCCTGTACAATAAAGCTTACCACTCCTGGCCAGGGACATACTGAAGGTCTGTACTTGCTCTGCTTGTTCTATGTCAGGCTTCTACTTCTCAGCCCTCAGTGGGGCTTGGAGACTAACCCCTCTTATGGCCCACCTCTCTCTAATTTGGATCCCCAACCTGGAACTGCCACAAGTGAGGAGGCAGGGTGACTTGGCAAACGTGGCTGAAAGGCGGCATTGTGGGAAAGGGCTTTAGAGAGGAAATCAACACTGACTTAGGCCTCTTGGCTTTAATCAACCAGGGATATTAGGTCAGGAGAAAAGAGGCAGTAGTGTTCAGGTAGAGTTGGCCTTTGTGGGAGTGCTGGCCTGTGCGGGAGTGCTGGCAATTGCAGCAGTGCTGACCTTTGTGGTATTGCCAGCCATTGTGGCAGCGCTGGCCTTTGCGGCATTGCTGGCCTTTGTGGTAGTGCTGGCCTTTGCGGCATTGCTGGCCTTTGTGGTAGTGCTGGTCTTTGCGGGAGCGCTGGTCTTTGCGGGAGCGCTGGTCTTTGTGGGAGTGCCAGCCATTGCAGCAGCACCAACCATTGCAGCAGTGCTGGCCTTTGCGCTGCTCCCTTCGTCCCCACCTGCTGTGACAAGATTATCTGAATTCTGTCCACCGCCCCCACAGTGACCACTAATTTTGAAGTCCAGAACACAGCACAGTTTTCCTATGGGACATTTGCTCGTTGCAGGTTCCGTCTGCTTCTCCCCGTCTCTGCACATCTTCCTGCAGTTGCCCAATGTGTTTGCACACTTTTTCACATACCAGCCACCTGCAGGGAGGAAAGAAAGCCATCAAGCCCAGGTACTGAGCAGATAGCTGAAACCATGCCAAGGCACGGCTTTGTGGCCAGTGCCTTTAAGCTCAGAGGCAAAGGCAGAGACAGACAGATCTCTGTGAGTTCCAGGCTAGTCTGGACTACAGAAGTTCCAGGACAGCACAGTCTATATAGAGAGAGACTCTGTCTCAAAAATCCAGGAACAACAGCATCTGCCTTCTGAGCACTGTTTCCCCTAGGCTCTAGTTTTCTTAATCATGTAAACTTTCTCTAAAGAGAAAATTAGATTTCCTAAGTGCACATATACAGGAGGACCTGTCATATCTAGGGCTAGAATTCTGCACGCCCTCATGGTGCCCATTTTCCAGTATTTTAAATGGGAAAAATATATGAAATTTTTTATTAAAAAAAATCTGAAATCTGTTTCCTTAAATGTAACAAAAACAAATAAATACCCAAAGAGAAGAAATGGCACATTTTAAAAGGGAATGCAAGCTGGGCAGTGGTGGCACACATCTTTAATCCCAGCACTTGGGAGGCAGAGGCAGGTGGATTTCTGAGTTTGAGGCCAGCCTGGTCTACAGAGTGAGTTCCAGGACACCCAGGGCTACACAGAGAAACCCTGTCTCGAAACACACACACACACACACACACACACACACACACACACACACACACACAGAGAGAGAGAGAGAGAGAGAGAGAGAGAGAGAGAGAGAGAGAGAGAGAGAGATTACACAAATCACTGTGGGACTGTGGGCGTCTCTCTCACCGTTGCCAAAACACACATCTTGCTGATGATGGGTGCTATTTTCAAAGTCTTTCCACATTTCCAAGGTCCTACAAATGATAGACTCTGACTCTAGACTTGTCTTACACATTGCCTTGTTAGAAGCAGACACTTCGGGTCTGGAGAGAGGGCTCAGTGCTACTCTTGCAGAGAACCAGGGTTCAGTTTCCAATAACCACATGGCAGGTCACAGCTGTCTAACTCCAGTTCCAGGGAATCTGACACCCTCTTCTGGCCGCTATGGGTACTGCACCCTGGTAGTCCACATGCACACAAGCAAACAAACACAAAAACATAAAATAGAAAATAAATCTTCTAAAGTGCAGATGATTTTGGAAAGATAAGCATACAAATTCCTTGCATATTTATATAATGAACTCTATACCTATCTCTTTCTGTATATACCTCTATGTGTACTGAGCTGTAAGTGCATTCTATAATTTTTGTTATTGTTGTTTTGAGACATTTCACTATGTAGCTCAGGCTAGCCTGCCTCAGTTTCCTGAGTACTGAGACTATAGGAGTGACCCTTGCAACTGATGGTGAGGAATATGTTTATTAGGGAGACTCCTCTCAGGGGTACCTGTGTGTATGTCCACATCATATGTAACTGTGGACTACCACACTATGTGTTGGAATGTATAAGGATCAAAAAGAGATTCCAAGACTAGTCCTTACCTCACCTTTTGTGCCTTAACTCATTCCTGAGGTCAATATCAAGAACTTGGCAAGATTTTTGGAATAAGATAATGAACAAGAAGGCAAAGTCTAGAAACCTTAAGATCAGAGAGTTGGGGCGGCAAAGCAGCCAGCAAACGAAGAAAAATAGCCAGAGACAGAGACAGAGACAAGAGGTCCCGTGGATGGATGTGTGTGGTTGACAGTCAGTGGCTGGTCCATTGAACCAATCATTGGTCATAGATCTTAGCTGCTCACCCTCCTCCGAGGACTAGAGGAGTGTCCTGCAAAAAGAAAACTTTGTCTCTTAAATAAAAGTCTTAGAGGCAACAAACATTTTATAAGATATTTAAATAAATAGAAAATAGAAATAGAAAATGTCTTTTAACACTTGTAGGGAATCTGAAGCAGAAAAGTAAAACATGCAACTCGTGTACTCTATTACCATTAGCAGCAGACAGGCCAGGTGATAGAAGAGAAATGACCCCCTTGGACAGAGCAATAGAACTCCCACTCTTTGCCTATAGGGTCAGGGAAGTTCCCAGCGACGCACACGTCAAATTGTATGGTGTTATTTACAATGATCTACACTACAAACCACCATAGTAGCACAAGAAGGGGCTCTCCAAGTGGATGTCTATAACAGATAGCAGAATAATGTTGTAAGAAAATGACATAGAAGAATTAAAACTACAAACTTGCCAATTGATGTAGAGAAAATAACAGCCTTGGACTGATGGAACTGACGAAACTTATAGAGACAGAGGAAGCTCTCTGTCCAGCCCTCTCCCTGTTCTGTGACTGTTTACCGTGTACTGGGTCTCTTCTGCACATGCAATCTAGACAGCTGGGACTACATATGTGCATAAGCGAATTCTTTGCATTTTTTTTCAGAGAAAACTCTATGCTATTGTTTACTGGTTGAACAGTTTGCCATTCTGTTGATAATCTGGGAATTCAGAAAGCCAAGTTATTCTGTACAATTAATACACTCTAATCAAGAGCAAAGGACAGGAAGCAGGTTACAGATGTATATCTGCTGGTCATAATGTTTAGAAGTGTTAGTAGAGATAAAGGGTTGTCAAGTTTCTTTATTGCTAAAACACTTCTTGGTTTTTGTTCAGGTTTTGTGGCTATAAACTATAGAGTCACAGACAGGCAGATTGTATGGTTATTCAGTAGGAGAGCTATTCTTCATAACAATGTGCTGTGTGCATCAATACAGTGGGAAGAGGGTTGTGAGTGTTCCCACTACAAAGGATATGAATGTTTATAGTGAGTGTTTATGTGATGCTTACGGTGACAGATACTATATTCTAACTACTCTTTATTTGATCTATTTCATTATGAATTGTATAAAAACATCACATTACACTCCACAAATATGTATAATTGCATGCCAATTAAGAGTGAAGAAATGCAGCCAGGCAGTGGTGGCGCACGGCTTTAATCCCAGCACTTGGGAGGCAGAAGCAGGCAGATTTCTGAGTTCGAGGCCAGGCTGGTCTATAGATTGAGTTCCAGGACAGCTGGAGATATACAGAGAAACCCTGTCTCTGAGTGAAGAGATGCTGCAGGTGTAGCCCAAGGCCAGAAGCCTAACAAGAGCAAGCTCTGAGTGTGAGCCTTAGCTCTGCAAAAATGAAATAAAATAAAAGCCATGGCAGTGCCCCATGCCGCAAAGCTCAGCACCCAGGAGGCAGAGGTGAGTAGATGGTGAGCTTGAGGCTAGATTAGGTCATGGAGTGGGCCATGTCTCAAAATATGTAAGTTAATTAACGAAGCAAAACACAACTGGCAGAGTGTGGTGGTGTGTGCACCTGTAACCCCAGAACTTCAGAAGCAGAGGCAAGAAGATCACAAGCTCAAGGCTTGCCTGGTCTGCACAGCAGGAGCCTGACTCAAAACCAACCAACCAACCTGAAGAAAGGAGAATGCCCGTGTAGACAGAGCTGTCCTGTACAGTCTCCTATGGCTCCCCATACCCACACATCAGCTATGTCTCCCCTTATCTACCATTCCAGTCCTATAATCAGGAACCAGGACTACAACACCAAAGAGGAGCAGGGAAGTAATACTACTGAGACATCCTCATGGCCCTCAAAGTGATATCAACAGGACTGGCCCCAAGTGACAGGACAGGGGGACTCTAGATGCCACAGCTCCTCTGCCTCTGTTGGGAATAGTCCTGGGTTCCCGTTCCTTTTCCCCAAGCTCCGATCACAGAGCAGGCTGTCCTTGGAGAACCTTGAGGAACCATAGCTCCCTCCCAGCGAAGACCCCGCTCCACAGTTTACTGGACGTTAGGGACTCATGTGGAAGATCCTGTTCTAGGCTGACTAGTGTTTCCTTCTCCCCAAGAGTTTGCATTTACCTGTGACCAAATGGGCCAGGAACATAATGATCACAAGAGTAGACAGTAGGGACTTCATGGCTCCTGTCAGTAGGCAGTAGGTTCTATGGAGTCCAAGACTCTCAGGCAGTATGTCTCTGAATGCAGATCTTTACTGTCACTTTAGGAGGAGCCTGGGCTCAGCCAGTAGAGCAGAAGAATAAAGGCTACTGTGTCAACCATGACCTCAGTCCATTGGCCAGCAGCTCTGATTGAGAAAGCACCACCCAGAGGCCTGCACTAGCCATGCCTTCAGGGAAGTAGGAAGGCTCAGAGGTGTGAGCTCTATTAAAGCACTGGGTGACTTACAGGCAAGAACTGTAGGAGGCATTTCTATGACACTCTCATGGCTGGAGAGTTACACCCGAGGGCTTCACAGTCGCCTGTGTTAGCAGAGGGCTCAGCTCACTGCAGGGTATACACTATCTGTTCATGTGTCCGTCTGTTCTCCTGAAGCCCCGAGTCTTTATACGTATTGTGCTTTTCTGCATATAAATTCGGCATCGCCATCTGTATCTATATATGCATGTGGTTCTTTTCTTTACCCCATTTTTCACAGAGAAGAATCAAAGCTACGGTCTATTAATTGAGCAGGTGACCCCCTCTGTGGATGATCTGGGAACTGAGATAGTCTTTTCAAAATTAAAGTTTATTTAAAAATATCTATGTTTATTTAATGCTCAATGTGTGTGTGTGTGTGTGAGCTTGAGTATATATATGTGTACCACATGATCACAGGAGCTTGTTGCAGAAGTCAGAAGAAGGGGTCAAAGGAGCCAACATGTGTGTGTTCTGGGACCCAAACCCAGATCTTCTGCAACAGCTGCAAGGCCTTTTAACTGCAGAACCATCTCTCCGACCCAATTATTATTATCATCATTGCATGTATATGATGCATGTATGTATAATATGATGTGGGAGCCTTGGCTCATGAGAGGAGGTCAGAGTACAAGTTTGGGGGAGTTGTTTCTCTCATTTGACCATGGGCTCTGAGGGGTGGGTTCAGGTCATCTTGTCTGTGTGGCAAGTGTTCTTACAGGCTAAGCCTTTTTTTTTTTTTCTGGCCCCAGAAATTCTCCAGCCACATTAAGAATCCACATTTAACAAGGCAATGTGTAAGACAAGTCTAGAGTCAGAGTCTATCATTTGTAGGACCTCGGAAATGTGGAAAGACTTTGAAAATCTCACCCATCATCAGTAGGAGCTGTGAAGATGAGTTTTGGCAGCGGTGAGAGAGACGCCCACAGTGATTTGTGTATCCCTTTAAAACGTGCCATCGATTCTCTTTGGGTATTTATTTATGTTTTTGTTACATTTCTGGAAACAGAGTTCAGATTTTTTTTTGTATAAAATTTTCATATATTTTCCCATTTAAAATACTGGAAAATGGGCTCTGTGTGTGCGTGCAGAATTGTACCCCTAGAAATGACAGGTTCTTCTGTATATGTGCACATAGGAAATCTAATCTACTCTTCAAGCAAAGTCTTTATGATTGTTTCTGCTAGGGCTTCATTGCTGTGAGAGACACCACAACCACCACACATTTATAAAAGAAACATTTATTGAAACTGGCTTACAGTTTTAGAGATTTAGTTCATTATCATCATGGTAGGAAGCATGGCAGCATGCAGGCAGACATGGTGCTGGAGAAGGAACTGAGAGTTCTACATCTTCATCTGCAGGCAGAAGAATGAGACTGTGTGCTACACTGGGCATAGCCTGAGCAGAGAAGCTCTCAAAGCCTGCCCCCAAATGATACACTTTCTCCAACAAGGCCATGACACAGGATATACATTACTGTTCCAAAATGTAAGGAAGGGAGCATAGTAAAGAAATATTAGACCCAAAACCATCTGGACAAACTCCAAACTCTATGGCTCCATGTCTGATGTCAAAATGCTTGGCTGCAACAAACTGCTTTCTCCTGGGCTGGTTCCACTCCCTGCTAGCAGCTTTCCTCTGCAGGTATCCCATGGCTGTGCCATCTCCAACATCTTGGGGTCTTAAAGGCAATCCAGGCTTCCCACAATGGCCTCTCTGGCCTCCACACAGGGACATCCCTGACATATGCCTGGCCTCAGTAGCTTTCCTTAGTCACTGAGGGAGATTCCATAATGCCTTTCTCCTATCCTTGACTCTAAAGCCAGAACCACGTGGCTGAAGCTGCCAAGCTCACCTGTTTGCTGGGGCTGGAACATGAGCTGCTTGTTCGGTTATACCTTCAATCTTCACCAGATTTCTGTTTTTGATTGTTTCCTTCACTGCCGAAACCTCATTTTAGACCAGACTGACCTTGAATTGATCTGCGTGCTTCTGTCTCCTGAGTGCTGGGATTAAAGGCCTGAACCATCACACCTGGATCTAAACTGTACTTCAGTTCCTTTTTAACAAGATGGAAGCTTAGCTGAGCGGGGTCTTGCCTGAGGTCATCACTCCCTTAATTCCATTCAATATCTTTAACCTTTATCTCCAGGATTTGGTTTTGGTTCACTTCCTGGTGCCCCCCCCCCCCTTTGTCCTTGAACCATACGGTTTGTATTTTTCCTTGCTCATCTTGCTCTTTTTATGACACAACAGAGTCTATTCTAGGCTGTTTAAAGATTTCCTTTGCCAGTGCTATTAATCTAAATCTCAAAACTTTAGCCTCAGGCAGACTCTTTAGACAAAGGCAAAAAGCAGCCACATTCTTCATTAAAAATATCACAAGAACTATCTTTAGGCAACATACTAAAATTCTTCTCCCCTGAAGCCTCTTGAGCCACAGTTCAAACCACCCTTAGAACCACCGTCTTCCATGGTTCTACTAGGATGGCCCATTAAGCAGTGCTTAGAGTATTCCACTGTTTTCCTAACAAAGTCCCAATATCCACAATTCTTCCAAACCTGGCCCAGGGTACAACAGGAGCCTGGACGCCTCTCCAACACACAAAGGTGCTAGCATTAACAGGGTTGGCTAATTGAAGGCCTCCTGCTGAAGTGATTTTTAAAATAAATAAATAAATAAATAATAAACTGAAGATGCTATTTTCTGAGTTTGAGGTAGGATCTCACTATGTAGACTGGGCCTGCCTCAAACTCGGCATTTTTCTGCCTCAGCCATCCAAATTCTGGGATTACAGGCATGTGTCAGCAGCCCCAACCACCTGTATATTTATGAAGTCACTGGAGAGGTGGATTAGCCATTAAGAGCACGTGTTATTCTTGCAGACGATCTCTGTTTAATTCCTACCACTACATGGCGGCTCTCAACCTTCTACAGCTCGACTTCCAGTGGCTCTGACACCTCCTGCTGGCAGACTCAGGAACCAGGCACAAATGTGGTACATGTTCACGAGTGCAAGCAAGTTATCCATACATATTGTTCACGAGTGCAAGCAAGTTATCCATATATATACATATACATATACATATACATATACATATACATATACATATACATATACATATACATCATATACATATACATATCACCCTTAAGAACTTTTCAAAGACTACTTTTAAAACTGACTCTCAGCCATTCAAATCCTTAATGAAGGAGCTGAACCAAAGCCTCTAAACTTCTTTCTATAAGTTTTCTTCTGAAAATATAAATCTCTGTGACCTTCGGTTTAGCAAGACTATTAAAACTATCCAAAGGCATGCATTCAAAAGTATCAATGATCTGATTTCATCATTCTTAAAAATAAATACTATAGGACATGAAAATGAAGAGGCAAGCCACAGGCCAGGAGACATTGTTGGCAAATTATATATTTATTCTACAGATTTAGAACATATAATGGAAATTTTAAATTTATTTTTTAGAATACCTTTTGTTTTACCTTAGACAGTTTTATATGTGTACACGCTATGTCTTGATCAGATTCACCTCCAACTGCCCCTGGTGCACATACATACATGCAGGCAAAGCACTCCCACACATAGAATAAAAATACATACATCTTTTAAAATACAGCACAGTCTGGGTACAGTGGCACACTCTTGTGATCTTGAGAGCTCTCGGAGGCTGCGGTAGACAGAATGGAAGTCCAGGGCCAACTTGGGTTATATAGCAATTTCTGAGTCAGCTATATGAGACCCTGACCCTTAATGTGTTTGTTGTTGTTGCTGTTTTCATTTTTGTTTTTTTGTTTTGTTTTTCTGAGACAGGGTTTCTCTGTATAGCCCTGGCTGCCTTGGAACTCACTCTGTAGACCAGGCTGGCCTTGAACTCAGAAATCTGCCGGCCTCTGCCTCCCAAGTGCTGGGATTAAAGTCATGTGCTACCAAGTGTTTTAATTAGCACTTGGTAAGTGTACATATTAATGTAGTTCACTGTGATCTCTTTCTGTATACACATCTGCATGCCTTATCAAACCCAACCTATTATCACTCCCTCCTCAGCAAGCTTTATCTTATTTGTAGGTTGACTTCTAAAAGCTTCCATTACAGAACAGGAAGTATTCCTTTTCTTTATGTGGATTATTTAACATAGTATCTCCCTGGGATACCTGGACCACTAGGAGAGCTCAGTTTGTCTGTTTTTGAGAAACAATCATACTAATCTTTATAGTGACTGCACGAATTCAGCTTCACATTCCCACTAGCAAGGGCTGCCCCTCCCCCCACCCCCTCTTTAAGCAGCACAAAGTTGGGTTGTTGTTGTTTTCCAGTCTGTTTTTCCTCCTCCTCCTCCCCTCCCATTTTTTTAGTTTAATTTAATTTAATTTTTAATTTTTATTATTTTTTCTTCTCTTCCTTCTTGTAGACAGGGTCTCTCTGTGTAGCTCTAGCTGTCTTGAAACTTGCCTGAACTTACAGAGATCTATCTGCCTCAGCCTCCTGAATTCTAGGATTAAAGGCATGTGTCACCACTGCTTGACACAGTCTGTTGCTGCCCCTCCCTCCCTCCCTCCCTTCCTTTCTCTTTCTCTCTTTCTTTCAAACTTTTTCTTGATTCTTTCTGAATTTCACATCACGCACCCCAATTGCACTCATCTCCCCATCCCTCCATAGCTGCCTTCTGCCCTTGCAACCTCCCTTCAAAAGAAAACGAAATATAAAAAATAAAAAAAACCAATTTTACCTGCAAATTTCATAAATTCATTGATTTTAATAGCTGAGTAGTACTCCATTGTGTAAATGTACCACATTTTCTGCATCCATTCCTCTGTTGAGGGACATCTGGGTTGTTTCCAGCTTCTGACTATTATAAATAAGGCTGCTATGAACATAGTGGAATATGTGTCCTTATTACATGTTGGAGCATTCCTGATGGAGGAGTTGGAGAAGGGACTGAAGGAGTTGAGGGGGTTTGCAGCCCCATGGAGGGAGCTACAGTGTCAACAGGCCAGACACCCTGGAGCTCCCGGGACTGAACCACCAATCAAAGAATGGACATGGACAGACTCATGGAGCCGGCCACATGTGACATAGATGGACTTGTTGGACATCAGTGAGAGGAGAGGCCCTTGGGCCTGAGGGTGTTCAATGCCTCAGAGCAGAGGAATGCCAGGGCAGGAGAATGGGAGTGCATGGGTGGGTGGGGGCGCACCCTCATAGAGGGAGGGGGAGGTGAGATGGGATAGGGGCTTTCCGAAGGGGAGACCTGGAAAGGGGAAAACATTTGAAATGTAAATAAAGAAAATATCCAATCAAAGCAACTAATTTTAAAAAACCTCTGCTTTGGAAGCTGTGGTGCGTGTCAGTGTGTCACACAGTACACCCTTTTGTCCACACAACCCTACTTGTAAATATTCATTGAAACGGTCAGGTTCAAGGCCTCTGGCTTCTTCTGTGCTATCAATACTGGATGCTCATCCGGACTTCCCTCAGATATCCTGCTGTTGTCCTGTGTCATGAAGATCCTGCAGTTTTGGTTTTGCAAAACTGGCCCCTTAAAGTGCTCCCAGAGTTCACTGATGGGGTAGTTGTTGGGCTGGGCCAACTCAAAGCCCTGGATCTGGGCCTGGATGGTAGCTGAGTTGGTCAGCTCACCAGCTTTCTCAAGCTCATGACCTGAGGGCTAGCTCTCCAGCATCCTAGCCCTGGTGAGGGATGGGGCTAGCTTACCCGAGTACCATGCCAGCAAGGGACAAGGCCATATCTCCAGGGCCAGCTCTGTAGTGCTCCCTGGATGAGGGTTGTGCTGTGGCCTGTGAGGACTGGGCTACTCTGTGCAGCCCTTGGGCATTAACAAGGCCCCAGGCAGCAGCTTGGACCAGGGACATCTGCATGGCTTTTGGTGGTAATGTGAGCCATGGGCCGCAGGGTCACAGACTCAGACGTGGTTCTCGGCTTGGTGACAGCATGGGCCAGGACCTCACCATGGCATCAGATGGCCGTGTAGGCTACTCACATCAGGCTCTTCCTCACCACCCTTACATCTCCAATTCCTCCTCTTTTCATCCTACACACACCGTTCTGCTTTTCTTTCTCTCCCATCTTTCCACTTGCTTATCTTAGTGATGCCTGGGCCTCTGGGTGTGTGCTGCCCTGCCCGCACCGAGTGGCGGTGGACGGGGGGTCCTAGTTTGTTTCTTTTTTTTAAAAAAATATTTTATTTACTTATTTTATTTATATGAGTACAGTGTAGTTGTCTTCACACACACCAGAACAGTTCATCGGATCCCATTACAGATGGTTGTGAGCCACCATGTGGCTGCTGGGAATTGAACTCAGGACCTCTAGAAGAGCACTCAGTGCTCTTAACCACTGAGCCATCTCTCTAGACCTGCCCCCAAATCTGTTTCTTTTGACTAAATAATTTAGTTTGTTTACATCCAAGGATACATGCCCTGAATTGCATGAATGGAGAAATTGATGTGACCTCTAGCAAGCAATCAAGTGAGCACATGGGGACTCATTTCTCTATGCTCCTGACTGTGGGTGTGATGTGATTAGCTCTTTTAAGTTCTTGCCTTGCATTTCTCACAATGACTGACTGTAACCTGGAACCGTAAAGCTGAAATAAGTTCCCCTTCTCCCTTAGTTGCTGTTCTCCAGGATATTTTGTCACATCGACAGACATGAGCTAAGATGGTTAATCTTAGCTGTCAACTTGACAGAGGGAATCTCAACCGAGGAACTACTTCCTGTGGTGTCTTAGTCAGGGATTTGCTGCTGTGAGCAGACACCATGACCAAGGCAACTCTTATAAGGATGATATTTAACTGGGGTTGGCTTACAGGTTCAGAGGTTCAGTTCATTATCATCAAGGCAGGAGCATGGCAGCATCTGGACAGGCATGGTGTGGGAGGAGCTGGGAGTTCTACATCTTATCTGAAAGCAAACAGGAGAAAACTGGTTTCCAGGGAGCTAGGATGAGGGTCTTAAAGTCTTCACCCACAGTGACACACTTCCTCTACCAAGGCCACACCTACTCCAAAAAGGCCGTACCTTCTAATAGTGCCACCGGGCAAAGTGTATTTAAACCACACATGTGGGTATGTCTGTGAGGTGTCTTATTTATTGATTAATTGATGTGGGAAGGCCCAGCACACTTTGGACAGTGCCATCCCTAGCAGGTCGGCTTGGGCTATGTAAGAAAGGCAGCTGAAAGTGAACCTGCAAGCAATCCAACAAATAGCAAGCACCCTTCCATGGTTTCTACTTCAGGCTTCTGCCTTAAATTCTTGTCCTGGCTTCCTTTCATAATGAACAGTAACCTGCAAGGTAAAATAACATTCTCCAGCCGGGTGGTGGTGGTGCACGCCTTTAATCCCAGCACAGGCAGATTTCTGAGTTCGAGGCCAGCCTGGTCTACAAAGTGAGTTCCAGGACAGCCAGGGCTACACAGAGAAACCCTGTCTTGAAAAACCAAAAAAAAAAAAAAAAAAAAAAAACCAACCAAACAACCAAACAAAAACCATTCTCCACCTTAAGCTGCTTTGGTCATGGTGTTTGTCACAACAACAGAAAGCAAACCAGAACTGACGTCATAGATACCCATACTTTTTTTTTTTTTTTTTTTAACCAAGATCAGGGAAGTTTTGAGTGTTCTATACACTCTTCATCTTTTTCTCTTTATCTTCAGGTATTCAGGTTTTATATTTATATAAATTTCTGCATATTTGTATTTCAAAAGCAGCCATGTGAGCATGCCTCCTGACGGCCACTTCAGTTTGGTCAAATGATTGCTATTGGCATCGTCCTCAAGAAACAGCTCTGTTTTGCTGAGTCAGCTTTCCCCACTTGCTCCCAGGATTTCTTCTGAGGAAACTATTCCTTAGCAAATCCATTTATTCCATTAGAATCACTTCACACCCGGGCCAGTGAAAGCTCACTTCTCACATGGTTAGGGGAAGGCCGTTTGACATCTGCTTCTTGTAGCAACTGAAGATCCCGACTAATGACGTTCCTGGAGAGTATGGCTTTCCTTCCCGATGGTCCTTTCTGCTGTAATTAATTGGTCACTGGATTGCAGAAGGTCTCTTCCTGGATCACCTGACAACTCACTCCCATGTCTTCCAGACTTCTGTCTTACTCTTATATATCCCATTTATCATATTTTTAAAATTAATATTTAGTACTTCAGCTTGTCACTATTATTTGGAGGGGCCTGAAGGTAGTGACCTGCACCTGAGAGACAGATTGGGATCTGCTTGGGTTCTCTCTAACCCTCCAGTGCTTGCACTCTCTGTGGCCCAGAGAGATGGAAAGTCTTTCTCACCCCACTATAACACTCTATCTATGTTGAATTTTTATTCATATCCCATATTATCTTCCCACAACCCCTTGGATCCCACTGAGCCTTTTCAAAAATAAGTAGGCTTTAAAGTTTTGTCAGTTATTCTATCCATATCCGTTGCTCTTAGGAGCTGTTATGTTCTTTTGAAAACATCCCTTTTCATCTCCACCCCTTATATTTACCAGGATTCTTCTTAGAGTTCTTGAGCTATTTTCCTCTTGTGACATAATAAACATTTCCAGTTAGAAAGGTCTTCTTGTAGTCACAGGTACACACCTGTGATCCTGTCACTTGAGAGGCGGAGGCAGGATTGTGAGTTCAAACGAGGCTAACCAATGAGTTCCACATCAATTTGGACCCACTAAAAAGCTATCTTAAAATAAATAAAGAAAGAAATAAGAGAAGCGGGCTGGAGAGGTGGCTCAGCAGTTAAGATCACTGACTGCTCTTCCAGAAGTCTGGAGTTCAACTCCCCGCAACCACATGGTGGCTCACAACCATCTGTAATGGGATCCAATGCCCTCTTCTGGTGTGTCTGAAGACAGCAACAGTGTACTCATATATAAGTAAGTAAATAAATAAATAAACTAACAAATCTTTTTTACAAAAGGAAAAAACTCCCTCTTTTGAATTTAAGAAAAGGCAAGTTCTGTCAACACACCCTACTTAATTTCCATGGTTCAGCAGTTGGGAGGCACTGCTGTATGTGTCGTAAAACACTAAAATATAAAAATTATGTCCTCTACAAACCCAGGTTCTATTTGTCTCATAAGGCACAAGTACAGCGATTTAAATATCTTTATCATGCTGGAAGCCTTCTCTTCTCCTCTTATGTGCTTGCGCATCCTCGCCATCACTGTAGACAGCTTTGCCTCCATCATCGGACCACGTAGAGACGAGAAGGGGGCAGGACAGACAGCAGGGGGTTGCCACTTGAACTTATGTCTCCCTGGTCTCCTTTGTAGCCCAGGCTAGTCCCCAGCTTCTCATCCTCTATTCTCAGCTTCCTGCGTGCTGGGATTACAGTCACAGGCCGAGCTCCCTACCCTTCCTTTAAGGATCCTTCTAGAAACCCTGGTGAAACTACACTACTTGACTAAAACTGCTAATAATTTCATCTCATTCTACAACTGTGTGTGTAGGAGTTTGGAGAAATGGGCTATATGTACAAGCCACTGATCCCAATCTGTCATTCCCACAGCACAACCTGACCCAAGGCAATAAGGGAAAACAACCAAAATGAAACAAAAGCCAGAGATTCCAAGAATATGTTTATGCTTCAGGTCTTCTCATACAGCATGCTGTGTTCTTCAACAAATCCGGCACATTCGGTAGGGCCAGCCAACCATCCCTTTCTTAGAACAACACGATCTCATTGCGCTGATGGCAGGGGCTGAGTAACATCCCTGCACTTCAAGGGCAGAGCTGCGTGTTTGTGCCTCCATCCATGAGAAGATGCCAGAGATAGAAGAGCTTTGATGACAGGTGGTAAGTGTGCTCTTCGCTTTTTTAGTATAAAGTCCTGAAGTCTTCCACATTCCTCAAAAAACCAACAGCCCTCTGGTACCAGTTTCTGTACTAGTTACTTAAAAAAAAAAAATCTAATAGCACACCATGATCAAAAGCAGCTTGTGGAAGAAAGTTTATTTGGCTACAGTCCCAGAGGAGATGTGATAATGGACGGGACAGCACAGCAGCAGACTGCCAGAGCAGGAAGCTGGCTCATCTCCATTTGTTAGCACAGCAGAAGACAGAGCTACCTGAAAGTCGCAAGGCTACAAACTCTCAAAGGCCCATGCTCCACTTCCTAAAGGTTCCATAACCGCCCCCAAACAGAACTATCAAAAAGGAGCCAAGTGTTAAAATATATGAGCCTATGAAGGGGTAGGGGAGGGAGGCTCGAGGGTGCATCCACTTTCAAAGCACACAGCTGAGGACTGCCAGTCACAGGTCCTGGGTGTGCTGATGAGATAATCGAGAGACAGAGACTGACAGGCAATGATAGAAATGCAAGTCAGAGAAGGGAGCCCCAGAACCAAGGCATGCAGGCAGCGGTCAAAGCAGAAAGAAAAAGAAGATTTTTTTTTTTCTAGTAGCAACTGATTTTAGCTTAGAAGGTCCATTTAGCACTTCTGACTCCAAGAACTTAAACTATAAATTGCACACGAGGTTGGAGAGATGGCCCGGTGGTTAAGAGCTTAAGGTGGATGGCTCCCTTTCTAGAAGATCCAGGTCCTAGCACCACCTGGCCTCTCTCTCAACTGTTTGTTTACACCACGTTCCTGGAGATCTGATGCCCTCTTATGGCTTCCATGGGTACTTCATGCATGTGGTGCATAGACATCCTTCAGGCAAAAACACCCACACACATAAAAGAAAATACCTTAAAAATTGTACGTGATTAATTTGTGGGGTTTGTTCGTTTGTTTGTTTTTGAGACGGGGTGCCATATACTTCAGAATGGTGTCAAGCTCATTGTGTATCTGAAGCCAACGAGGATTCTGAGTTTCTGATCCTCTATCCCCACCTCCATAGTACAAGGTTACAGTAGAGGTTTGAGCACCACACTAGGTTTATGCAGAGCTAGAGGATCACACCCCGCATCCCCTACAGGTCATCCGACAACGTACCAACTGCACAATGTTCTCAGCCCAAATTACTATTCGAATCTGACAAAAATTTATAGAAAAACAATAGGAAATGAATTCCAATTTTGGTAGCTAAAAGTGCTACAGTACCCAGAACAGTGCAGGGCGTTCACATGGGGTTAGGCTAGAGGCAAATAATATAAAGCGTCAGGCTGCCTTGAACATGTCATTGGAGAAGTCGAGTGTGAATAAGTATGCAGAAGAAACTGGGGAGTGTGGTAAAGAAAGCCTGGGTCGTGCCCCTCAACAGAGGAATGGATACAAAAAAATGTGGTACATTTACACAATGGAGTACTACTCAGCTATTAAAAAGAATGAATTTATGAAATTCCTAGGCAAATGGTTGGACCTGGAGGGCATCATCCTGAGTGAGGTAACACAATCACAAAAGAACTCAAATGATATGTACTCACTGATCAGTGGATATTAGCCCAGAAACTTAGTATAGCGAGATATAAGGTACAATTTGCAAAACACATGAAACTGAAGAAGAACGAAGACCAAAGTGTGGACACTTTGCCCCTTCTTAGAATTGGAAACAATCACCCATGGAAGGAGCTACAGAGACAAAGTTTGGAGCTGAGACAAAAGGATGGACCATCTAGAGACTGCCATATCCAGGGATCCATCCCATAATTAGCCTCCAAATGATGACACCATTGCATACACTAGCAAGCTTTTGATGCAAGGACCGTGATATAGCTGTCTCTTGTGAGACTAGGCCGGGGCCTAGCAAACACAGAAGTGGATGCTCACAGTCAACTATTGGATGGATCACAGGGCCCCCAATGGAGGAGCTAGAGAAAGGATCCAAGGAGCTAAAGAGATCTGCAACCCTGTAGGTGCAACAACATTATGAACTAACCAGTACCCCGGAGCTCTTGACTCTAGCTGCATATGTATCAAAAGATGGCCTAGTTGGCCATCACTGGAAAGAGAGGCCCATTGGACAGGCAAACTTTATATGCCCCAGTACAGGGGAACGCCAGGGCCAAAAAATGGGAATGGGTGGGGGGGGGAGGGGGGACTTTTGGGATAGCATTGGAAATGTAATTGAGGAAAATACGTAATAAAAAAAAAAAAAAAAAGAAAGCCTGGGTCGAAATGGAGTCATTGGGTACTAAAGTCTGCATATACTGCTGCCTACGCCCATGTCCACTCCCTTCACTGGTATGAATATAACATATGTATATTATGAAGTTGGAGGGGGTAAGGGTGGGAGGACTTAAAGGGGGGAACTGGGGTGGATATGATCACAGTACATTTTATAAAGCTCTCAAAGAATCAGTTAAAATATTTAAAAACAACATTTAACAGAAATAAGAAAGAAAACCAAAACTCAATCCGCACCTGCCGCACACCTTCTGCTCTGGTCTCTAGCACCAGCCTGGGTTTGGCTGGCTTCTCGTTGGTAGATGCTGTGCCTGCTGCCTCCTCCAAAGGGAGATTTAGCCAAGACCAAAACACAAGCGACAGGCAGGACTGGGAAGCATTTACACCTAAAACACCATGAAGTCTTGGTTTAAAGACAGCATCTGCAACGCTACAAAATGGTAATGCTACAAAATGGCAACACTACAAAATGGCCCTCTACCGGGAAATCTCAGCTCACATCTCAGATTGTTGCCAGAGAGCCACAGCAGTGGGCCCATTAGCCACCTGTGAAAATGGAGAAAGTGAGAAGTAAGACAAATTAAAACCAGAGAATGCAAGCCTGGCCATGTTGGGATTAGGAGCCCTGTCATCAGAATCTGTCTCTGCTTCCCCAGAATTCGTCACCTTGAAGACCCATCAGGGTGAGTGTACCGGTCTCATCTACACTCCTCGAGCTGGCAAGGCAGCTGCCGAGGGTCGTCTCAGCTCAGGAGGACCTGCCCCTGGAACTCTTCCCACCAATGTTCAAAGTCTTTGCCAGCAGACAAATTAACAACCTAAAGACAATAGTATGTGTAGAGAGACTATCTTGTGTATTGTATGGACACATCACCTGTCAATTCAAAAAACCTATGGCCTACAGGGAAGGGGAGAATAGAAGATGGGACATCTGGGAGGCAGAAAGGATTCTGAGATAGAGCCAAGCCAGGGAGATTCTCCTGGGAAGATGTGACCAGTTGGATGCATGGTACCTGAACACAGGTAACCAGCCATGTGGAAGAATGCCGATTAAAATGAATGGGCTAATTTAAGTTATGATCTAATCAGAGAAGAGCCTAGCTATATGGCCAAGGCATTTGTAAATATATTTTGAGTCTGAGTCTTACTTATTTCTGGGAGCATGGGGCTGGGAGGATGAATGGGAACTAAATTTGTACAGGTATCATCTCAGCCTTTCTCCTTCTTCCCTATGGGGTCCATGACGAAGACTCCTGTCTTAGTCACAGTTCTATTGCTGTGAAGAGATGCCAGGACCAAGGCAACTCTTTTTTTGTTTGTTTTTTGAGACAGGGTTTCTCAGTGTAGCCCTGGCTGTCCTGGAACTCACTCTGTAGACCAGGCTGGCCTCAAACTCAGAAATCCACCTGCCTCTGCCTCCCAAGTGCTGGGATTAAAGGCGTGCACCACCACTGCCTGGCCAAGGCAACTCTTATACAAGAACACATTTAATTGGGTGTTTGCTTACGGTTTCAGAGGCTTACTCCAATATCCTCATTGGAGGTTGTGGGGAGCATGGCATTGTAGCTGTAGCTGAGAACTACTTCCTGATATGAAGGCAGAGAGAGAGAGAGAGAGAGAGAGAGAGAGAGAGAGAGAGAGAGAGCGCCTGGTGTTAACTTTCTTTGAAACCTCAAAGCCCATCCCCAGTGACACACTTCCTCCAACAAGGCCACATCTCCTGACTAAGCATTCAAATATCTGAGCCTTTGAGGGTTGTTCTTATTCAAACCACCATCCATAACTCCTAACATAGAAACTTCTCAGGTTGTAATGTGTTGATTGCCTGGAAGGTTTGCCAAGGAGGCAGGAACTTTAAGTGCTCAATGTGTCTTGCTCCCTAGCTTCTAGGATGTGTGGGCTGGGAATGAAGATGGTGGCTGCTCATGAGAGATCATTCGTCAGAAGCAAATAGGAAAGCAGTCCTCAAAGGTATTGGCTGATTTTGCCTCCAACCCAGGGAAGGACATCTGTACATGAAAACTTCCACTAGACAGATGACAGTCCCTCTCTTGGTCTCAATATCTGACTGCACCCAAGAATTTTATCTTAATAGTCCACTTGTGATCTTTGTCTTTATCTTCTTAAGAGAGTGCCTAAAGCCATTAATCTCCCCTTATCTTTATAATCAGACGCTGATAAAGCAATTTTGAAGAGTAAACATAAATGTACTCTATAAATTAGAATTAGAATTTGTCAGTTAAGTATTAATAAATTGTTTTTAAAATATCTATTAGGGGCTGGTGTTTGTCCACACTGTACCTGAACACTCGTTTCAGTTGTCTGGTATACACACACACAGAAAGCTAGTTGTTCTGGTTGGGTCAGTGTCGTATCTGCCCTCGACCAGCAAGAACGACACGACCACCAGTCCTTCTAACAGCAGTTTATTCAACAAACTTCAGTCTTCATCTCTCTTGCTTCATCTTTTTCCTCATCTTTCTCCTCCGAACCCCGGGCCTCTCACTCTTATATACTCTCAGTCCCCATCCACTCACAGCAGGCCACATCACCTCATCAGGCACGCAGCTTCAGCCAATCAGGGCAGCAGGGGCATGTCTCTACCAAATATGGACTTGTTTAAACCGCCAGCATCATGGTGCACCTGCGCAGCTCTCATGATGGTCGTGGCTTATTTTCAGGTGCATGAGGAAGTCAGGTGCAAGTCATAAGACTTAGCTGCAGTCCTGGGCGCCATCTTAGGGCTGCTGCCACACCCGTCCCTCACAGGTCAGCATCTTCACTGTTAAGGTGGTTGGAAACTTTTGAATGTAAAGATCTCATATTCAAGGAAAAACATGTCATGGACAGAAGCTCTTCTTTTGAATGGCTTGAGGAAACTTCGGGGTTGTTCTCAAAAGACCCATATATGCCTCACCTCTAACTTGGCTGCTAATCTCTGCATGATTTTAGTTCTTACTGAGAAATTTTCATTCCTTGGGTCAAGGGTTTCTCTATGGACAACGTGGTGAGTGGAAAAACAAGAAAGAGAACCCAGTGGTGAGGAGAAGAGCTAACCTGTACTGTTTCTGTCTTATTTATGAAGCTGGATACGGTGCACAGTGCCACACCCTCAGTTAAATGTGAAGGAAATCGATGCTTGTAGGCATAGAGGAATAACAAAGTTTGGGCCAAAGATTTTACCTGTAAGTATTGTTAGGATACGTTTTCTATTAAAAAAAAACAAATATAAGACTTTATTCATAAATATCCTAATAACTGTATCTTTGAGTGTGGAAGAAGCCTACTAAATCTAAAGATCAAAAAGAAATGGGGGGAGGGGTGCGCTGGTGAGATGGCTCAGTGGTTAAGAGCACTGACTGTTCTTCCAGAGGTCCTGAGTTCAATTCCCAGAAACTACATGGTAGCTTACAACCATCTGTAATGAAATCTGATGCCCTCTTCTGGTGTGTCTGAAAAGAGTGACATTGTACTCATGTGTATATATATATATAAAATCTTAAGCCTTCTGCTCTGGGAAGGAGCGGGGCCAGAGAGAGAAGAAAAACAAGCAAACAAACAAATAAGTAACTAAGTAAATAATTCTAGCATACAAATGTATGTTGGAAATTAAAAAAGGAAGAAGAAAAAAATGGGGGACTGGAGCAGAGGCTTAGGGGTTAAGAGGGCCCCCGGTGCTCTTGCAGAGGGCTTGAGTTCAGTTTTCAGCACCTATGTGGACAGCTCATACCTCCTCTAATGCTGGTTCCAGGAGGTTTGATGCCCTCTCTAATGACTGAGGGCATTCCATAAAATATAGCATGTATGTATACCTTTAAAAAAATCCATGGAAATCCTGGAAAGCCACTAAATATGACATTTATGTCCAGATGGGATGTAGGTGACCTGAAGCAAGGCCAATACCCAGTCTTTGATGAGATAGTGAGAGGTATCCTTGTAAAACTACCCTAGTCAAAATGGATATTATTAAAAACAAAACAAAACAAACAAACAAAAAATAAACAAAAAAAGAAGGTCTGGAGAGTTGGCTCAGTGGGTAAAGCACTTGGCACACAAAGGAACTGAGTTTGCATTTCCAGAAGTCACATAAATCCAGATATGGTGTATGTTCATGTAATTCCAGGGTTGTTAGAAGTGAGACAGAGGGAGACAGGCACATCCCTGGTTGCTCACAACCAGATGGTCTGAGGTACCTGATGGCAAAACACAAGAGGTTTTGTCTGAGACAAGGTAGAAGGCAAGAATCAACCCTCGAGGTTGTCCTCTGACCTTCCATGTGCACACTGTGGTATGAGTATATCCACACCCATATACGCACATTATACAGAGAAAAATTAAATAAAAAAATTTAAAAGCTGCTAGCGAGAATTTGGGGGTAACCAAGTCCTTTTACACTGTTTTTGGGGTATGAAGTTGTACAGCTGTCATGCAGAACAGAATAAAGTTCCTCAAAAACGTAAAAATTGACTCCAGGTTTAGCAACCCAGTTTGGGGGATATACCCAACAGAACTCGCAAGGAGAGCCCTGCATGCCCGTGCTTACTGCTGCATTATTCACAGCAGAGGGTTAACATAGATATCCGTCAACACATAAAGGACAGTGTGATGTATATAAACAATAAGGCATTCAAAGTAACTCTTGTCATTTGTAGAAAATGGGTGTTTCACTTAACATGTTAAGGGAAAGAAGTCAGATACAGAAAATCAAATGCTGCATGTTCTTGGTCCTCTGTAGATGCTAAGAAGTCAGTCTAATGTGAAAGGATTCTCTGCTGCTGGATGGGAGGCATTGCAGAGAATGAGGGAGGCTGGCTAATGGTTACCCAAACCCAGTAACACAGAAGCAGTAAATCCCAGCATTCCACAGGCCAGCGTGTTGATTATAAGTACGACAACCTAGTCTATATTTTATTAATAAATAAGAGAAGAGCTCAAATAATTCCAAATAGAAGAAAATACAAGTAGAAGGAACTCTGATCTACCATGATTGAAACTCTATATAATACATTATATGGACATGAAATTATCATGTATACAATTAAAGGAAAAACAAAACACCAATACCATTGTTCATCTGAAACTAGCCTGTATATTTTAATAAGTCAAAAGGATCTAGGTAAGGAATGTAAGCCTGATAAAGAGAATTCTCATGTCTAAAAATCTGTGTTCTGACTTTAGCACATAAATCCATACCCATGATTATACAATTTCTGAAAAAAGCCAAGATTGGTTACATTAGCTTCTTCTTATTACTCTGGGAGGTGTTCATATCCCAGAAACAAAAGGAGACAAATTATTTAAGTAGTATTAGGCATCATAGTGAATGGTTTAGTGTTAGTGGCCCAGGAATAGATAGGTGTGGTGGTTGTGGGTGTCTTGCCAATACCAGCAGGATTGACGGTAGTTCCTGTGGGTGTCTTGCCAATACCTGCAGGATTGACGGTAGTTCCTGTGGGCATCTTGCCAATACCTGCAGGATTGACAGTAGTTCCTGTGGGTGTCTTGCCAATACCTGCAGGATTGACGATAGTTCCTATGGGTGTTTTAGAGTCATTTGCATCCCAGTTATCAGTAAGTCGGGTCGCTGATGAATTCACTGGTATATTGAAACTAGGGATCACTCTTGTTACAGTGTGTATGGGAGGTCCTGAGGGTAGTTTGTCTTCTGATAGAGTTCGGTGAATGCAGCATGATACTTTGTTCTTACACAGATATATGTACCGTTCCTCTTCTTGACATCGGACTCTGCAGTACCCTAAACTATTCTTCCAGCATTTTGGTATGGGTCTCCTCCAGGCAGCTACAGAGAATAAAAAGTAAATAAAAATTTTAATTCTAGCATAGACATAACTATCATTCAATCAAAACCGAACCTCTGCCCTCTAGACTAACACCAATGCAAATCCTAAGACACTGAGACAAGAAAATATAAACCATTAAAATTGTGATATGTTTTTAATTTTCAGTGGTGAGGGTCCAACCCAGGAATTTTAACTCTCTCTCTCTCTCTCTCTCTCTCTCTTTAAGATTTATTTATTATTATAAGTACACTGTTGCTGTCTTCAGACACACCAGAAGAGGGCATCAGATCTCATTATGGGTTATGAGCCACTATGAGGTTCCTAGGATTTGAACTCAGCACCTTCGGAAGAACAATTAGTACTCTTACCCACTGAGCAATCTCACCAGCCCAAAATTGTGATATGTTATGGGCCCTCAAAACAGTGCAGTGGAAGCACATGCCAGAGAGAGAGAGGGAGAGAGAGAGAGAGAGAGAGAGAAAGGGGGGGAGGGAGGGAGGGAGGGAGGAAGGGAGGAAGGGGGAGAGAGAGAGAGAGAGAGAGAGAGAGAGAGAGAGAGAGAGAGAGAGAGAGAGAGATCACATTTGGTGCTGTTATGTAAACCTAGCCTCTTTTTATTTGTTGTTTTGGTTTTTTGAGACAGGGTTCACTCTGTGTAGCCCTAACCATCCTAGAACTCGCTCTGTCGACCAGGTTGGCCTTGAATTCAGAGATCTGCCTGCCTCTGCCTCTTTGAGTGCTAGGATCAAAGGTGTGCACCACCTAGACTCTTAAGAAGTATGGAAGAGAGAAGGAAAAATCCACAGGGGGCCAGAACTGCTTCAGAAAAGAAGCAGTGCCACGTGGTCTATGTAGAAGTTACTGAGTGTATGTGAGAGGCTTCAGGCATGGTTGGTATCAGGGTCTCAAGTATGATGTGCAAAGCCCAGAGGACACAAGGTAGAAAAGGATGTGAGGTAGTAGGGTCAAACCCCCAAGTACCTTTACAAATTCAGTGTTTTTAGTTTATTCAGAACATGATGAGAATTTAATGGCTTAACTGTGTTCCAGATTAGTCAGTCCCAGGAGCCTTGTTGAGGGGCAGGAAATAGCGGGATTTCACACTACTGGTCTACCAGTAATAGTGTATTGTTACATTGTTACAAACTAAAGCTCTTCCTCGTCAACCTATTAGGGCTGTAACTGAAATGTTGCTGCAGACAGATGGTTTGGATACAAGGTAAAGGAAACAACAAATGGAGAAATCCAAGAGAACTGTTGGATTTCTGAACTGTGAAGATAGATGGAATTGAGATGAAAAAAAAAATAACGGGGGCCAAGAATTTGCTTCAGGGCACATAACATGATAAACCCAGGGTATCAAGAAGATAGTGACAGCTCAGAAGAAAGGTCACAAGTGAGATGTGAATGTCAGAATCAATGCTTGTAGACAATAGTTAAAGTTAAAGCTATGGAATAATAGGAGAGAAAAAGAGAGATGATCAGGGTCTGCTAAGTCTCAGTATTAAGAGACCAGATAGAGGCTAGGGCTGTAATCCAGTTATGCAAATGCTTACCAAAATCAACCAATCCTCACTATCATAGACAACTGAGTCCGTGATGAACATCTGAAATTCTAGCATTCTGGATGTGGGAAAGGACAATCAGAAATTCAAGGTCATTCTTGGCTATGTATCTATTTAGAGACATTTTATAAATTCAAGCCAATTCATTTATGGAAATGGAAGAAAATATTTATAAGCAAACTGCCACACCTTCAAATTTAGTGAGTTTTCTTAGTACATGAAGGCTCTTAAAAAAAATCAATAGGCAGAGGCTGGCGAGATGGTTCAGCAGTTAAGAGCACTGATTGCTCTTCCAGAGGTCCTGAGTTCCATTTCCGGTAACCATATGGTAGCTCACAATCATCTGTAATGGGATATGATTCCCTCTTCTAGTGTGTCTAAAGACAGTGACAGATATTAGTTAAATAAACAAACAAATCTTTTAAAAAACAATAGGCAGGTGTTTCAAAAAACTAGTGGGACATATATTAAGACTCACAACCACAGCACCTGAACTCAAACCCTAGGAGACATCATTTCACTTAGCAGATTGTAGTCTTGGAAGATTAAAATAGAAGCATGAGGTGAGGGACTGGGAAGATAACATAGAACTGGTGATGAAGAAAGCAGCCTCTGATAGCGCTCTCTCTCTCTCTCTCTCTCTCTCTCTCTCTCTCTCTCTCTCTCTGGAAAAAGCAAACATTTGTTTATACGTTCTCCTTGAAGAATTGTTGGTGACAAAGAGTCATTTTCCAGCCTCAGTGAAGCTTCAAAGTCTACCTGCCAATTAAATATAATGAATACCATTAAATATAATGGGCGTGGTGTCTCATGCCTGCCATCTCAAGATGTGGGAGGCAGACACAGGAAGACTGCAAGTTTGAAGCCAGCCTAGTTAACGTGTGAGGTCTTATCTTAAAAACGAAGTCCCTAAGGCATGCTCCTACATTTGCAGAATGATCCACATGGTTCATTTACAGCTTAATTCATAGACTTTGTCTATAAGGGACAAGCATGTAAATAGATTCATATATACTAGTACATCCTGAAAACTAGCAGTGCCTATTTGGCCCTGAGGGGGAAGACTGAACCAGGGCTTTTAGGTTGGAATTCCTCTTCCTTAGATTAGTTGTGTTGATTTTTTTTTTTAAATGCACAAAGCAATGACAACCATTCCTCAATAAAAACAGAAAACCAAAAGTACCAGTGCTTTAAACAGGGGGACAAGTGCTTCACATTGACCTGAAACCAGAGGCTCTTCATCAGCCACGTGTCTTCCCACCACATCTTTATCCTTATATTGACCACAAACTTAGTGTCTCTTGCACAAGACAGCTCTGCAGAACTTGCAGCCTGGACCTCTTTAGTGCATCTAAGACCAGGGGAGGCTCCCTCTTAGGACTAAGGAGAGCTTAGGGTGAAGAGAAGGCTTAGGTCAGTAGTCAGTAGGACACAACCATAAAGCAGCTACGGGAGAAGAGTAGGGAGGTCAAACTGATACCAAGTGATTGTCCAGAAAGATCGCCAGCGCAGCTCAGAGTGTGGGGGAGAGTCTTGCCTTCTGGAGACTCATCTCAGCGGACTCCCCAGATATTTGGATGCTCGTGACAGAAGAATATCAGAGAGCAGGGGCAGGGGCTGCCAGAAGATCCCACTTTCCTTCCAACTGATCCAAGTTGAAATGATGCTTCTCACCACCACCAAGGATGGCAGGGTGGGGGTGAGGGAATAGGCTCTGTTCAACAACTCACCCAAACCCCACCATTCCCATTTTAGAAGGTCCCATTACCTTTGTTCCCCTGAGTTAGCAACCCATGGACAATGAAGGCCAGTGTTAGGAAAATCATGGCTTCAGAGAGAGAATGATCTATGTCCGGAGGAAGTCAGATTGCTTTATCCAGCAGGTGATCTAGGTCTTTAGCTTTATTGGTGTCATGATGAATGGGAGAAGTGAGCCTGCTGTGCCCTCTGGCCTGTCAGGCCAACCATTTGCATGACTCAGTCATGCCCATCACAAGAGATCATTAAAGGAGAACAAAGCTTTAGGAAACACTGTGTAACCCTGGATGGGTTGATGGGAAGAGCTCCCAAGAGGAAGTTGCCCTCAAACCCAGTGGGGTCACTTTCTTCTCTGTCCATGTGCAGTGCCCTGTACACATCTAACAAGAGTCAAATGGTATGTGAGGTTGCCTCTATGCCAGACCAGTGGGTCATAGTATGTAGCAAAGTGTTTGTGCTTTCTCTGGCTGTCAGTCCCAGTATGATTCCCTGTGAAAGAAGGGAGATGCAAAAAAAAAAAAAAAAAAAAAAAAAAGAAAGAAAACAAACAAACAAACAAATGCACAAACAGAAAAACCTTTTATGCCCGGACTCAATGCATCATTAAATAGAAGGGATCAGGAATCGAAAGTCAAAATAGGAAAGCAGATTTACTATGATTGTCTTTTCCCATTCCACATTCCCATTAACTCTACTTGTTCAAAGAACTAAGTAAGAAACAGTATATTGGGAAAGGTGAAATATTTTTCATTATTTTATATTTTATGTTTTATTTTATTTTATTTTATTTTATTTTATTTTATTTTTGCTTTCTTGAGCCAGGGTCTCTCTACATAACCCTGGCTGTCTTGGAACTCACTATGTAGTCCAGGCTGGCCTTGAACTCACAGAGATCTGTCTGCCTGTGGAACAAAAGGCTTGCACCACCCTGTCTGGCTCTTTTTGCTTGCTTGTTTGTTTTATTTACAAACCAAGATCCAAAATTTTATCTTAGGAAATTAGGAAGAAGGAGGAGGAGGAGAAGAAGAAGGAAGAGGAGGAAGAAGAAGAGGAGGAGGAGGAAGAAGAGGAGGAGGAGGAAGAAGAGGAGGAGGAGAAGAAAGAAAAGAAGAAGAAGAAGAAGAAGAAGAAGAAGAAGAAGAAGAAGAAGAAGAAGAAGAAGAAGAAGAAGAAGAAGAAGAAGAAGAAGAAGAAGAAGAAGGAGAGAGAAAAATATGTCTAGGATAAGTAGAAGAAATGAAGTCCCAAGCATTAAATATCACAACACTGACAATGGGGACTCAGCGATGAGCCGATGGAGGCAAGTTCATGCAGTATACGAAGCTGTAGCTGTGCCCACAGTGCAGATGATCACAATATGGACCGGAAGGGAGGTCGTAACTACCAACCCCGTTGGCGGTAAGAGGACAGTAACTGAATGTAATATTATAATCACAATGTTTATTGATAGATGAGATGAACCAAGACCTTGAAAGACATGCAAACAACCTGACAGTGAAAGTTTACCCAAACAATCCTGTACCTGACTCAAAAAACTAAATTAACAGTTTTCAATATTCTCTTGAAGAAAGAATCAAGCCTAAATGGTTTCAGTTGAGCAGATACGCCTCAGATCTGAATAGGCAGTTTTCCAAAGAAGACATATGAATGTCTGATAAATATAAAGGGGTGTTCAGCTCATTAACATTGGACTGAATGTAAAATAAAACCACAAGGTGCTACCCCAGGAGAATGCAACTTACTAAGAAGTTCACTGCAGGGACTGGAGAGATAGCTCAACAGTTAAGAGTACTGGCTGCTTGCTCTTCTAGAGGACCCAGGTTCGATTCCCAGAGCCCACAAAATGGTTGAAAACCATCTGTAACTCCAGACTCAGGGACCTGATGCTATCTTCTGGCCTCTGCAGGCACTGAATACAGATGGTACACAGACATGCATGAAAGCAAAACACTGTACCCATAAAAATAAATAAATCAGAAGAAAAGTAGTAGAGATAGCAAATCCATCAGATATGAATATGTAAATGTAGGGTCCAAAATGGGAAAGGTAACATGAAGTTTCTAGAATATTACTCTCCACAGCAGTTACAAAGGAAATAAACAGTCCAGAAGTTACAGTGCAATTCATTCTACTATAAAAGCTTTAAGTCAGTGGTTCTCAACCTTCCTAATGCAGCAACTCTTTAATGCAGTTGTTTTAATACAGTTTCCTCGTGTTGCTGCTACTTCATAACTGTAATTTTGCTACTGTTATAAATCATAATGTATCTATGTTTCCTAATGGTCTTAAGTGACCCCTATGAAAGAGTCATTCAACCCCAAAGAGGTCTTGACCCAAAGATTGAGAACTACAGCCCCCCATGGTGACAGAAGAGTTCAAAGGGACTCAAGAGAGACGTATAATGTTTAACCAAACGAAGAAGACACATGGACAAGGGACGCCACAGAGTCGGTGACTTCTGTAAAAGAGTCAGACAGGAGCCTTGGAAATGAAGGCCCGATAAGGAGTCCAGAGAACACGGCTGCAGGCATCGCTAACTGATCAGCTCAAAGAGAAGAAAGATTATTCATATTTGAGGACAGGTTTTAAAAAAAAATTCCAATCACACAAAAGAAAAAAATTAAAGATAAAGAAAGATATTTCACTACAGCTGGAATCTCCATAGCTCTACTTTGGAATGCCTAGTCTCTAGCTGAAATTCCTAAGCTGAGAGGTTGTGGAACCTTAGAAGGTTCCAGAGGGCACAGTTGATGACTAGAGGGAAGCGTCTGGTTAGCTTGGCCTCTAATTCCAGGCTCACACTTTGAGCTCTGCTTCCTCTCTTGTTATGGACTGAAATGTTCTAGAACCGTGAGTTAAAATCAGTCTTCTCTCCTTTAACTTGTTTTTGTCAGGAACTTTGGTCACAAAGATTTGATTATTACAAGTCTCTGTGTGCCTAAGGCAGAGCAATCAGTTCTATAAAACAGACCCAAAGGAAAGAAAGATAAGCTACAATCCAATAGCAGCGAGCGACTCCCATACTCCACTCTCACCAGTGGACACGTTAACTAACAGAGCAACGCAGAGGCATGAAGAGTGAGGTGCGCTGGGGACCAGACAGACGGACAGACGGACGAAATAGCACAGAACTACCCAGTACATACAGAGTAGGTCCTTTTTACTCCCGTGGAACTTCCTCTAGACCATGCCATACATTAAGTTACAAAACAGACACTGGTAAGTGGATTAAAATTATATTCTTTATATTTTCTTATCACAGCTAGACAAAACCACAAGTCAATAATAAAAAATTAGGAATTATGCCATAAAGGGAGGTGTTTTTTTTTGTTTGTTTGTTTGGTTGGTTGGTTGGTTTTTGAGACAAGGTTTCTCTGTATAGCCCTGGCTGTCCTGGAACTCACTTTGTAGACTAGGCTGGCCTCGAACTCAGAAATCCGCCTGCCTCTGCCTCCCAAGTGCTGGGATTAAAGGCGTGCGCCACCACCACCCAGCGAAGGGAGTTTTTTTTAAAGATTTTTTTTCACTCTGTAACCCTGGTTGATCTGGAACCTACTATGTAGACCAGGCTGATCTCAAACTCACGGAGGTCAGCCCACCTCTGCCTCCACAGAGTTGAGATTAAAGATGGAGCATACATCTTTGAGTGAACTCAAAGGAGAACTAACGGCAGAGAGAAATGTCTTTAAACTATGTATGCACTAAAGAACTTATGTCCAGAGAAAAGAGCTTGGAAATTAAGCAACTAAAAAGAGCCCCTGTAGAAAACGGGCATAAAACAATTACAGACATTTAGCAGAGGAAGCTATGGATGGCTAGAAATACTTGGAAGATATGTAACAGCATTGGCCTTTAAAGAAGTACAGCTTAAGACCAGGAAGCAACCTGGCATTGTAGGATTAAACAGTGAGAAAGGACAGCTGGGTGTCGGAGCGCACATCCATAAACACCGCATTTGGGAGAAAGACCGAGGGGAAGTGCGGTTACACGGTTAGTTGTGGGCCCCCCAAGCTACTACAGTGACATGCTGCCTCAAAAATCAAGAGGTGGGAGACAATACTTACATCCTGGAAAATACTATGTAAGTGTTTTGTACTGTGTCACTCAGCCATAAAAGGAAGCAACCACGAATTGGAATAGCAACCTCAGGAGTCTGCCCACCAGGATTCCACGCATCCAGTATCCTCAAAACCACTGACTGGTGGAGATGAAAACCCAGTTGGTTTCTAGACATGGTGAGGACTGACCGGAAAGGATCATAGTGATTGTGTGTCCCCAGGAAAGTTGGCTGCCCTCTCTGAGCTTCAGTTTTCAATTCCGTAGGATGGTCACTATCATCCCAGCTCTACATTCTGGCTGATTGTACTTCACCTTACAAACTTCCCTGCCATGCCATCGATGGCCTGATTTTTCACTTCTTTTCCCAGAGACAACACACCATTTTATTGGCCTGATCAGCATTATCTAAAACAGCACCAGGTCTAGCCTCTGGTGAAAGGACTAGGCATGCCCTGCTGTGCCCGCTGCAAGTCACATTGCCAGTGACACCAGCACACACCAGGTGCATGCCATTCAGCCCAGAGAAGTTTCAGATGGAGAGAATGATGTCAGGTTTGAAATATCACTTAAGAGTAACCCCAGCCCCATATCCCAGCCAGAACAAACCCCATATGGCTGTGTGTGGTCTGATGCAGGTGGTGGCTCCGCCATTTCTGGGATTTCAGCCAAATTTATTTCTTCTCACTTACTCTACTGTAGGGCACTCTCCTCCTTGCACTTCTTAAACTCTCCTGCCGTGGGGCTCAGCCTTCGATGTTCTTTCTGCCTGGAAGACTCTGGATTCTCAGAAGGATCAAGTTAAGTTCTCAGGACATTCAGGTCACATTTAATGTCCTGTCACTTCCTCATAGATTCCTTTCTGAACTCCTCTGCCTAAAGTGTTCATACATCACACACACACACACACACATACACACATGCACACACCCCCAACACCATGACCACACACATACACAACACCATGATGACACACATACCACACTTACACCACATTCACATGTACACCACATACATACAGCATGACCACACACACACACACACTCACACACACACACACACACACACACACACGCACACTAACACACACAGGTCACATACACTTGACATATGACTACACATAAACACATCCTCCCAAAGTACACACTCAAACACACACAAGCACACATGCACACAAACCATGATTAATTACACATGCATACACCATGACCACATATACACAGCACCATGATGACACACACACCACACATATGCCACATACATACAACATGATTACACACATACACCAGACACACTAACACCATGATTACATGCAAATACTCCCTCACACCTGCCCCCACATACCATGATCACACAGCACATTCTTACCATGACCACACACATCACACTATAGCACATACACACACATATAGTACTCTTATTTATTGTTTGACGAGTTCACACACATGTGAACGGTGTATCTTGATATAATACATATAGCACATATACACATACACCACACATACCATGACTACACACACATCAGACACCTATACACCACACACTAACACCAAGACAACACAAAAATACCCACCCCATATCTGCTCACACGCACTCACGCACGCACGCAATCACCTTGCGTGTTTCTTTCCTCCTCGCCCTTTGACCCTGCAGAATTCTCTTCCACACTCTGAGCCCACATTTTCCTAGCTAAGGAATGTCAGCTCCTCCGTGGTCTGAGGGGTAGGCTCGAAGGTCATACACTGTTTAATCCTCATCTTCCTCCTCCTGTGCTCTAGTTATTTGCATACAGACAGGCTCTTACATAGTAGGCCAAACCTCCCTTGAACTCACTTCACAATTGAAGATGACCTTGTACTTCTGATCCTCCTGCCTTCACCTACCTTCCCAGTGATGGAATGGAATGGAAGGTTTGGCTCCTGCCAAGCCAACTCTGCCAGCTGTGCTCCATCTGCTGAGCCAACCTGCCTGTTCAGCCAATGTTTTCAAAAGGAGTACTCTTATTTATTGTTTGACGAGTTCACACACATGTGAACGGTGTATCTTGATCCTATCCACCCCAAGTCCCCTTTCCACCCACCCCCTGCACCTCAACATGATTTTCTCCTTCTGTTTTCTCTCCTTTATCATTGCTAACCCTGTGAGTCCAGTCAGTGCTGGAGTTAGAATGTTGCCAGAGCTTATCCAGTGTTTGCGGTGCCTGCGCTACACGCTCTGGGCACACAGGCACAGCAGCCTGTTTGCACCTGCAGGGCTCTCAGGCTCACAGTTGTCCTTGAGGCCACCAGTGTGTGAGAAAATGAGCTAGAAAAACTGCATCCCGATCATGGTGAGCATGGAGCAGAACCAGGCTGGAAGGAGGGACAAGAAGACTCCTTGGGGGCTAGATCTGCACTGTCCACAAAGCAGCAGGCTTACTGTCCTCTTGCCAAAGGACTTCTAGAGCTGACCCAAACACTGGAACGAGCTGCTCTTAGCACTGACCAGCAGAGGGCCCTTGGCCTTCCTCAGATTTATTACCCATGACTAGGCCCTACCTTAGTCATTAAAACCAAAATCAGTAGGAGTTTCCCCAGCACATTCAGTATGCTACAGACTCGCTCCTCCACCCTCTCGGGACACAATAAGCTCTGGTTCCTGACCTTAGCTGTCCTTGTGGTCCTGGCTCAGACATCCCCAGGTAACCAAAATGGTGGTGAGATGGGGAGGGGGAGAGCGGTAGCCTACCCACTGAATCTTTGGGATGGTGCCCATGGGGTCGGGAAGAATAGCCCGCAGGAACAGCCGAGAGAAAACCTTACTATGCTCGTGTCTTTGAGACCAGGGATGTTGCTTGGTGGTAGAGTTGTTTGGGGAACGTGTGTGAGGCTCTGGGTATGATCTCCAGTACTGGGATGGAAGGGAAAGAGAGTGGAAGGAGGGAGGGAAGAAAAAATAAGGGAGAGAGAAGCTGAGGAGGGGGAGAACGAAGGGAGTGAGAAAGGGAGGGAGGAAAGCAAGAAGGAATAGAGGGGGAGAGGAGGAAGGAAGAGAGGAGGGGAGGAAAGGAAGAGAGAACTGAAGAGGGTATAAGGGTGAAGAGAATAGACAGGGAGGTAGGCAGCAATAGGAGGAGGGAGAAGAGAAGAAGAGTGGGGCAGAGACAGGGATGTGCTGTCCTGTGGGATACCTGTAGTCACCTTGATGCTTCTCACTGGGGGGTGGGGGGGTGACTGGAGAATGCAAGCAGAGAGCAAGCAAATCCTTGTCCCCTGGCAACAATGCCTCTGCTCCCAATATATCCAGTCTGATCCCAGGCTCCCACTTCAGTCCCCTCCACTAGTCCCATCCCTTATGGTAACCAATGCATTTCCTTCACCTCCCCCTTGAAGCAAGCAGAGGAGGCATCTTGCTTTTTGGATATGTGTTGGGAAATGCCTGGGCAGACATTGGAGAGCTACAGGTTCATCCTAGGCTGCAGACACGGACCTGTTGTTAGGGCAGAAGATTGTGTGTGGCAGCCAGAGATGGACATCAGATGGCTTCTGCTCACTTTCCACACAATAATAGCTATTACTTTTATTAATAACTATTATAGGATAACGGTTGTGGCTGTCTGGAATTCACTATGTAGACCAGGCTGCCTTTGTACTCAGAGATCCACCTGCCTTCCAAGTTCTGGGATTAAAGATGTGTGCTACCATGCCTGGAACCACCTTATTTTCGAGACAGCGCTATTTCTATGCCTGGAACACACAGAATGGCTCTGCTGGTTGGCCAGTGAGCTCCAGGGACCTACCTGTTTGTACAACCCCACTAATGGGCTACAGATGTGTGGTGCTGTGCCCAACTTTTATGTGGGTGCTGGCTGCCCAAACCTCCATCCTCATGCTTACAAATCGAGTGTGTCCCCTGCTGAGGGGACCCCCAGCCCAAGTTCCTGGCTTTGTTATTGGATCTCTGATTGTTCTAGAGAGTAGGGGGAGGGGAGGAAGAAAAGGTCTACTCTTGGTTACCATGGATTGTAAACCGCCTTAAACTCTGGAGAAGACAGGGCAGAGGAGACTGTTGCAGTTAGGACATTTCAGAGAATGCCAGCACACCATCTGCAGAATCCTAACATGGGGAGAGGAAGTCAACCTGAGATTGTTTTTTTTCCAGGTTTAGTGTCTTGGGAGAGAGAACTCAGATTTACTTCCTAGGAGAGGATTTGGGGAGAGACAAGAAGAGGGAGTTTGTAATTTACATTGGGGTCTCAATGTCTCCCTGAACCCACCATTCTCCCGGGTCTGCAGACATTCTCAGGATATACAAGTGTGTCTTCTTCACACAGTTCCTCTCTGTTCACTGTGACAGAGGGATGGTTCAGAACCTGCTTTTATGGCTTGGGGAAATGCAGGCGCATATGCAGGGCCAATGAGAAGAAGAAAGAGAGATGCGGAGAGAGAACTTTTTGCTGTCTCAGAGAAACAAACTCAAGACTATCCCACATTCCAGTGACCAAAGATCGGGAAAAGGATGGTATGTATCTGTTTCAGACTTCTGGTTTTAGAGCTTCGGTTGTCATCATGACAAGTCGGGGACACATACAATACCCTATGCTGGAGCTTCTGAGGGTTCATTAATCAATGTCCATTGCAAAGGGGTCTTGACATGGGTCATCAAGTGTCCTACTTTTCATAAGGATCATGCACTTAACTTAGGTTAACAGTCTCCAAACTCATGTAGAAGTGAGAAAGGTGCAGAGGAAATCTGGACGAATCCATAGGGTGTGGCTAGCTTCTTTACCAACCATGGCCTCCACTCGTCTCTGAAATGGACATTTCAGGCTGGACCACTGTAATTCCAGATATTTTTAAAGCTTCATTCTTCAGATCACCATGAACAGACTCTGCTTTCTCGGGCAAAGCAGGGAGGGAGGTGGTGGAAATCAGCCTACTGATCAGCCACAGTCCTAAAGTGTATAGGATACACTTCTTGGTCCTCACTGCCTACCCTATACATGCATAACCTTCCAACAACCTCAACCCAATGACTTCAACCCAAGTTGGCTTCCAGGGCACCTACTCACCCCCGCCCCCCCCAGCTGTCTTAGCTACTTCTCCCAATGCTGTGAAGAAATGCCCCTAACAAACGCTACATAAGAAGGGATGTAACTTCCAACTGGACGGATTCCTTCTGTCCACAGCAGGCACCTGCAGCATCAGGAGCCCGAGGCAGCTGTATCCACAGCCAGGAAGCAGAGACGGCTGACTGGCTGCATGTTCAGCTCTCCGTTTAGAAATTCAGTCTGGGACCCGCTTCCCAGGCCCCAGGCAGGGTTGGTCTTGGCAGTTCTGTTGACTTTCCCTCACGGGCATGCCTCAAGCCCTGTGTCTTTGGTGATTCTAGATCTTGTCAGGATTTCAGTCCATATTAACGGTCACACCTCCCCCTACTATTCTGGTTGGGTAGCCATCCTTCCCCCATGGCCCAAAAGCTCCTAAAGGTGATTCCAAACCCCAGTCCTCCAGAATGTGAGGCTTGGAGAGAGAGAGAGGGTCTTTAAGAAGGTAACGGAAGTTAAATGAGGTTGTTAGGGTGGGGTCCTAGTGCTGTATGATTAGTGTTCTTATGAGAGGAGACTTGGAAGTAATCATTTGCCATCAATTATAACACACAGAGTCATGTTGAGATCCGAGAAGCCTCAAGGCATTGGCAAGCCAAGGAGAGAGGCCTGCGGAGAACCAATCTTCCTTTGGACTTCGTCCCCAGAATTCTGAGAAATTAAACTTCTGTTGTTCAACTCACCCAGTTTGTGGTAGTTTCTAATGGAAATGAATGCAAACATACTATGACACCCGTACCCTAAATATTGTCCTGAAACTCAAATCTGAAAGTTTTAGTTATCATTTTAATGTGGGTGTGCGGCGATGGCTCTGTTGGTGCCGTGCTTGCCGTGCAAACTTGAGGACCCGAGTTCGAACCTTGGGAATCACTTGGAAAAGTCGGGTGATTTCAGTCCCAGGGTTGGAGAGCAGAGGTGGGAGGCCCCCAGCCAGCCTAGCCTGCTTGTTGAGTTCCAGGCTACTGAGTGACTTAGACGCCAGAAAGAATTAGAAGGTGGTTGGCACCTAACCAACAGCAACTCTTCTTGTTTGCCTCCTCTTGCTACAAGAAACACCATGACTAAAAGCAACTTGTAGCGAAAGAGTATTTGATTTGAGGTTTACAGAACACCACTAGGGGAAGCAGGAACTCGAGGCAGGGACCTGGAAGCGGGAAGTGGAAAAGGAACCGTGAAGGAAACACTTGCTTCCGCTCTCTTTCAGCCACTCAGGTCTTGAGTTTAACTGTGCCACTCCTTGCTACTGTCTAAATCTGAATACTACACCTCACAAAGCCACCTACTGTCCCTGTCCCAGACAGACGGAAAGAAAGGAGGGCTAATCAGGGCCGAGGAGAGGGTGCAGTGGATGAAGTCCTTGCTGTTTAAGCATGAAGTCCTGACTCAGATCCCCAACACTATGTAAAATCTGAGTGTGGTGGTACATGTCTGTCACCCAACACTGGCATGGTGGGGGTAGGTGGCTTCCCGGGGATGGCAGGTCAGCCAGTCTCACTGAAACAGCAAGCTGCAGATTCAAGGAGAGCCCTGGTCTCAAAAAATCAGGTGGGTGATGGTAGAAGGTGAGGGGCTACTTACAGGAACATGGGCCATGCAAAGGCAGCTGCATCACCAACATGGGTAAAAGTTCACAAAAGCTGCAACTCCGGGCTCTCTGTGTTACCAGAGAGGGCTCTTGGGTCAGGTTCATTTTCTCCACTGACTGAAGAATTAAAAAGGCAGAAAATGAATAATGGTCATAGAAAGCTAACAAGTCTTAATAAAAGCAAAAGGACACATGTACATGAATGTATACACACACACACACACACACACACACACACACACACATGCATATGTACAGACGCTTCCCAAGTAAAGAGCGGATTCATCAGCTGAGCTCTGTGTCTCCCTGGAGAGCTGTGGATCCTGGTGTTTCTGGTGGCCTGAGATGGGTCCTCTTCACCTCATTTTCAATCAGTCAGCTTGGACAAATGAGAGTAGGATGGTTAGTTGATTGACAGGCATGTCCAAGGCCTGCCTGGGATGTGTCTGGGCAAGTCAGCTGGAAGGGGGCCCACGTGTGAAGAGATGCCAAGGAACTCTGCCAAATATTTATCCTGGGTGAAGAAGAAGCTAGAAGTGTGCCATGTTTATTTTTGGTGATTTTCTTACCTGTCTGCCCATCAGGATACTATTCCTTCTTCTTCCTGACTCACAAGAAGATTGACAAATCAGAGTGTGTCTTCAGCCTCCTTACTGTTTATGTAACCTGTGTGGGGTGGGGGTAGAGGTGTGTGTTGTGAATCTGATACATTTCAGGAACTTCTTGAGACTTGTGAGTTGTTTGCTACCTGAGTCTTAAGCCTTCCTTTGAAAGTTCTCAAGGAGCTTCTTCCAAGGATGCTCCAATTTGGCAAAAAATTGCTAGGCAGTCATGAAACAAAGCATGAACCCTGACACTTCATTGGGTAATTCCAGGGTATAGATGGAAATGTTACCAGATGTACACAGTTTAATGAGAAAAGACTTAGTTGTTTGGTCAACGAGAATGCTGCAGGAAGTCGAAGCTACTTGCCGACTCACTCTTGCTTCACCTCCTTATTGATTGGTTTGCTCCATCAGCACCCACCCTTCCACCAGCACCCCCTGAGCAGCTATTGCAGTCAGCAAATCCGATTCTCCAAGCTGTAAGACTTCCCTAAAAAATGGAGAAAATATCTAGAAGCCCTGCAGATCTGCTGCAGCTCCCATTCCAGTGAACGAACGTGGCACAGGTGTCCTTCCAGACCCCACACTCCTAGAAAGAATGGCAGAGCTGGAAGCTGGAGAAGTGGAGGTGATATCTGTGGTGGACAGGGATATCAGTGAGTGAATGACGAAAGCTTTAGGAAGCAATAGTGCTGAGGAATCTGGAGACACAAAAATCCAGTCAATTTTTTCAACCAAGTGAGCAAAACAATGCAAAACAGCTTAATAGAGCAAGGAGTAGAATTGACAGATGAGCACTTCCTCAGTGACACAAAAGCTCTGGCCAACATGAAAGTTCTGTCTTCCAAACATACCTAAAATATCTGCAAAAACAACATGCATTTTTATCATCTAAAAAACAGGTGAGAAGCTGTGGTGGTTTGAATAAGGATAGCCTCTACAGGTTCATACGTTTGATAGTTGGTCACTAGTTGGTGGAACTGTTTGGGAAGGATTATAAGGTGTGGCTTTGGTAAAAGAGCTATGTTACTTGAGTTTCAAAAGCCCTTGCCATCCCCAATGTGCTCTTTGCCTCCTACTTGTGGACCAAAATATAAGGTCTTAACTACTGTGCCAGCATCATGCCTGCCCTGCCTGAGTTCATGCTCTCCACCACGATAGTCATGGACTTTAACTGTCTGAAATTGCAAGTCCCCGATAAAGTCTTTATTCTATAAATTGCCTTGGGCATGGTGTCTTTAAAGCAATAGAACAGTGATTGAGAGAAATGTCATTAAATATTAAGGATTAAACTTCTGGTCTTGACAATTATGCATGGAACCATCTTTTCAAACTATCATTTAGATCCTCTATAGTGTAACAGTTTGGTTTGGTTTGGTTTGGTTTGGTTTGGTTTTCTTATCATGTAGCTCTGGCTGGTCTGGAGCTCATGGTATAAACCAGTCCTTGAACTCATAGAGATCCACTTGCTTCAGCCTCCCAAGTGCTGGGATTAAACTCATTTGCCATCCACCCATCTCTTTAACAGCTTTAAGAGTGTGAGAACTGAAATTTGGTGAGGTTGGGAGAGCCACACCTATGTTAAAGATTCCACAAGGCTAACTGACTAATTAGAATGGCAATTGTGGAGCGTTAGAATGTTGCAAGGCCAGAGGAAAATTCTCTTGAGCTACTTTTAGCCTCCTTGATAGCTGTTCACTGCCTATCATCCTCTGGCTGGTAGATACAACTTTGGGATACACTAACAGACCAGTAGTTTACATCACCCAATGCTGAGTTAGCATCTGAGACCAACAGAAGGGTTTTCTCTTAGCTGGGTCTGCCTCACTCCCAGCCTCCCACTGACATACTTGAAAAGTCCCTTGATTTATGAATTTCTCTTGTTCCAGGCCAAAAATAAAAAATCTTCATGAGAAACAGAAGAGATGGTTCCATGGGTAAGAGCACTCTGCAAGTGAGAGGACTGACTTCAGTTCCAATCTGCACACCTATGTAAAAAGTAAGGGGTGGCCTCATACACACCTGTACACAGCTCTGGGGAGAACAGAGACAGGAAGGTGGCTGCCAACTTAGCTCCAGTGAGAAAACCTTTCTCAAGGGAATAAAGTGGAGGCTGAAAAAGCAGGTAGCCTGACACCCCTCTTTGGCCTCTGTGTGCACAAACATGAGAATGAGAACATGCATACAACACACACACACACACACACACACACACACACACACGGCTTCAAGAAAGGATCACCATTCTCGAACATGGTAACTTGACTCTGGGCCATAATCCCTCATATTAGGTTCCTGAAGTGTTAATGACCTAAACCTTCTTGTTTCTTACACAAGATGAGCTGAGGAACCCCTGACTCAGCATAAGGATAAGAACCCACAACTGACAAGAAAGTGAACATACGAAGGAAAACATCCACTGTCGTCACTTGGCCTTGGAACCATAAAGAATGCATCAACTGATAAAACTTTCCTCCCTAAAACTTGTGCCCCATAAAGCCCCAAGCCTCCTGCACCCGGGCACACAGTCTCATCCATCAGAGAGACTGGTGTGGTGTCCTTCCTTGTTCTGACTAAAGGACAGTTGTGCTCCTGTAGAGGTTTGAACACGTAATCTCAAATACAGCATCTAACAAGGTTTTTGTAACATCGATGGCACACATATTGAATTTTTGGGAGTATGAAAATGTGTGAGGAAAATTACTTGGCTGAAAATAAAAGGAAATGAAATTCTAGTCAAGTTTCTCTTGAGGATCACAACTGATAGAATGAGTTCATATCAAAAGGAAATTTATTGGTTAGCTTTCCTGGTAGGGTCTAGATAGTCTAACCATGGCTGTCTCACAGTGAAGGGGCCCCTAGAATCTGGTAGCTGCTCAGCCCACAAGGATGGATAGCACAGAAGTCCCAACATGGACCCAAAGACCTGCAGGATTCCTGGAGAATCTATGTTGGAAGCCTGAAGAAGCTGATTTTAATATCAGCAAAGGAATGCAGCAGTGGCAGCCACAGGGTTGATAAACTTGCCAGTGAGAGAAAAGGAAAGTAGGCAAAAGGCGAATTTCCTTCTTCTGTCTCCCTTTTATCTGGGTTGTCACCGGAAGGTGCTGCCCATATGTATGGTGGGTCATCCTACTTCAAATAAAATGATCAAGAAATTTCCTCACAGGAGTGCCCCAAACCTTACCTTTTACTTGATTTTAGATCCAACCAGCATGAGCCTTCACAGGCACACATCAAAGCTGGTGTCTTAAAAATGAATTTATTGCATATTGGTCAATTTACAAATTCTTATCATTTATATTATGATTAATTACTATGATTTATCGAACCAGAGGGTCTTTCCTCTTTCCAAAGTGGGCATTGACAGCTTGCTGGTAGAGATAAGTCTTAGAAGCCCCTGAAAACTTGGTGTAGAACACACGAAAAAAAAGAAATTTTTAGCAAGAGAGGACATGGGCTTCGCAGGACAGGGAGCCTCAGCAGGATGTACCCATGCATCGTCCCATTGGACAGGTCACTTCTTCCAAACCCTGCAAACGAAAGCAGTCTGACATGTCCTGAGCACATGCCTCGAAACAGAAGCAGAAGACTAAGACCCCGGCCTAGACGGGCTGACGATGCACTTCTCGGCTCTCCCCTGACACAGCCCCCAGTCACCTCCATAGCTCAGGTAAACTGAATGACTTAGCATGCCTAGATCATACACTGCAACAAAGCTGAAGGTCTCATCTGCCCAAGTTTTAAAAGCTGTTGTCTTGGTCACATTGTACATCATTGCTAGTCCCCCAGTTCTCCTGGGACACTCAGGATGGTGACTCTAAGTGGTGATTCAGGCAGCTTGTTCTGAGACATATCAGAAAGACCTAATTCCCTGTAAGGCCCGATGGCATGGGTTAGTCGGAGTTACATTTTTTTTAAGGCTTATTTGTTTTATGTGAGTACACTGTCACTATCTCAAGACACACTAGTTAAGACCATTAGATCCTATTAGAGATGGTTGTGAGCTACCATGTGGGTGCTGGGAATTGAACTCAAGAACTCTGGAAGAGCAGTCAGTGCTCTTACCTGCTGAGCCATCTCTCCAGCCCCCATTTTTTTTAAAGTGACTTTTCACAGAGGGCCCTGATTTGATTCCAAGCATCCACATGGAATCTATAACTCCAGTTTCTGGAAACTATCGGCCTTATCTTGCCTTCCCAGGTGCACACACATGAGGTGCACAGACATACACACAGGCAAAACACCCGTACACATAGAAGGTAAAAATAACATTAAAATTGAAAAAAGAAAGATCGGTAGTCACCACCATTCTGAGACCACTTCCTCATAATCACCTCGTAGTTCAAAGAGCTACAGACCAAAGCAATTGCTTCTTAGTTCAGTGAGCTACAGACTAAAGCAAAGCTCTCTCACCCTCACCCCATACAGATATTCAGTGTAAAATGATAGCATAAAAACAAAACAGCAAGGGCTCTAATTTAAAAGGGGAGGAAGCAAAGACACAGAGCGTCAGCAATTCCAGCAGGTAGATGTGGTAAGGCTTCCATGAGCATGGGCAAGACCATGCAGAAAGTATGGATTCTCCATGGAAAATCATGTGCTCTTCCTATTCTCTATGGTCCAGGGCTCCACTCCGTATGAAGTTTCACTTTATATCCTGTAGGTATAACGGGTTTTTCATCTTTATTTTTTATTTTTTTAAATGCTGTGTGAAGTTTACCCTTGGGTTATTCAAATACTGATTTCTCTGCCCTCGTGTGTCTTGTTTCAATCTGGACCCGGCATCGTAAAGCTTATACCAAGAATCTCCTGTCTCAGGTTTGTGTAAACAGTCCTTACTATGTATTCTCTCCCTTGTCAATAAATGTTGATGGCCCAATGGCTGGGCAGAAAAGAGAATAGGGTGGGACATCTTTCAGAGAAAGGAAAGGGAGAGTCAGATGTGTGGGGAGGACAGAGGAACTGGAGTAATGACGAAGGGGTCCAAAGAGCCAGTTTAATAATAATACGCAAATATCATGGGATGGGGCTGAGAGGAAGCCAAATTAACATAGAAGTTTAAGATGCATCATTTAACTGCTCAGCAATTGAGGTGTCATCTTAAATAAATCTTGGTTTCTTTGTGAAGTTATTGGGGATTAGCATACAGTAAATAAATCCAGCTGCCAGATTAGTCACTGTTTACATGGTCTAGTAAGAATGATTTGTGCCTGGAGAGATGGCTCCATGGTTAGGAGCACTGACTGCTCTTCCGGAGGTCCTGAGTTCAAATCCCAGCAACCACATGGTGGCTCACAACCATCTGTAATGGGATCTGATGCCTTCTTCTGGTGTGTCTGAAGATAGTTGCAGCAGATTCATACACATAAAATAAATAATTCTTTAAAAGAAAGAATAATTCATTTTCAGTGTCCCTCTTGCTCACATTTGAGATTGGAGAACAAATCTCCCACCGATGGGGCACAGCCATGAAAGCCCCCTGATTAACAGTATAAAAGGCAGTCATATTTGAAGCTGCCCATTCTACCAGGTGAGAATCAAGTGGGTTCAATCAGAAAACCGCCTCCTGTCTCTTTGCTCTGATATTTGCAGTAGTATCTTGCCTAAGTCTTAAGGAAGAATTTCTGTGATAACACCGGGTTCCTGAGAATCTAGTCCCACTTCCACTAAGCTTCTGCATATCTTAGTGAAAGGGAAATTTCAAAGGTGCACACTTCTATTAGTGTCACTGTGAGATCTACCAGATATGCCCACAACACTGCTGGATAAACGGAGAACCCCAAACCATGTTCTTGTCTCTAAATAGGAGGCATAGGAACACACACCTCAACTCTCATGCTGAATCCAGAATCATATTCCAAATGTTAGATTTTATTTCTCTTTTTTAATTCTTTATTGTGTTCCCAATTTATTTGTCTTGCCCTGAAACCTGGCTTCTGCCAAGCCTGTCTTCTGTGTGACCTATGGTCTCACACTAGTGAATTTCAAAGACATAAATACCCTGATACTTCTCCACCACGCCCTTAGCCACACTCGAGATAAAAAGTCAATCTTAGAACCAGGTAGAGTGGTACCCGCCTGTAATCCCAGCACTCAAGTAGAGTGGTACCCGCCTGCAATCCCAGCACTCAGTCGGCTGAGGCAGGAACCTTCAGAACTTGAGGCCAGTCTGGGCTAAACTCTGTCTCAGAAAGAAAAATGAAAGTGAAAAAACACACCCAGGATCAGAGGTGAGGAGGACACAACATCTGTCCCAACACCGTGAGTAACTGGGGCCAGCATGACCCAGGCACGCAGGAATTCTGCCAGACCAGGCTGTCTGGGCTAGTGCCCTGAGCAGACCTTGGGCACAAACTCTGCAGCCAGCCCCACAACACTCAGAAGCAGCTCCACTCCCAGGTACTCTAACATGCCCAGGATCATAGGATCCCAGGAGCTTGGTCACGCCAGGATCTCAGGGTCCAGAGGCAGTTTGACCCCCAGGAGCTCTGACACACCCAGGATCTCAGGATCACAGGATCCCAGAATCACAGGTTCGCAGAGACAGTTGTACTCTGAGGAGTTCTGACACAACCAGGATCACAGGAAGGAGAGGCCCCAGTCACATATAGCCAAGCACTAGAGATAACCAGATGGTGGGAGGCAAGTATAAGAACATAAGCAACAGAAACCAAGGTTACTTGGCATCATCAGAACCCAAGTCTCCCACCATAGCAAGTCCTGGATACCCCAACACATCAGAAAAGCAAGATTCAGATCTAAAATCACTTCTCATGATGATGATAGAGGACTTTAAGAAGGACATAAATAACTCCCTTAAAGAAATGCAGGAGAACACAGGTAAACAGCTAGAAGTCCTTAAAGAGGAAACACAAAAATCCCTTAAAGAATTTCAGGAAAACACAAACAGGTGAAGGGAAGGAACAAAACCATCTAGGATCTAAAAATGGAACTAGAAAAAATAAAGAAATCACAAAGGGAGATAACCCTGGAGTTAGAAAACTTAGGAAAGAGATCAGGAGTCATAGATGCAAGCATCAACAACAGAATACAAGAGATAGAAGAGAGAATCTCAGGTGCAGAAGATACCATAGAAAATATTGATACAACAGTGAAAGAAAACACAAAAACCAAAAAGCTCCTAGCCCCAAATATCCAGGAAATGCAGGACAAGATGAGAAGACCAAACCTAAGGATAATAGGTATAGAAGAGAACAACGATTCCCAACTTAAAGGGCCAGTAAATATCTTCAACAAAATTATAGAAGAAAACTTTCCTATCCTAAAGAAAGAGATGCCCATGAACATACAAGAAGCCTACAGAACTCCAAATAGACTGGACCAGAAAAGAAATTCCTCCTGTCACATAATAATCAAAACACCAAATGCACTAAACAAAGAAAGAATTTTAAAAGCAGTAAGGGAAAAAGGTCAAGTAACATATAAGGCAGGCCTATCAGAATTTTACCAGACTTCTCACCAGAGACTATGAAAGCCAGAAGATCCTGGGCAGATGCCATACAGAACCTAAGAGAACACAAATGGCAGCCCAGGCTACTATACCCAGTAAAACTCTTAATTACCATAGCTGGAGAAAACAAGATATTCCATGACAAAACCAAATTTACACAATATCTTTCCACAAATCCAGCCCTACTAAGGAGTCTATACCCAAGAAGAAGCAAGAAAGTAATCTTTCAACAACCCCACACAAACATAATTCCATCTCTAACATCAAAAATAGCAGGAGGTAACACTCTCTTTTCCTTAATATCTCTTAATAAGAAAATTAATATTACCAACATATCCTAATCGTTTGAAATTCAAAAATATGAGGAATTAGAAATATATTGGCTGTCATCCCATGGTCTCTCTAGTTTGGTAATTGGAGAAATAGGTCCAATACTGTACAATCCATATACACTTTCTGCTTGTTTGTATGTGATGGTATCTTGCTGTGTGCCACATAATGATCTTGAAATCATGCTTCTCCTATCTCAGCCTCTCCATTAGTAGGATTGTTTATTTGATGTTTTTACACTATACTATGGTTTTCAGAACAATTCACTTATTTCAAAATTATTTACATAGCCAAAAGAAACGTAGACAATTAATTTGGGGGGTGGCTTGTAAGAGGCATATTCTTGTTTGAGGAACTGTGTCAATGGGGGTAGGCTTTGAGGTATCAGAAGCTCAAGCCAGGCCCAGTATCTCTGTCTTCCCAATGCCTGCAGATTCAGATCCAGATGTAGAACTCTCAGCTACTCTCCAAAGCCATGTCTGTCTCCATGCCACCATGCTCCCTGCCATGCTGACAATAGACTAAACCTCTGAACTCTGAACTCTAAGCCAGCCTCAATTAAATGGTTTCCTTTATAAAAGTTGCTATGGTCATGGTGTCTCTTCACAGCAATAGAAACTCAAACTAAGACAGAATAAAGATAGACTAACAAACACACGCACATTGGTCATTTAGTACACAGGTAGAATATGGTCATGGTGTCTCTTCACAGCAATAGAAACTCAAACTAAGACAGAATAAAGATAGACTAACAAACACACGCACATTGGTCATTTAGTACACAGGTAGAATATGAAGAAGGAGATGGATGAGGGCTGGAGAGATAGCAGTGGTTAAGAGCACTGACTGCTCTTCCGAAGGTCCCAAGTTCAAATCCCAGCAACCAGATGGTGGTTCACAACCATCCGTAATGAGATCTGACGCCCTCTTCTGATGTGTCTGAAGACAGCTACAGTGTACTTAGATATAATAATAAATAAATCTTTAAGAAAATAGAGAGAAGGAGATGGATAGGAAGAAGAAGGAGAGGGATGGGAGATGGGGAAGAAGGAGAGAGAGAAAAGAAGAAGAAGAAGGAGGAGGAAGAGAAGGAGGAGGAGAAGAAGGAGAAGAAGGAGAAGGAGAAGGAAAAGGAGAAGGAGAAGGAGAAGAAGAAGAAGAAGAAGAAGAAGAAGAAGAAGAAGAAGAAGAAGAAGAAGAAGAAGAAAGAGAGAGAGAGAGAGAGAGAGAGAGAAGTCGTAGTAGTAGTAGTAGTAGTAGTAGTAGTAGTAGTAGTAGTAGTACTATCATACTATACTATACTGTCATGGGGCAAATGAAAGATAAAACTCCAAAAATTACAAAGAAAGAACTCCCAGAAAGCAGAAGTTGAGGCAGATAAGAAAGGGATGGTGCACAGCCTAAAGGCAAAGAAATGGTAAAGAATGGCGAACCTGTCAACAAGGTGACCATCAGTGACCAAAGCCCATCAGCATAGTAAGAGGTGCAAAAGCTGGATTCTACTTTGAGTGAGACCAGGCATTTAGAACTTAGAGAACATTTTTTTGGCAAGACTAGCTCTAGAAGTCTCTGTTGGAAGAGGAGGAGAAGTCAAACATTGTCAGTAAAAGTTTGTATCACACAATAAACATATCACAGTATGCCAAACACTACATGGACAGTGTGGTAGTTTGAAAGAATTGGCCCCCACAGACTCATCTGTTTGACTATTTGGTTACAAGCCGGTGGACTAAGGATTAGGGAGGATTAGGAGGTGTGGCCTTGTTGAAGGAGGCATGTCACTGGGGGCAAGGTTTGAGGTTTCAAAAGCCCACACCAGGACCTCCTGACCGACCTCCCTCTCCTCCAACTTGTGGATCAGATGTGAGCTCTCAGCTAGTGTTCCAGTGCCATGCCTGCCTGCTGCTGCGCTCTTCCTCACGGTGATTATGGACTAACCAACTGAAGCCATAAGCCAGCCCCCAGTTAAATGCTTTTAAAGGCTGCCTTGATCATGATCACATCACAGCAGTAGAAGAGTAACTAAGAAGATATTGGGAAGTTGGGCATTGTTGCACCAGGCCAGAGCTGCTGCTTTTTTGGAACTTTGGATTGTTCAGTTGAGTTGTTCAAGGGTTACTAGTGGTCGTCCTGTAACTGCAAGGACATAAAAAAACTTAAAGAGAAGCCTGATATAAAATGGAATAACCTCCAGGCAAGATCTCACTCTGAGAAGCTTCCAACTTGTAAAAAGAAAAGCATGTATGATAAAGGACAGCATCAACCAGGGTGGCAAGGCTCCAGCCCCAGCAAACAGAAGGGTTTGGCAGCTTTGGGCCACGTGGTTCTGGCTTTAGAGTCAAGGAGGATGCAGAAGTAAAGGGTCTGTGGCATCTTCCTCCTCAGGTAAGGAGGGCAACAGAGGCCAGGTGTGTGGCAAGGAGTCCATGCGAGGAGGCCTGGAGAGGCCCTGGCATGAAGGTTGATAGTGTGTTGTTTTTAATAAAATCTCAATCATTTGATTTTACCAGTGAAGACTCAGGATCCAGATGCTGGGGTGAAACCCTGCTATCTTACAGAGGCGAAAAAGCACCCAACTTAATGTCCTCCTCAGCCAACATCCCAGCATGATGCTCTTCCCCTCCACACTGTCTCTAAAAACCCTCAAACTGAATGTCCCTCCATTCTACTTCCTATTTGTCTCTCTATCCATCCTCCTGAGTTTCTCTTGCTCTCTATGGTTTTTTCCTATGCTCACTCCCTGACAACTGGTTGTTTGTTCCACCTCTTGACCCATGGTTAACTTTATTTAATCCTATTTACAATAAATAGGAAGCTCTTGGATTAAAGTTGTGTTCTAGGGCTGAGCCACACCACAACTGAAAACAGGCTTTCCAGCAAATAATACAATCTCATGGGTCACAGTGTGATCAAATATCCTGTAACATTTCCCACCTTTTGTCTAAATAAAAAGGAAAGATCTTGTCTCTAACATAGTAAAACTATTTACAAAAATGAAGCTATTTCTGTCAAGCTTTCCACAGTATTTAGCTTGGTTGTATTTGGAAGTCTTAGGATTAAGTATTTTTTAGTTCAAAATTCTGTAAAATGTTCATGTCAGTCTGTGACAGGATTTTCCCTGTCCAATCACACTAAAATATTAGGGCAGCAGGAGGCCTGTGATTGGACGGGGAAAAGGGAGGTGGAGCTGAGAGTTGCAGAGACCGAGCGCATCTCAGGGAGAGGCGAGAGGTCAAGATGGAAGCAAACGAACAGGAAGAACCTGAACCAGCGTGGCTTTAATTGGCCATGGGTAGTTATGATATTAAAGGTTAGAATAATTGGGATATTTGTCTAATCTAGGTGGGCAGCTTTTATTGTTATCAATTGGTTCTGAAATTATTGTATTGGCATCTTGTGAATTGAGAATTTATTGATACATAAATCTGTTTGGTTAATTCTAAGCTTCTAGAGTTTTGTGTCTACCAGGGTGATGGGTGTTGTGCAGCTAACCATAGAGTGGACGGTCGCTGCAGGGTCTAGCTAGAATGTTGCCGGCAGCAGGAACATGGGAAGTCTGCCGGCCTGGCCCTGCCAGAGGGTTGGCAGGAAGGGAGCAGCTGGAGCGTGGAGAATGGAGGATTCATTTTTAATATATTTCTATGAACTCAGCAATTTGAATGTCCTAAGCAGCTTGTAGTCTGAAGCTGATTATCAGTGTTTATCAGTTTAATGACAATCTAGGCTAGGTCGACAAAACAGTCAATCTAAAGATGTCAACTCTTTGTGCAGAACCTGGTGGCAGAAGAGGTATGGGGCAGTCTCTCCCAGTGGTTAGGATTACCACACTACAGGTGGGTTTGCCATTCGCAGGGCCCCATCTTCTCAGAGACCTCAAAGGTTACTTTAGTAATGGTAGAAAAGGTAGACATTTTGAATGCCGTGTTCAGCAGATATCGGAAAGGTTTGAGCACCCGTCTGCTAAGTACCTGTGAGGTTCACAAGCTTTGTTGCTAGTTACTTGCTTCAGACTCAAACCTAAGAACACTTGCAGGAAGCTAGATGAAGCTTATTTCTGGAATTTGGTAGTATTCTTTACGGCTACTGGTATCATGACAGGAAGTTTATGTGGAGAGCTTTAGGGGCTACTTCTAGGAATTTGGCAGGAATTTGATACTGGGTTGGGACTGCCACTTATGTCTGTAAAGGGCAGCAGAGACGAGATGGAGCTGGGCGACACCACTTGGCCACCGCACTCTTTGTCTTGGGACATGTTCCTTTGATGACCAACTCTCTATCTTCAGATGTTTCCTGTGTCCAGTGGTCTCTGGCTTCTTTAGTAACATTTTATTCTCCTGGAAAAATAAAACAAACCCCGCCCCAACCCTAACTCTGGGGGTTTCCTTTTTTGGTAGGTTCTATCTTTTCTAGAGCAAAATGTTTTTTTTGACAACAGAAAAAGTATTATCTTTCAACTGAAATAAAAAAATTCTTTTGAAATTTTGAAACTAAATACACCTTAATATGTGTGGATAAATATACTGATATTTCCCTTTCTTTATGCATATAAAGTCGAGGTTTAAATGTGTTTATTTTTAGATCACAAAGGGAATTCACTTTGAATTTCAGCATAACTTTTGCCAGCAGCTTTTAAATTTAAATCACTGGAGTCCCTATGTGCCTAGCTTTGCCTCCCAAATGCCACGATTAAAGGTGTGAGCCACTGCCTGACTCTGGATTTCTTATAATAGTTATTCTCATAGCATTGTCCTGGTTTAATTTAGTTCTCTATTTCTCCTTATTTCTTAGTGTTAGGGGTGAACTTTCAAGTTTTTTGAATGTGTAATCCATCATTCTTGCTGGTTTATTCTGAATTTATTCCCTGACAAATTTTAATATTCTAGTCTTAATTAAACACGATGACAGTTTGCCCACCATTTCATCGTTTTCCGACATTTTGTCTGTCTTGCCTGTGTGAGCTACATAACATTTGATGCCCTTGCTAAGTTTTGCTAGGTTTCACCATTTCCAGTTATGCCTCCCAGGATCAGGTATCTTTGCATTTATCTGCCAGTTAGTGGTTTCCCATTCTGATGACCATATAGCTGCTATCCCATTGCACACACACCATGAATTGGAGAAGATAAAGATTTTCCACTTGGTTTCCTAGTTGTATGACTTATAGCCAATAGGGCTGGGCTGATTTTGTGGTTCCTTCCTCAGTAATGGCCATTCTATCCCACCCCAACCCCTTCTACAGTCTATAGACCGCGGCTTCCCATCAGCCTTGGTTTCATCAGTGGTTGATGAACCATCACTAAACCATGCATTAGCCAAATGCTGTGACCATTCTGTTGGTCCCCATAATTCAACAGGTGCTTCTTCTGGGGAAGTGGTGAGAGTTTTAGAGATGACCAACTGAGCTATTTCCTTGGTGTGGGAAGGCACAGACCCCTTTGCTACCACATCCTGGTCATGAAGGAATTCATATAAGCACCAGTTTTCCACTGTAATATCTTTCCTTCAATGGCTAAGCCTTCAAATGGATCCAGTCCATCCTTGTGCACTTAGGACCACAGTGTGGTTGGCAATGACTGAGTATAAGATTCTCCAGGCCTTGTAAAATGTCCAGATGTGTCTTTCAAAGACAGAATAGTTATTCTCCATATATGGAAAGCACTTGCAATAAATGCCAACAGGCAAATCTTAGTAACCATGTTTTGCTTTATAAAGAGTCCCTAGTTGCCAATTCACCAGTAAAGATGCTGTTCATAATTAGGGCATCATTTGGTTCAATATTAGTCAGGTTTGCATGCGTGGAAATGAGATTACCAGCAGCTGAAACAGCTGCCCCTTGTTGTCTGATTGGATAGGGATTTACAATTAAGAGAGTCCCCGGAGTCTCTGAAGATACTTTGGACTTCAGAACAGTGTTGAGACTGAAAGACAGGGGATTTTTGAAGTGGGACTGGATGAATTTTGCATTATGACATGGCTACAAGCCTATGGGAGCCAAGGAGTGGAATGTGGTGGTGTGAGTGAGAATGGCCCCCACAGGCTCATGTGTTTGAACGTTTAGTACCTAGTTGACAGACTATTTTGGAAGGACTAGGGGATGGGGCCTTGTTAGAGGAAGTGTGTCACTGGGGGGGGGGGGCTTTGGGGTTTCAAAAGCCCATACCATGCCCAGTCTCTTCTCCCTGCCCCCCCCTTCTCTGCCTGCAACTTATGAGTCAGATCTGAGCTCTCAGCTACCAGTCCAAAGCCAAGCCTGCCTGCCACCATGCTCCCTGTCACGATGGCCCTGGCGCAGTCCTCTGAAACTGTAAGCAAGCTCCTACTTAAATGCTATCTTTTAAAAGTGGCCTTGGTCATGATGTCTTTTCACAGCAACAGAACAGTAACTAAGACAGGAGAGAGAACATGCCCATAACGACATCCCTCAGTCCTCTGAGATGAAAAGATGCTATTCCATGCCTCACTTCAGGGGATCATCCCCCTCATCCCCCTCTGTGGTGCTTTGAATATGCTTGGCCCAGGGAGTAGCACTATTAGGAGGTGTGGCCTTGTTGGTGTGGGTGTGACCTTGTTAGAGGAGATGTCCCTGAATGTCACTATTGGGGTGGGCCTTGAGACCCTCATCCTAGCTGCCTGGGGACAGTCTCCTTCTGCTGCCTTTGGATGAAGATGTAGAACTCTCAGCTCCTTCTCCAGCACCATGCCTGTCTGTGCACTGCCATGCTTCCTGCTATGACAATAATGGACTCTGAACCTGTAAGCCAGTCCCAATTAAATGTTTGTCTTTATAAGAGTTGCCTTGGTCACGGTGTCTCTTTACAGCCATGGAAAACAAGGCTAAGACACCCTGTAACATATTCACCACCACCTCTAAGTCTCTGTTACCAGACTGTGCATTTGCCTAGGCCAGTTACTGCAAAGTCAAGGATCAGAGACAGAACTTGAGTCTTCAAGGTACAACTAGCTCAGAGAGGCAGCCATCTGAGACGGTGGTCACTTAACAGCCTAGAGGCCTGCTCTCCACCTCAGCTCCAGCCAGTGAACATTACAGAAGATGGGAAACGGGCAGTCTGTCATTCCAAAGGTGGTCAGCCTTGTCTCTGAGTCTCAACGCCTCTCTCCTCCATTTCCTCCAGGCTTCTCCTTAGCAACTCTCTCAGTGCAGCTGGATTTGTATACCCTCGAGGCTTGTATTCCTCCCTAGGTGCTGCCTGGGGGAGAGGTTAACCCAGAACAAAGGGACCATTCCAGTGTGTCCTGAGCTGTTCACAATGTATCTGTACTGACCCCTTTCTATAACACGAGTACAAATGTGGTCTAATACTATGGACCATAAGCATGCTCATCTCTGCTTCCTATTGCTATACCGAGACAGACTCTCAGCTTCAAAACTAGAAGACTGCCCAGAGATGAGTCACATCCAACAGTCCACTGGGTAGAAAGATCTAATTAGTTTTTTAAAAAACAAATTCCTTTCCTCAATTTTTGCCTGCCCATCTGGTTCTAGTTCCTCTTAAGGACAGTGCATCAGACAAAGCATGGTGGTATTAGTCCTGGGGAAACCAAGGCAGGTTTGTTTCTATGGCTTGGCTCTTGGGGAGTCTGCCCATGTGTCCCTGGATTATCTGAGTTCAATCCAATTCTTAGAGCTCTTCTGCAGCCTTCAGAATAAGGCCAAACAGGCCAGATAATCAAGCCACTTCTTCCTCTCCATCCTTTCTACCCCACAAAGTACCTGGTATCTCACCTGTGTTTCCACTCTCCCTCCCTTCTTCCCTCCCTCCCTCCCTCCCTCTCCCCTCCATCCCTCTCCCTTCCGTTCCTCCCTCCCTCCGCCCCTCCCTCTATCCCTCCCTTCATTCCTCTCACTGTTCCCTTCCATACTACAAGGCCACCCAGTGACCAGACTAAACTGCCCCGGCCAGTGATGACTGCTCACAGAGAGAGACACACACGGGAAGGAATGGATTTTTATGAGAACAATATTCCAGAACATAGGAAAAATTACTACAAGAAGGGATGATGCCGGTGACATTCAAACCTGAGTGTAGCTTGAAGCATTTGTGGTGGGCAAGCCAGGCTCCCTCACAGAGTTAGAAGCTGGTAATCTTCCTAGGATATTTGAGGCAGCACTTCCTGGTCTTTGGGCAACTTAAGTACTGGATCTCATATTTCTGGCAGGCATTTCTGCATAACCCCTGGTAAAGCTCACACGCAATCCATGGCTCCTGCCTCTTGCTACTGCGGAATCCGAACAGGCCACCTGAGAAAGACATAGCCATGCTTAGTTTCTGTGCAGAGGTGATGCTAGAGGTGAGAAATCATGACTGAAATGAAACAGTCCCTTTCAACACAGGACCCAGAGTCAAAACATCTGGAGTCAAACCAGGGCTCTGCCATTTGCCGGCTCCATGCTTCTTCTGGCCCTGCGTCATCTTTCCAATGAAATAAACAACCAGGCCAAGTCCCTAATGGTTTTGTGATGATAAAATTATTACACATGGGATGTTCATAAAATCATTAAGCATTTAATAAATAAATGAAATATTATTAAACAATTGTTTAAATTATATAAATTAATAATGTAATTAATTAGTTACTTAAGCAATTATATGGCACTTATAAAACCTAACAGAAACAAGCACACTAGAAGTCATCCAACCCTAATTCATAGCATCAATTCAACGGAGTCCATCTACAGATCTGTCTCTACCCCAATTCCTAGTTTCACTAAAACCCTCCCAGCTCCATCCAGCAGCAAACACCACTCACTGTCCACATTATACCAGAACGTCAGCCAAGACAAGGGAGCTGCTTGTCTCCCGCTCAAACAGACTCACCTTTGCAACCATCCTCTTCCTCTGTGGTCTTGAAATCCATGCCCCTCCCCCAGCTCACGATCCCACATCTAGTCATTCCTCTTCCCAACCTCCCACATCGACACCACGAACCAGGCTCCCATCCCAGTTAGAGCACTTCCTGATACCCTTCCGGCTTTGAGTCTCCACTGTGCCAGGAGCACGGGCTAAGAACCCTAGGTTTGCCAAGAGAGAGAATTAAGGGGGAAACTGACATAGCTAATACTGCGTCATCTGCGACCTACCGAAGAGATCTGCCTAGTCTACCTATCCCCGAGGTACTCATAGTACACGTGAGACCCCAGAATCTTAGAGAGACTCGAGTTACCTGTGGTCTCGTCAACCAGGATCAGCACGACCACCACAGTCATGAAGTATGACTTTGTGACTGGCATGCTGAGGCGCACAGAGGGCTGCGTTGCAGGTGACTGGGTAGGAATCACTGCAGCAGAGCAGGGCCCTGCCTCTGTCAGGTTTGGAAATGGGCCAGGGTTAGAGGCAGTGAACTGAAAGGGATTTTAAAACCTGAGGTTAACCAAGCAGAAGGGTGCAATGCCTCAGAGGTCCCAGCTGGGGGTGCTGTGCCGGGGCGGGAGACATCCCAGCAACACTCACAGCAAAGGAGTCCGACCTTCCAGGAAGACAGGAAGACAGAGTTTTAGCCAGGTGGCACCTCATGTGTGACGTCACTCACTCAGTGAGAAAATGTAAACTTGCACCAAGTAATCTCTGGGCCTGAATCTTTTCTAGACGTTTCTCTGCTAGAAAGGAACGAACTAAATAGCATCATAAAAATGCAAGAAGGTTTAAAGTTCCTTACACAGATGTTTGATCATTGTCCAGTTTTCCTCAGTAAAACTGGGCAGAGGGACTGAGGGAATGGATCAGTGGTTAAGAGAACTGGCTGCTCTTCCAGGGCACCAGAGTTCAATTCCCAGCATGGTGATTTACAACTGTTAGCAACTCCAGGGGATCCTCTGGCCCCACAGGCATCAGGCACACAAGTGGTGCACAGATAGGCTTGCAGGTGATGCCAAATAAATCGTACTAAAGCAATATTTGAGCAAACAAACAAGAACCCCAGACGACGATAACAAAAAGCTGGGTGGAGAAAAAGACAGAGGAGGTGAGCAATGTCCAATGAGCACAGAGAAAGATGCCCCTGGGACTTGGGGATGCCCATGGGTAAAGTGCTTGCTGTGAAAACATGAGGACCTGAGTTGAGATACACACACATACACGCACACATATGCACACAGGCACACACAGGCACACACACAGACACATGCAGGCACACACAGACACAGATATACACTCACATACAAACATATACACAGGCACACACACACACACACACAAATACAGAGTCCAGCATGACAGCATATGTCTGAATCCACAGTGCTAGAGAGGCAGAGACAGGCAGAGCCTCGGGACTCAGTGGCTGGCTGTCTAGACAAATCCCCAAGCTCCAGGTCAGTGAGATGCCTTGACCCCAAAAGTAAAGTGGAGAGCAAGGAAGAAAGACACCTGATGTTTACTTTTGATCTCAACAGGTGCAAACACAGATGAGTGTACACACACACACACAGATGCACAGGCACACACACAGAGACACAGATAGACAGACACAAACAGGCACATATATAAACACACATATACACACACAGACACAAATATACAGACATACACAGAGACGCATAGATGCACAGACACACAGAGAAAGACACAGACAGACACACAAATACACTCACACACAGACACACACAGGCATGCATGTGCACGTGCACACACACATACACACACACACCATCACTAACCATAAGAGAAATTCAATTTTAAACTATAGAGAGGCACCATCTCGTCCTGAGAATGCATTATATTTCAAAACAAGAGTAATGCTGTTCACAAATATTGTCAAGAATGAACACAGTCGGGCTGGTGAGATGGCTCAGCGGGTAAGAGCACTGACTGCTCTTCCAAAGGTCCTGAATTCAAATCCCAGCAACCACATGGTGGCTCACAACCATCCGTAATGAGATCTGACTCCCTCTTCTGGTGCATCTGAAAACAGCTACAGTGTACTTACATATAATAAATAAATAAATCTTTAAAAAAAAATGAACAGAGTCATGGCCTTTTATATCCCTGGTGGCAATAGGAAGTGATTTCCAGGACCATGGAAGACAGTACACAGAAAGAGTGGTAATTACACAAACAATTACACCCCAACTTCCCTTCCCAAGTGTATTTCCCAAAGAACAGAGGCTTAATTTATAGCCCATGCTCACAGTGACATCATGTCTATAGTGACATCGTCCGTAACAGTCAGACCTGTCACTCAGTACTAGCTGGAGGGATCTACAAAGTGTGGTGCGGGTGTGTAGTGGAGTATTGATTTGCCACAACGACACAGCAGCAAGAGAAAGAATCCAGATGCAAAAAGATGCAGAGTCCCACTAGTACGAGGTACCCAGAGTCACCAAAGTTCTAGAAACAGAAATCAGAATTGTGGTTTCCAAGGCCTGGGGAGCAGAAAGTAGGAAGCTGGTGCCCAACGGGTCAGAGCACTTTCGCAAGCAAGCTGTGGTTACCAGCCCCCGAGCAGGCAGGGACGCCGATTGCCTTGCAGTGATGGAAGCCATTGGTCCTGGGTCTAGTTTATTGGCCAGCTTACTTCACCTCCTTTTATTGAGCCCATACATAAAAGCTGTATGCATTTGTGAATTGCTGTTTTTCAACACAGGATATTTCTATACGTGTGATTATGCCCAAATCAGGGTAAGTTTTTGTCTTTAAGCTGCTTCTTTAGAGTATAAACATTCAAAATCCTTTGCCTGTCACACCTAATTGGCCGTCAGCTTTTTATTGTTGGGTGGTGCTTCCATACAGTACACAAGAGATTCTCTTTACAATCTGATATGCAGGATATATGATATGCAATTCCTGTGAGAGGGTTGTTTAACCCCCCCCCACACACAAAGGGATCATGACCCCAAGTTGAGAACCACTCTTCTAGAGGCTGATGCCTTCACAGATATGAAGCATGCAAGAGACCACAATCATGAGATGGGTTTGGAGACCAGTTTGCTACAACCCAAGTCTGGAAGAACAGACATTCTAACATCAACAAGAAACAAAACACCCAAGGGAAACAAACTGGTGGTTTCCTGATATAATTGCTAATTTCCCCAGCAGGCATATTACCAGCTATGGCAGAACTAATGCCAAATGAGTTTGAATATCTAAATGAATGGCACACAGAGGACTGCTAGGCTTGCCACTAGGGTAGATGAGGACCCATTACATCAACCCAGGAACTCTGATTCATAGCTTCAGTAATATGAAACTCTCAGGGTTGGAGGGGTGGCTCATTGCCTAAGAAAGCATACTGTACTTGCAGAGGACTTGAGTTTGGTTCCCAGCACCCATGTCGGAGGCTTACAACTGCCTTAAACTCCAGCGTCAGGGGCTCTATTGCCCCCTTCTGGCCTCTGCAGGCATTGCACTCACATGTACACAAATCCACACAGACACATAATTAAAAATAAATCTTTAAAAGAAGAAACATGAAGCTCTCTCTAAATTTAGAAAAGTGGCCACATCATAGGGATAATCCACTAGAACTATCTTTGTATTTCAGCATGAGTCCAAGGTTTTGTGTGTGTGTGTGTGTGTGTGTGTGTGTGTGCGCGCGTATGTATAGAGTACATGTATGTGTGCAGTGCTCATGAAGACATAAGCAATTGATGTCGGGTATCTTTTTTACTCTCTGCTTTATATATTGAGGCAAGGTTCTCACTTGAACTTGGCCCATTAAGTTGGCTAGTCTAGCCAGCTAGCTTAATCCAGTTATTGTGTATGTGGCAAGTGCTTTACCCACTGAACCATCTCCCCTGCTGAACAACCCATTTCCTCCCGCTGTCTAACCAACAGTATCACTTAAAAAGAGTGAAAACCTTGGACTCTCAACACATCTACAATAAGAAGCAGATCATTGAGGGCATCATGCAAACACGTGCTATTTTTAGATAGCAAGCTAATTATTGGCAGGCTTGAAGGCCCTTAGGGCCAGACACTCCCCTCGTAACCATTGACTTGTAAAACCCAGCAGCAAGTCTCTAGCTGGTCGGTGGATGGGACCCAGCTGTAGGAAGAGACTTGATGTGCTGAACTGCCTGTAAGCCATTAATTGATAACTATCTAAGCCCAGTTCCAGGAATCTAAACATAAAATTCTTCCCTTGCCTCAGGTTTCAAGTGCCCTGGCTCACTCTCAAGAGTGCCAGCCCACATGTGCCTGTCAACCACCTGGACAGGAAAATGTCTCTCAAGACACCTGTCCGTTCTACAGAGTTTAGAAGTAGTATAAACCGACCTAAACACGGAGGTTGACTAAGTGGTCTCTCTGGACACTACGGTCACCTCTCACTCTGTACAAGCCATCTGCTTGCCACCGCTCCCTTTAGCCATTGCTCTCTGACATCCCTGACATCATGCTATTCCGTAATAAACTGTATCCATCTTCCACTCTGCACTCCACGTGTCTTATCTGAGTTCATCCAGCAAGGAACACAAGGGCCCAGGAGCAAAGGAGATATCACTGTGAGACACCAGCAAAAGTCTGGGCCTCTTCTGAGCTAAACCAAGAAACCCCGGGGCCAAGGCCTCCTGATACCTGAGAACAAATGAGCATTTTTTTTTCTTCTAAAGGCTTACTGTCAGAAGGTAAGGCACTCTCTGGGCACCTGCATGTCAGAGGTTTGCTTTGTGTTAGGTCACACGCTCAAATAGATGGTGATTGCAGCCTTAGAGAATTACATCCTGTCCATCTTTAGAACTCTCACACACCAGGAATTGTAAATGGGACTATGTTTCTACAGCAAACAAAGAGTTCTACCAGACCCCATGTTCATCCCTGACATTCTGTCGCTTACTGTTTTTTTTTTTTAGTTATTTTGAGTATTTTGAGTTAGGGGGGTGAAACAGCTCTTATCTAAAGAATTGTTTGGCTAAGCTAAATCAAGCTTTAGCTTTATTGCTAATTCTACCACAAACTAAGATCGACTCCTTTTGGCAAGCATGATGTTTGTCTCGTTGAATGTCTGGTCTAGTGAGAGAACACAGCCTTCTCTCTGGGTACCAGATGGAGGGGAGCCTTTGTTGTTTTGTGGGCTCATCGCACCCTCCTGTGGCCGCCTGGTGGAATAAGATTCCTGAGTAGATCTCCGGTGGATATAGACTTGGAGACAGCTGTACCTATATCATATTTTTCCAGCAGGAGGCAGTAGGATTGACAGTCTGATGGTAGCCTAGACTACACAGCAAGGCTCTAACTCAAAATCACAAAGGAAATAAGAAGCTAACTATCTCAATCCTACAGACCTTTGTCCTGATTATAAACTCCTTGCACCTGTCTGGAATGTCAGGCCCCACTGAGTCTGTGGTTAATATTTAAAGACAACAGAACATTTCAAATCTTTCCCACAGGCAGAAATAAGTATTACTTGAATATTAAATAATAGACGAAATATCACCTAACATTGGGTTTGAAAATGTACCAACTGGAAGGAATTGTTAATTAACCAAACTGAGCAGAATTATACTCAAATTAGATTCTGTGAGACTCCAACTGTTAATCTTTAATAGCACTTGAGGCCTCTTAGTTTAACAGACATAAAGATGAGAAAAAAAAATCTAAGCCCAGACAGTAGGACTTGTTTCCACAAAAGTCCAAACTATATTATAATATTTTTAATGGGCTTGGGGATGGAGAGATGGCGTAGCCAGCAAAGTGCTTGCTGCTCAAGCATGAGGCTAGTTCTGTTCCCAGAAACCACATAAAAGCCAAGTGTGCCTGTAGTCCCAGCACTGGGAAGCCAGAGCCAGGAGGATCCCCAGGGATGGCTGGCTAGCCAGTCTAGCTTAATTGATGAACGCCTGGTTCTGTGAGAAACCCTGCCTCAAAAAATAAGATGAAGAGTGATTGCAGAAGACACTGAACACACATACATCCCACACATACATACACACACACATACACACACATTTACATACACACATATAACACATATACACACATACCACACATACACTAAATATTATACTGTACTATAATATTTAGTGGTACTAAATATTATACTGTATTTAGTACTGTGGTGCTAAGTACTCAGAATATTGATAGAAGTATTAGTTGCCTATTTTGATTTAAAGGGAAAGTGCTAAAACTTCTTTAAAGATTTATTTTTAATATTTTTCTATAAGTTTTGATTGCATGTACCTCTGTGCACCACATGCATGCAGTGCCTGTGGAGGCCAGAGGAGGGTGTTGGATCCCCTGGAACTAGACTTACAGCCAGGTGTACCTTGCTATGAGGGCCTGGGAACAGAATTCTGGCCCTCTGCAAGAGCAGCCATTGCCTCTAGCCTCACAGCCAGTTCTCGGCCCCACCAGATCTCATCTGCTGTACAGTTTTTAACATTTAATCTTCACCATGCTTGGCAGGTTCCTCTTCTCAAACAGTTAAAATAGTCCAACATGATCAGTTTCTGAAACATAAATTCATTCCCATATGATCTGAGGCCGTCTGGGGGAAGGGGTGTTTGTCACCCTTTGTCTCCTGAGGTGCAGATGCATCGTGGAATTTTTCTGGCGTGGGACCATCCTCACAGATTTCCTCTGTGTCCTGATTGGTCATGGGGTGTTAACCTCTAATGAGGTTTCGTTACCCACAGCTTTAGCTAGGATTTAGAAATGAGACGGCCTACTGCTTCCTATTTTTTATTATTTTTAATATTTTTATTAGTTCTTCGGAAATGTCATGTGCATCGTGATTGCCATCTACTCCTCTCAGGTCTCTCCCCACCTTCCTACTGCCCCCCCTCCAATTCTGTGTCTTAAAAAAAACCCATCAAGTATAATTATGTGGTGTATATAATATATATACTCCTGAGTGTGGGGCCATCCATTGGAGCATAGTCAACCTTCTGGTGACCACATCCTTAAAGAAAACTGACTCCCTCTCTCTCCAGGCAGAATCCATCAAATCTCAAAGCCCCTCCCCATCCTGTACTAAAATGTTGACTGGCTTGATCTTCACACTTGAGTGTGGCCGTCCTGTGGTGTCCAGAGGATGCTGTTGATTCTCTGTCCTCCTCAACCTCTCCTGCCCCTGTTCCTGAGGGTCCCCAGGGCTGGGAGTGGTGCTGATATCCAAGTCCCATCTGTGTCTGTCTGGGCTCTTCATCTTATTCTCTTCCTGCAGACCAGCTGTGGGCAGAGGCACAGATTTTAACAGTGGTTTAATATTATGTTTGTTGATGAAGGTTTGATACTATGTATGCTTAGCAGGTTCATGCCTCAGCCCCTCTTCTTTTATCTGTCTCTGAAATCGCAGTAACACTAACCTCCTGCCCCCATTTGGATAGCTTGTCCACTTCTCCCATGTTCTGAAACAGCTTGTACGGCTCAGGAATGAGCCATTCCTTCCAAGTTTGCTAGATCTGAGGTAACCACACGATTCATCTACAGTTTATGTAACCAGGACACAATATGAGAATAAACGAGTGTTATTAATAATTGTGCTAGGGAAAAACAAAAACCAAGAACATGAGCAAGTGAGACTCTTTATTTCCACCTGAAGCAGCCATGAGGGGAGGGGAGGCCTCGGCACCCAGGTCACTGTGTCTCTTCCAGAGTGAGGATCGATGGATCAATTTTCTACGCAGTGTTTTGTTTTGTTTTTTTCTCACAGGTTTACATATCACAGAAATATTTGTCCTTCACTTTGCTTGCTGTCTAGCTGGCTCTGCTTTCTGCCGTTTTAACTTCATTTTCTCTTGGGAAATTCTCATGGATCTGTTTGCTTTATTTACATTTACAAAGACTCACAGTTCTGGCTTTATTTGTTACTCCTATTCTTAGAAAGTTTTTCAGATGACTCCACTTCCATTGGTCTGACTGCATTCAAGTCAAGTATCTAGGCTTAATTACATCTCGCAAAGTTATTTTTGCGAGATTGTCTAGACCTCACTACCAACACCCGTGGCATAGAACACAGCATCTCTTTCTATGCATGTTTTACGGGAATGAAATCTTACTATACAGGCTCTTTTTAAATATGCTCTAATTAATGGCTTCATCTTCTTCAGTTTTACAAAGTTCTGATGCACGCATACATTGTGAAAAGTTTCCTGAAATCCAGGTAACAGAACACCCAGTAGTTCATGAGGGTACCATTTGTTTATTCTTTTCCGTTTTGAGGATGTGAGAATTCTCCAGTCATCGCAGATCCACAGTATGGCCTCTCATAGTCCCCATGCTTTGTCCCCAGACAATGAGAGCTCTTTCATCTTGCAATGCTGAACCTTTGTGCCCCTGCCCAGTGTCTCCCCACTCTCCTTCCCCCTCCTTGGTGACCGTGCAGTCTGCTTGATGATGAAGCCTACAGATAAGTGACCCCAGGAGGTTTTCATCTCTGCCTGGCTTACTTCGCTTAGCACACTGTCTCCTGAGTTTATCTGTGCCAGGTTTTCCTTCTTTGTAATGACTGGATAATATCTCAACGTAATCATATTCATTATTATATGCCACATGCTCAGCAGGGTCTTTGCTATCGGATCATCTGCAATGAGCACGTAGAATGTTTGTCTTGCCTTGGCCACTGTGAAGTGAGTGAACGAATGTTCTTGGAAGATACTGGCTTTGTTTTCTCTGGGTAAATTCTCAGAACTTGGCCTGCTGTGGACATAGCTGTGCTGACCTTTGCCAGCCATCCAAGTAAATACTATTCCCTGTTAGGGCTGCACCAGTTTGCATTTGTCAAAGTGAAAAAATAAATAGTGTACAATCCTTGTAAAACCCACTTGTGCTTTCCAGTTAGACGTTAGTAACCATGGTGAGTTAGTGTACTTTTAACTGACGCATAAAAGCACGTGGATTGTATATCTCATGGGGTCCACACATTTCACGGGGCCCACGAGATGTTCTGGTGCAGCTATGTTGTGTGTGGTGTTTAAATGGGGGAAATCCTATCTATCCATTTTCAAGCATACACCATTTCTTTCTGCTGACAACAGTCACGATCCTCTCTTCAAGCTTTTTGAAAAGGAACATACATTGTAGTTAAAGGAGAACATGGAAAATGACCAGAGGGCTCAGGGACACACCACAAGAACATGGCCTGCAGAATCAACTGACTGGGACTCACAGGAACACACAGAGATTGGGGAGCCTGCAGGGATGTGACCTAGGTCCTCTGCACATATGTTATGGCTTGGTGCTCTTGTGGGACTCCTAACAGTGGGAGTGGGGGTTGTCCCTGATTCTTTTGCCTGCTTGTGTGACCTTTTGCTTCCTACTGGGCTTGCCTTGTCTGACCTTGATGTGATGATATATGTCTAGTCTTATTGTTATGCCAGGTTTGGTTGATGTTCCCGAGGCCTTCTCTTCTCTGGGGGGAGCTAGGAGGGTGGATCTGAGGGAAAGGGGAGATGGGGGGAGACTCTGGGGGGGGGAGGGAGGAGAAATTGTTCTTGGGATGTAATATATGAAAGAAAAATGTGAAAAAGGAAATGAGAGTCTCCTGCTGCGAGAGGGTTTCTGGAGCATTTCTCTGGCATCCAGTCATGTGCAGGCACTGTGGAAAGCAAAGAAATGGGGGTGAAAACTGAGGGGGGGAATGAAAGATAGAAAGCCCGAGTGCCCGGGGTTACAGGTGCTGCGGATGGGGCTCCTGAGGACTGCGTTGGCTTCCCTAAGGCCCCGCAGCTCCGTAGACCAAGCATGGGAGCACAGATTCATCTTGAACATTTCCCCCAAGGAGACAGGAAATAAACGATACTCTTGTATCCATATTCTTTTTATAGTTATTAAGAGTCTAAATGTGCCTGGCATTGGACTAGATTAGAAACCCTGGGGCAGATTTTCTTGCTTATTCTATGTTTTAGGGAGAAATGGAAGGGCCAGTGACTCTTTCTGGTTTTTCATTTTCCAGAAAAGATAAGATGTCACAAATACTATCAAACGTGACGGCATCTTTTGATTGTCTCAATGAAGGGAGGTGTGGGTTTAAAACTTGAAATATAGAAACAAACACAAGAGAAGAGAGGTTGTTTTTTAATAGTGAAACCTCTGGTGGGTCACCCTGACAACGCTCCTCTCTGTGGCCCCTCAGAGGCGCTATACCTCTTGCTTCAATTTTCGGAAGCTTCATTTTCAGATCCCTCTGTCCAACATGCTTCGGCTTCTCTGGAACTTGCAGACGCAGAGTTTTTAAGTCAAAGCTGCAGAATATAAGGACATCTCTTAGTGTCGCTGCTGGAGCAACCTCACAATACCGTGCATGTTAAAGCTAAGAAAGCACAAACTGCATGGTGAGCAGAACTCATCAACAGGGGTGCATCGCTCGCCTGGAGAATGAGTCTGATCCTTGAAACCCACATAAAAGTGGGAAAGAACCCAGTCAACAAAACTGTCTCTCCCTCCCTGCCTCCCTGCCTCCCTGCCTCCCTGCCTCCCTGCCTCCCTGCCTCCCTGCCTCCCTGCCTCCCTGCCTCCCTGCCTCCCTCTTTCTTCTCTTCCAGGGTAGAGAATGACTTTGAACTTCTGGTCCTCCTGCCTCCAGCTGTGCAGGTGGGTGTGTGCTACCACACCTGATTTATTTGGCCCTTGGGCTTCATTAGTGATAAGCAAGCAGTCTATCAAGGCAGCTCCATGCTCAGCCCAGTTGCCTTTTTTTTTCCTGTTCTTTATTTAAAATGTCTTCAGTTACTCGAAATCTTTCCTTTTACCCAGCTTGCCCCACCAGAGCCCATCACACTTCATCCCCAAAACACTCTTGACTCTTAATCAGAAAATGGCAGTCATTGTTCCTATCACATTTATATATAAGTCTGTCTGAAAGACTAGTTAGTTCTTCCTCACAAGGCTCTCTTAATTGTGGGCTAAAAGCTACGCATCCACTGCTAAGTCAAAACCTGTCAGGTCCAGCCACGAGTTAACAGACCATTGTGTGGATTCAAAAAGAAAACCTTGGAGGGATGAGCACTGGCTGTTCTCGCAGAGGGTCTGGGTTCCAATGCCAGTGCCCACATGGTGGCTCACAACCTTCTGTAACTCCAAATTCAGGAGACCCAATCCCTTCTTTTGTCCTCTGTGGGCACCAGGCACCCATATGGTGCAGAGACCATATGCAGGCAAAACACCTGTGTACATAAAATAAAAATAAATCTTATAAAAAATATCAAAGACTGGATCAGGAGGCCTTGCTTTTCCAGTCGATCAGTGAGTGTTTTGGTCACAGTAGCTGCTCTGTTTCTTTAGATTATCTACCAGATCTAAGAAGTCAGCATTGAGGTTTCCAGAATGGCAGCAAACTCTCCATCTCAGACTATAGGCTATGCCATGCCTGCTAGAGCCTCCCCCCCCCCCCCCGACCCAAAGGACTGAAGCAGCCACTCCCTTGCCTGCAAAGACACTCACAACCAAGTTTCTAGAGAGAGCACCCTGTGCTAAAAATGGCTGCCTCCCCCTGCCTCAACCTCACTCCAGAAGGAACCCCGTGGCTGTGCTTGCTCAAAAAGGGGGACAAAGTTGCCTCTGCGTTTCAACCGAGGAGAAACTAAGGGAGCCAATTCAGTGAGGGTCTCTGTGACACCTGCCGTGCAATTAGCTATAAATTACAAAGTTCTTGACATGCATGGTGGATGCCATCAGTGTTGTCCTTTGACGAATGGGAAAGCACACACATGAAGGGAAGAGGTCTGCTGGTCTGTACAAAAGCCCAGAGCACCATGGGACACTTACCTGCCCGTGATAAGGACTTCATAGGCTCAACTTTTTCTTTTTTTTCTTTTAGGATTTTTTTTTTTAATGTGTACAGGTATGTGGGTATTTTGTCTGCACAAGTGTCAGTGAACCACATCTGTGTCTGGTGCCCAGCAGACCAGAAGAGTCAAATCCCCCGAGAATGGAGTTACAGATGCTGTGAGTCACCATGTGGGTGCTGGGAATTGAACCTGGGTCTTCTGGAAGAGCAGCTACTGCTCTGAACTACTGAGCCATCTCTCCAGCCCCAGATGCAACTTTATCTTTGGTTATCTATCAGTTATTTTCTTCTATTCAAATTTTATCAAAAGTTTTACTATCTCTTTAATGTATACATATACTATATATTAACCAACCATGAATGAACATCATTTAAGCTTAAAAATTTGTGGAAACCAACTTTTTGTCAAACATCTTTAAATATAATTTCACAATCTGATTGTTGACGCTTTTATAACTTGGCAATAAGATAAAATTAATATATTTCAGTGAGAATATGTGTTTTTAAAAGGCTATGTAGTAACTACAGATATTACTTTATCTGTTTCTCTACATTTAAGTTTCTTTAAATTTATGAAGGCATAGCTGGGCAGCCTTTGATCCCAGCACTCAGGAGGCAGAGGCAAAGAGTTACAGGCCAGTCTGGTCTACAGAGAAAATTCCAGGACAGCCAGGACTACCCAGAGAAACCTTGTCTCAATAAACAAAAAAAGGAAAGGAAGGGAAAGGAAGGGAAAGGAAAGGAAGGGAAAGGAAAGGAAAGGAAAGGAAAGGAAAGGAAAGGAAAGGAAAGGAAAGGAAAGGAAAGGAAAGGAAAGAAAAGAGTATTAAGACAATTTTTTACCCCAAACACTCCATTCTTCTGCAGATCTTAAATCAATGATAGGTTTTAGAAGATATCTTACATTAACTCCAAAGACAATGAAATCAAAGCTCATTATAACAATTTAGCAGAGAAAGGGACACCATAAAATTGTGCCCGGAGCATGCAAGGTGGCTCACACATGTAACCAGCATGCAGCAGGCACAAGGACAACAACAGCTTCATAGGTCAAGGACAGCTGGGGCTGCGCACCGAGAAAAAAGTGAAGTGCAGAAGCCCCCACCTTACCCAAGTGTATAAATTCCCTAATCAATACTGTGTGTCTCAACAACACTGCCTAAGGCTCATGATAACCAAGTTCACAGACCCATAGTCTAAAATCATGATTCGGTTTACTTAAAGTTACCTGTTTGCATTTATATTTATTCTGATAATTTGTTATAACTAACAAAAACCTGTTCAGTGTACAAACCAACTGGGAGGAATCCGGGTATTCACTTCAACCAGACAATGACAAACAATTTAAATCTCTGACAAACTCAAAAAGTCTCTTATTTGCATTTCTCTTATCCACTGAGACAAATCAAAAAAAGAGTAGATATACGCTTCTCTTAACCCACACTTCATTAAACAATAAAAAACAAAACATTTCCCCTGCTTGGGAGTATTAATGGGAACTGGCTATCACCATAAAATCTCTCAACCGCGTATCCTGAAGCCCATCACAAGGGAGACCGTGATGGCATTTACAATTACTCATAAACCCAGCAATGGCCTGTTCGTGCTCCTCAGGTCCCCTCCAGAGGAACACCAAGGCTATTAACTAATACTAGAGCCTCCCTGCTCTCATCAGAAATCTCTTTCAAGTCGACACCATTAAAATGATTTTGAAGATCTTAGAGATTTTTGACCGGGTCACACATGTTTATTGTTTGTATATTTGCTATTTCACTATAAAGTTCCTTTATTACTAGCTGAAGTAGACTCTTCATTAAAAAAAAATGAAACCAAATCATTTTTCTAACCTTTTGTGGTGTCAATTTAGCCTACCATGTCAGCTTAAAAATGAAGAAACAAACAAACAAAAACACAAAACAAAATGGGAAAAAAAAACCCTTTAAGTTAGGGGCTAGAGAGATGGATCTGTGGTTATGAGCACTCGTTGCTCTTGTAGAGGACTTGGGTTCAACTCACAACACCCACATAGAGGTTCATAACCATTTGTAATTCCGGTTCCAAGGAATCTGGCACACACTTCTGGCCTCCACAAGCACCAGGAATACACAGTGGTGTACAGACAAAACATTCACACACATAAAATAAAAATAGATCAATGTTTTAAAAATATATATCTAGTGCTATGATGTTTCAATATAGTAAAGGATTATATGATTTTTAAACAATTGGATCATTTCTTTACTTGCAAAGCACTTTTCAAGTAGAAACCAGAGTCAGACCTTTGAAGCCGTGTCTCTTTAGCTGACTTATCTTATTTGCAAGGTGAGAACGCTTACCTGGTAGCTCAGCTCTTCAATCGCCTACCACCTTCCTGGGCAAGAGAGTTTTCCCTTGAATGTAAAACATTGGGAATGAGTTGGCATGTTTTCTGAGTCCGTGAAGCCTTTACATCCTTTCTAGTAACCCAAAGACAGTCTGGGAGGAAAGCCCTGTGTACGGACTTAGCATAACTGCTCAGCTATCAAAGAGCAGAGGTTTCTTTAATGGTCAGTGCCTAGGCAGCCTCAGGGAGGTGGAGACCTGGGTTACACACTCCTCGTGCGACCTAAACTCTGTCTTTAAATCCTCAGGAGTTAACACACAGAGAAAGCCTCACAGTCAAACAGCAGAAGGAAACGAGTGCAAAATTGTGTAGAAACTCCTTTCTCCCAAGAATTCAGATAGGATTTGAGCGTCCTGTGATTCCGATGCTAACCTCCAGGGGGCTGCAGCTCCGCGCACTGGACCAGGAAGCACAGCTGCGGGCTTAAAATCCTTCTGTAGCCATCACCTAGAGGGATAACTGCAGGAGGACCAAAAACAGGGCTCCTTCCTCCGGCCCCCTCACCCTCCTCCCCCGCCCATGACACCGTGAGGGAAGATCCTCAAATAAAAACACCCGGGAGCATACATCAGACAAGAGCCATCAAACAACAGCTACAGCGTTTTAAAAATCCCCCAAAGTTCACAGATTTCTGGAGAAATTGTTTTGTTAGTGTTTTCAGATCCCGGAGGGATTAATCTTGCTATTTTTGATGACTCCCAGCTCTGTAATGCTTGTTTGGTTTAGCCAATCTAGTCAATGGTGTCATTTATTAGGGGGTTAAAAGCTCTCAAAAACTGTGTTGAAATAAAAACAAAAACAGAAAACAAACAAAAAAACGAAACAAAAACGTTTTCTTCTCTGAATTTGTGGGGAGAGTAAGAAAATGCCAACCTTCGTATATAATGAAGACAGATCACACTATTCCTGGATTGATGAAGCAGACTTGCTATTTTTAGATAGAATCTTCTAGAATATATGTGGGTCAGGGTAAAAGAATGCAGAAACCAGCTTGAGAGGAATTGATGTCCAAAGCAATTTAAGCATCAATTTGAGCTCAAATCAAAACGCGTTGAGCATCAAAAAGAGCATTGTTACTTCAGCTGTCAATCACTGTGGCCTGTCTTTTCCAGTGGTTAAATATTTAGCCCTACACAAGAAGAAGCTATATGAGGAAAGTGAAGAGTTAAGGCAATAGTGGAGACTGGGGCATGACTCCACTGGTAAAATATTTCCACTGCAAGCCTGAAGAACCAAGTTCAGATCCGTGGCATCCACATAAGAAGCCTGGTGAGGTGATGCACATTTCCAATCCCAGTGCGAGGGAGACTGAAGCAGAAAGATTCCCTGAGGCACATTGGTCAGCCACTCTAGCCAAATCCGTGAGCTCCAGGCTCAGTGGGAAACACTGTCTCAAAAAATAAGGTGGCGAGCAACAGATGATAAGTGCCCATTGAGCTCTGGCCTCCTTAAGCGTGTGCACACATGTACAATACACCATGCGTACTGCTCAAATGCACATGTGCATTTTCCAAACTCCCCATAATCCCATCTGCCAGCACACGAGGGGCTGGGAGTCCAACCCGTGGAAAGAGCAGCCAGTGCTCTTAACCACTAAGCCATCTCTGTAGCCCTCATTCATTAATATTTAAAGTTGCCAGACAGCACAATTGGTTCTGCTACGTGTTTATCTGCTTTGTTCTAATCTGGCTACCTCTCCCACCACCCTCCCTGTGTTGACTGCCCCTCTAGCTGACTCACTTTCTCCCCCAACAGTGCCTCTTCTGCTTTTGTGTCTCATTCATTCCGTTACCCTCTCTTTCCCAACCCCACCTTAACACTTCTTTTCCCCACTGCCATGGTTTTCTTTCTAGCTTCATCACACACACACACACACACACACACACACACACACACACACACACACGGGTTCCTCATGTGGTGCAGGTCTAAGGCTGGCTTGTTTGATTTAACATCATGATTTCCAGTCCTACCACTTTCCTGCGTATTGTATGACTTAACTTTTCCTTATGCAGAGTAATTCCAGTATGCACATGTGTCACATTTTCTTTCTCCGTTTCCTATGATGGGCATCTAGGCTGGTACCATTTTCCTAGCCACTGTAACTGGTGCAGCAATAAACCTAGACGTGTTGGCTTAGACTCCTCTGTGTGTGTGTGTGTGTGTGTGTGTGTGTGTGTGTGTATCCAAGAGTGGCATAGCTGGGTCACATGAACCTCTCTCTCTCCCCCCCCCTTTCTGTGTATACATACCCAATGTGTGTGTATACATATACATATACATATACATATACATATACATATACATATACATATACATATACATATACATATACATATCCTAGAGTGGTATAGCTGGGTCACATGATCTCTCTCTCTCTCTCTCTCTCTCTCTCTCTCTCTCTCTTTCTCTCTCTGTCTTTGAGGAATTTATATGATACATACCTTCATTGTCAGGCTGAATTTAAAGGCAAACCACTGAGCATGTCTCTGCCGATGTTTCCAGGAAGATATAACTGAGGAAAGCCTTGTCCTGCCTATAGGCAGCACCATCCCATGGAGTCCCACACTGAATAAAAAAAGAAGAAAGAGAGCTGAGGGGACTGGAGTCCTTGTGGCTTTTGCAGAAGACCACGGTTCTGTTTTCATCACCAACTCGATGGCTCACACCTACCTGTAATCCCCGTTACAAGGATCCAACAGCCTTTCCTCATCTCCTCGGGTAGCAGCTATGCAAGCAGTGACACACACACGCAGGCAAAGCACTCCTGCACACAAAATAAAAGAAATAAACCTAAATTTTTGAAAAGCAAGAAAGAGCAGGCCAGACACTCATACACACTAAATAAAATAAATAAACCTAAATAAAAATGAACAAGAAAGCGGGCTGAGGCCCGGCTCTCGTCTCTCTTCTTCCTGACTAGAGCTGCTTCTTGCCCCTCCCACCACACTTTCCTCTTCATGATGGGATTTTCTCCCTCAAACCATGAGCTAAAAGCCCCTCCTTTCTTAAGTGGCTTCTGTCAGGTGTTTCCTCAACAGTGAGAGAAGGAACCGAAATAGCTCCGCCCCAATCTCACCATGGCTACAGTGTCTATGCTCTTTCTCGATGATGGTGGGACACAGGTCCTTTTGTAGATCTTCATTTTATCTCTTTGCTTTGTTTGGTTGGTTGTTTGGGACAGGATCTCGCTACATAGCCCTGGCTGGCCTGGAACTCATGACTCTGACCAGGCTGGCCTGGAACTCACAATGCACCACCATGCCTGCCTGTCATTCAATTTCTTGATGATAGTCATCTGGTCAGATGGACTCTTAAAAAGCAGGCTTAATTTGCATTTGTCTGATGGCTAAGGACATTGGAATCTTTTAAAATTATGTTTTAGCTATTGTGTTTCTCCTTTTGAGGACTGCCTGTGTAGTTCCTTAGCCTTTTACTGATGGGGTGATGACAAGCCACCAGACCTCTACCTGCAGTGGATGAGCAAAGGCTTGCTCTGGAGGCCACGTCTTCACTCTGCCAATGGATGCTTCCATGGCTGTGCAGAACATTCTAAACTCCATGTAATCCCTCTGCCAACTCTTGAGCTTATTCCCTGAGCCACTGGAGTTCTTTCCAGAAAGCCCTTGTCTGACCAGGCTCTCATCCAGCAGTTTCAAAGTTTCAGGCATAAGTTAAGGTCTTTGATTCACTGTGAGTGGTTTTTGTCCAGCGTGGCAAGTGGGGGATTGGCTGTAATGCTTCTACAGGTGAGTATCTAGCTTGCCCATCGTTGTTTGTTAAAGAAGTTGTTTTGTTTTGTTTTATTTTGTTCCAATGTGTTTTTGAAACCTTGGGTTTTGATAGATTTGGTGGTTGCGGCAGTTGGGGTCCTTTCTGGATGCTCTGAGCTCTGCTATCTGTCTCTATGTCCTAAACAAAAAGTCAATGGTATTCTCATGTACTAATGGTGGAGAACTGAAAGTCAGGTATATTAAGAGTGCCTCTGAGGCAGGCGGTGGTGGTGCACGCCTTTAATCCCAGCACTTGGGAGGCAGAGGCAGGCAGATTTCTGAGTTCGAGGCCAGCCTGGTCTACAAAGTAAGTTCCAGGACAGCCAGAACTACACAGAGAAACCCTGTCTCGGAAAAAACAAAAACAAACAAACAAACAAAAAAAGAGTACCTCTGACAGTGGGATGAGAGCAGGATGCTCCGGGGGTGGGGGGTACTCAGTTCCTGGAGATTCAATATTAGTAGACCCCAGGGTAGTCCAAACAAGCCTTATCAATCCCAGCAGGATTCTGTTTTAAGGATCTCACTCTGTAACCCAGACCGACCCCAAATGTACACCAATCCTTCTGCCTCTGCCTCCTGAGTGTTGTTGGGATTACAAGCATAAAGCATCCTATCTGCCTTCAGATTAAAAAAAAAAAATCCAAACTTTGTATGGAAAACGAAAGGAGTTATAATATCCAAAATATTAGGAAAAAGCACAACAGGGTTTGGGGACTTGCACCGCATGGCTTCAGAGCTTCAGAAGAAGTTGCAACACCAAAGACCACAAGAAGATCCACCTACAAATGGAGGACACACAGGACAGAGGAGCAAACTAAGGGGCTCCTGGAGGAAGCGACAGATGAATCTGGAGAGTTCATGGTTCCCACAGCTCCCCTCCGAGACCCACAGTAGTTTCACAGTGATGAGCTAAATGTTGGAGATGTGAAAGAAGCCAATCTGACTTAAAACCTACAAAGCCAAGACAAAGGCGAATACTTTTTAAACAAAGTGATATGTGGCCAGGTTTCCAAAGAAAGGGGAGGGGAGTGGCCAAGGTGGGACAGAGGCTCCCTGAAACCGATGGGAGTCCACTCACTGAGGAAGGAGATAAAGACGGATAAAGAAATAAGTTAGCTTTTCAAAACTGACCAAAATACTTGACATAAGCCCTTAAGGGAGGAAAGATTTAAGTAGGCTCACAATTTCAGAGGATTCAGTGCATGGTGGTTTGGCCTTAAGCACTCGCCAAGACCCTTGTGGTATTGGGGATGTGTGGTTGAGAAGTTCCCACATGCTGGACAGAAAGCAGAGAGAAGGGGGAACCACTGGAGTATCACTGGCTCCCACATGCTGGACAGGAAGCAGAGAAAGGAGGGAACCACTGGAGTGTCACTGTCACTAGCTTCCTCTGTTTTCTCTCTTATTCCATCCAGGTCCCCAGCCCTTGGGTCAGCACTGCCCACATTCAGGTTGGATCTTCCTGATTAATCACTCTCCTCTGGAAATGTCACAGACCTAGACATGAGCCTTACAAATAAATCTCTTAGGTGATGCTAAATCCATTCTTGCTGATAAGATTATCCGTCTCCCAGAGTTAGCCATGGTTCACTCCCTGGAAGTCGGTTAGCTGATGCTCAGGTAGAGAGAAACAGAGGGCATCCACTAGCAGCCTGCATCAACTCAGCATCCACAAAAAAGAACAATCTCTAGCTCCACCTGAGGCTTAAGGTCCCTGCTGTCCCTGTTGATATCTAACTGCAACCTCAGGAGAAGCTGTAGCCAAAATCACCTAGCCCAGGTATGTCCCAGTCCCTGAGCCATAGGAACTGAGAGAGATGTGAGTGTCTGTTGTCCCTTTAAGTTACAAAGATATTGATATTGGTTGTAAGATAACAGCAAAGAGGACGGGAAGATAGCTCAGTTGGTAAGATGCTTGTCTTTGTAAGCATGGGAACCTGAGTTCAAGTCCCAGGACACACATTAGAAAAGAACCAGATGTCATGGTGTGCCATTCTTATGCCAGGGCTGAAGGGGCAGCAATGGGCAGTTATCATAGGGCCTCACTGGCAGCTAAGTTAGCCAAAGTGGTATACTCCAGGTCAATGAGAGTCGCTGTCTCAAAAAACAAAGTGGATAGCACTCCTGAGAAATGATAGCTGATGCTGGCCCCTGCAACACACACACACACACACACACACACACACACACATGGGTACACACCCGATAAAGAAATGAGCCAAAAGATAAATTAAATCTAACAAAACAGTAGCAGATACTTAATATGCTTGTTACAACACAGCTATCAGAAGTCTCAGCTTGATAAGATATCATGCAGGTAAAGGCTGGACCTGGTAATTCACCCTCATAACTCTGAGAAAGGAATTCAGTAAAGAGGAGAAATGTCTAGTGTGTTCACACAAGATGCAGGTGCGGGTAGCACCGATGCACTTCTGGGTTTTGTAAATAGCTTCTCTTGTGAATTTACCGCCTCGGTCTAGTAAACAAATCTTGAGCCACATAAGATCACAGTAAGATCACTATTTGATCATCAGAAAAGGAAGTGGAAGTTCATCAAGGAAATTATTGACACATGTCCCAAAGTGCTTAAAGACAAAGAACTTAGGGGCTCTCCAGATGTCAGATGAAGATGCAGAGCAGAGAAGAAGCCCTCTCTGAGAAAGGAAGAGAAGCAGTAGAGAGAATTTGAAACTGAAAAGCGGGGAAGGGATGCTTCATGAAACAAAGGCCCAGGGGAAGCCAGTGCTGCAGGGAGAGGCTGTAGGGAAGCGCTGCCTTGGGAGGAGCCCCCGCTTACTCTTTTTAAAAGGGTGTGTCACAGGAAGTATATCTATGCCCTAAACCTCTGATAACAGATGGCTATGGGCCTGAATCCTAGCCCTACCCTGAGAGAGAGTAGTATCAGTCATGTTTTAGATGCTCCCACTCCACCCTAAGTTATATGTAGGAGCTTATCCTATGAGATAACGCATTAGACCGAAGATAAGGAGACTCCATCTCCCTGGCCCAGTAGGATGAAGGCATGTGACCATCAGCCCTTGGTTTTCCTGCTTGGGATGAAAATTCCAGGATCAATTAAGTCATTCATCATAGCATTTGTGCTCCCTGGAATTTTAAGGAGCCATTGTCCTGTGGTTAGTGGCTCCCCACAGGGCAAGGAGTGCAGACAGAGCTCATTTGTTCACTCCTACTGTATCCTTGATGAAGCAAAACTAATAGAAGAACCAGATGAAAGTTTAGGTGTTGGCAAAGACTCTCAAGGAAGTACAAAAGGAGCGTAAGAAAAATCTTCTAGAACTCAAAACAGTGCGATGGTTTAAAAACACATTAAAGGGAAAGAAAACGGATGACAAAGATGGTGTATAAGGTAAATGGGACAGAGGGCTCATAATGACCAATGAATAACGAGGCATGGAAACTGTTGTCTTTGGGAAAGGCTCTTATACTCCTTTGTGCTTTTATGTCTACAACTGAAGAAAGATGTGAATATATAGATTGAAAGGGTTCACCAAATCCCAGGTATATTAATTTATTTTTTTTAAAGCACAAATATGACACAATTTTTTAAAGTGTCCATCCAGTAAGATACAACCTCAGGTTCTTCCACTCATTCAAACTGAAGAGGCAATGGGTCTCAGTCACTTTTCTATTGCTGTAATAAAATACCATAACGAAGGCAGTTTGTGAAAGGGAGGGTTTGTTTGGGGCTTATGGCTCCAGAGGGTTAGAGTCCATCACAGCATGGCAGGCAAGCTCCAGCATTGGTGGCTGGAGCTGGAAGCTGAGAGCTCACACCTTGATCTACAAACAGGGCAGAGAGTGAACTGGGCATGGCTGTTGTGTGGCTCTGAAAACCTCAACGCCCTTCTCCAGTGATGTACTTCCTCCAGCAAGACCAGACCCCCTAAGCCTACCCAAATAGTTCCACCAACTCCAAACTGAGTTGTAGGACACCTTATTCAAACCATCCCAAATGTATACAATGAAAACTGTAACAAATATTGATGGAAGAGAGCGAAGGAGATGCAAACAGTGGAAAGACACTACGTGCTCATGGTGAGGGTGAATTAATATTGTTAAAAGATCCATACTACTGTTATGAATGAGAATATCTGTCATAGTTACGCACTGAGTTCCCAGTTGGTGGCACTGTTTGGAGATGTGGCCTTGCTGGAGGAAGTATATCACCGAGGGCCGACTTTGAGAACATATGACCCATCCTACCTGCAGTTAGCTCTCTCGGCTTTGTGCTTGAGGTAATGATGAAGGATATGTTTGTGAATGAAAGCTCTCAGCATCCTGCCCCAGCTGCCATGTCTGCTTGCTGCTGGACCTCCCAGCTGTAATGGGGATGGAGTCATTAGCCCACATAAGCCATTCCTTCTCTAAGCTGCATTCAGCACGGTTTTTTCTTTTTATTACAGCAACAGAAAAGTAATTCATATACTACCCAAAGCGGCCTGCAGAGTCAATGAATCCCCATCAAAATTCCAATGGTCACAACAAAAAGAAAAACCCAAAAATTTATGTGCATACACACAAACACACACACGCACGGCAAATTTGAAGAAAACGATCAAAGTAATAAGCTTGAAAACATGCTACAAAGGCGTAGCCATCAAAACAGCACAGTACTGGTATGAAAACAGCCCATGGAGCCAAGGGTCAGAACACAGAGCAGAGCAATAAGGCTCATCTCCAACAACATGACCATAGATGTCTTCAACAAAGACCCTGAGAACACATCCAGGGGAGAGACTGGTCTCTTCAACCAACTGTGATGGGAAATCACATGCAGAGCTGACCTCACGGAACGGAGAGTAGAGTCATCACCAGAAGTCATGGAGAGCAGGGTGGCAGGAGGAGCTGGAGGAAGGTTGGCCACAAGGAATTTAGCTACAATTACTGAAGAGTACACGACGGGGTTCTATCATCCAACATTATATAAAAATATGTTCATCCATGTCGTTAAAAGATTCTTTCACAAGGCACCTGCAGTTGACATATCTAGTTCTAGAAGCACAGGAAAGGGGCAGTCTCTGCCCACAAAGGGTCTTAAGCTGACCTCCCATGCAGTGTCACACATGTTGATGTACAATGAGAGGCTATGAGCAAAGTCTTTCAACACTCCTAGCATGAAAGGAAGACTTCCTAGTGCACATTCCCACTCTGTGTGTGCTTCATTGATGTTTCTAACTCTCGTCCATTCTTCTGCCTTTTGTCCAAGTCCCTAGAATACTGTTTTGAGTAGTGAACAATCACTTACTGCTGTTGGCCAAGAACTAATGCTCTTTATACTTGTCTCTGAGTCATTCACTCTTCATGGATCACTCTCTGGACTCCACCCCATGGAAGCAAATAAAACCTGAGTCTGGAGTCCAATCGCAGAACGTTCTGGACTCTTGGATGTGCTAAGACCTTCTCAAAGATCATGAAATACTTGCTCCTGAATCTTTTGGTATTTTTTATCCTGTTCCAGCTGTTTCCAGGTAAACAGAACCAAGGAAAAATGATGAGGGAGTTAAGTTGGGGAATTTCTGATGGGGGCTATGATAGTCTTCCATCCATTGTGGGCAGGGTTCTCTGAGGCAGCTGAAATCTACTGGACTACTCGCTCTAAGTGGAAAGCTTGGGAGTGTATCTCTTCAGCATCCCTGGGGTTGTGGGATGGGATGGGTGTCTCAGAAGCCCAGCTCTTTTTCCTGCTATTTGCTTCAATGAATGCCCCAATGATCCCTCCGGGGGCTGTCTTACTTCAGCAGTTTTTCCAGTCTCCACCGATGGTGAGTACTGAAGCCTTTCTTAGATGTTAAGTCCTGTTATTACTTCCTGAGAAGTCCCTGTTCTCTTGTTCTGAGATGAAAGTGTCCACAGAGTGATCATGTGGAAGAAAATGTAGACCTGGCTGCTTTTTCTCAGTCATGCAAGTCTGTTGCTTGGTTAGTGATTTGCAATCTAATTCTATAAATAAATGATCAAAGTTTTGAAATTACTGTTTATACAGCTTGGATGATTTTTTTTTTAAGAAAAGAGATGATGGTTCTCTTCTGGTGTGTGAAAACCTTTTCCTTATGCATATATAAATCTACATAAATATGTATGTGAATGTTGTTTCACATACATATTTAGTAAAAATGTAACTGCATTGTTTTTAAAGTACTTATCTCTGCAGTATATACACAACATTTTGGTTGGCATCTGTCTTGATGCTTCTAGAAGACCTATGCTGTTCCTTCGTACAGATAACTGAAAATGTGTAAATCTATTTCCTATTGGGAGTAAAATTAAGTATTTCCAGATCTTTCACAAAACAAACAACAAATACAACTGAGTTTTTTTCACACTTGGATGAAGTTTTCAAAATAATTTTCCAGAAGTCAGCTTGGTAGGTCAAGACTAATTTTATGATTTAAGTTTCTATGAGCACTTTTTCAAAGTCTCTTTTGAGTCATACATATCTGGAGGAAATAAATTCCTTTCTAGTGCAAAGGGGCTTTAGAAGATCTGAAAAGGCATTTGTCATACAAACTTATAAAAAGTTGGCTGGAGAAAATTTCCATCGTAGCTGGTGTGAAAGGAAAAGAAAGACTCTAAATTGGCCAGGCAAGGTCTTTCTGCCACAGTGAGATATATATCTACACTGACCTCCAACTTTTGAGATTGCAAAGGTTTGTCACACAAAGATCTGCCTTGAAAATAAAGAAGAATTCAAATAAACAAGGAAACCATCCAGAAAGACATTGGGATTTATGACATGTAAGATTGATCAAGTGTTTATTGATCTATAGTTAACTTTGAAAGCTAGAATAGAAGGAGGTGGATGTAGTTCAAGGCCCTGAGTACAACCCATGATGACAAAAAAGAGAGGAAAATACCAGGCATCTCAAGAGCGAGACCATGCATGTCTGAGTTGCCTATGAATTTTAGGTAGTCAGCGTGGGTAGGGAGAAGACAGACAAATCTAAGGGAAGAGAAAGGCAATGGGTATGCGCACTCCTACACTACCTGCTAAATAGTGAGTGACAGTAATGTATAAACTCCGACTGTCAGTGAGGGTAGATGCTTCAAACCAGCAGAGAGAGTCCTTGTCTATTTAATTGAAAATGGTAAATAGAAAAAACCCTACAAAAATGAAAAATTCAAAAGTCTAAATATAATTAATAGTTGACTCATTAAATAAAAGCATATATTCTCATATGAGATGAAGATAACTCAGATAACAGGTTGAATAAAAAACCACAGACTTGGAAGTTGGAGAGATGGCTCAGGGATTAAGAGCACTTGCTCTTACTCCAGAGGACCTGAGTTCTAGTCTCAGCACCTATGTGAAGTGGCTCACAACTTTAGTTCTGGGGATCTGATGCCTCTGACTTCCTCAGGCATCTGTGCTTGCATTCACATACCCACAGACAGACAGACAGACAGACAGACAGACAGACACACACACACAATTAAAAATAAAAGTATATCTGCCAGGTATAATGGTACATGTCTTTAATTCCGGCACTTGGGAGGCAGAGTCAGGCAGATCTGTGTGAGATCAAGGCCAGCCCGGTCTACACAGTTCCAGCCCAGCCAGGGCTATTTAAAAAGACCCTGTATCATAAAAAAATTAATGACAGATACAACTGATATAAAGATATAAAACTATCAAAATAGTAAAGTATAATTTCAGGCAAGTACAACCTAGCAGAAACTTAGAATAGCAGTCACATAGAATAAAATAGTTCCAGGGGACATACATACATAGCTAGCAGATGAGTTACACATAGGAGGGAGTAATCAGGCTTCACTAACAAGTGGCAGTCCTCTCAGAGAAACAGCTAACAGTATTCACAGTTCTTCATCCCATCCACAGGAAAATATCTTCTAGTGCACGAGATGGATCGCAGAACTCTGGGCACGCTCTAGTACTGAACAACACCGCCAGTTCTTAACCCGGGTCTTCACACTCGAGTAAGAAAACCATATAGGATGAGGATTTGGCCAGTGCATTTTAAAGTGTCATTTATCAAACATGATCTATAACTAACAAGTATTCTTTATTAGTCCAAAAATAGAACACATTTTGGAGCACTAAGAAAGCCTCATTAACTAAAAGCACATTAATCATATTCATCACTGCAGTGAATAAAATCAATAGTGACAGAGGCACAAAAACAAAAAAACATAAAAGCACATGTACTTTTAAAAGAGGAAAATGTTGCTAAATAAGCCTTGTGCTAAAAACAAATCGTATTCACTAACAAGCAAGTCTCAAGGAGGGGGCAGCTGGGAAGGCGACTCCCTGACCATAAGGAGAGTGTATTGCCATAAAGCTACTCAGCCAGGGGCTTGAGCACAGAAGACAGGAGGCTTTTGTTTAATTTTTATTTTATTATTTATTTATTTACTTATTTATTTTGCAATCTATCTGGAGGTATGGAGAATGCCTTGATGGGAGAGGAATATTAATTAGGAGAGGTCCCAAGGATCCTCTTAAGTGCTAGCTGCATGTACAGTCTCTTTGTGGTGGTCCAGCTAGCTGTGCACCAAGAAGTATACACAATTTTGGAAGTCAGTTATGCTTCTATTAAAAGTCAGTTTTTGGCTTTTGGTGGTATTACAGTGACAGCCCAGCCTGCTACACCTCAAAGTGCACTCAGTAAACTATTAATTGGTTTTTAAAAACCAACTTTCAGAACTCAATACACTTATTTTTATTACTTTTTGCTTTGTGCTTTGGCTTTTTTTGTTTTTTGTTTTTGTTTTGAGACAGGATTTTTCTATGTAGCCTGGCTGGCCTGGAACTCACTACGTAGACCAGGCTGGCCTTACAAAGGTCTGTCTGCTTCTGCCTCCTAACTGCTGGGATTAGAGGCACAGTATCTACTAGGTTTGTACTTAGCATAATTACATAGATTTTTTTCTCTAGCAGAAAAAAATTATCTCTTTTTATCTGTTTCACCCTGATACTTAAATGACATTTTTAATTAAAATTGTATGAGTTTCCTCTTACATTAGATAAGGCAATAAATTTGGAGGGAGGTGATTTAAAAATCAGTTCCTTGAGAATTTTGCATGGTATATTTTGACCATATTTCATCCCCTAACTCCTCCCAGATCCCCCTTCCCTACCCATCCAGCTTTGTGTCCCCCATTAGTTTATTTATCTAATTGCACCCACCTTCCTTCCTCTCATCCCAGTCCCACCCTTTACACTCCCTCCCCTAGTTGCCCCTTCCCCTTCTCCTCAGAGACAAGGAAGCTTCCCTTGGGTACCATCCCACCCTGGGACATTTAGTCCCAGCAGGACTAAGAACACCCTCTCCCACTGAGGTCCAACCAGGAAGTCCAGTTAGGGGATCCAATGTCAGGCAGCAGGGTCAGAGACAGCCCCCACTCCAATTGTTAGGGACCCACGTGAAGACCAAGCTACACATCTGCAACTAGGAACTCCTACGGGCTCTTAGATTGGTTCATTCTCTGTGAGCCCCCATTGGCCCAGGATCCTCAAAAAACTAAAAATAGATTTATCATATGACGAAGCTAAACCACTTCTGGGTATATAAGTGAAGGACTCTAAAGTGACATCCCAGAGATGCATTGGGTGTTTAAGGCAGAGTTGTTCAAAGCAGTCAGGGTTAGAATCAGCTTGGATCTCTGTGAGAAGGAAAGAAAAGTGTGCTGTATATATTATACACAGTGGGATTTGATCCAACCATTAAAAGAAATCAAGTTATATCATTTTCCAGAAGATGGCTAGGATCATATTAAGCAAACAAAATAAGTCATAAGAAAGGCCAGCATCACATGTTTTCTCTCACTTGTGAGTTTTAAATTCTTCATAGACCCATAAACTGTTTCTATTGGTCCGTAGATGATATGAAAGCTGAGGGGAGACCAAGGCAAGGAAAGAGACTAGGGAGAGGGAAAAGAGAAAGGGGCATTAAGGAGAGGGAATGGGGTGGTTAAATACAGTCAAAGAACATGATCACCATCAAAGGCATTGCCTGTGTGAAATCAGCACTTTGTATGATGGATATGCATCTATGAAAAACCTCTATGACTCTGGGAGAACCTTTGTGGTTCAACATCCTGACACAGCAGGATGTGTTTTCTGATTTATTTATTTCATTTTTCTTAATTAAAATGTGCTTCATTAGAAAATCCATTTAGGCACACTTAACAATCAACGGGTAGATTTTTAAAAGAAACTTTAGATGTATTCATTTTATTTTATGCATTTGGTTGTTTTGCATGCATATATGGATGTGCACCATGTGAGTGCCTGGGACCTGCAGAGGCCAGAAGAGAGAGCATCAGATCCCTGGAGCTAGAGTTACAGTCAGTTGTGAGTCACTGTGCTGAGAACTAGTGCTTTTAAGTTAAAAGCCATCTCCCCAGCCCATCAACAGACACATTTTGACAAATGGGCTATCTTAGTAACAACTTCCATGAGTCGTAGAGCACTAGAACTGCCCAGATGTTTTCTGTAAGATTACCAATACGCCTTTCACAGACCTATTTTTATTCGTGGCAACCCCAGGCTCTTTAAGATGGGTGCCATCTATTGAGAAATGACTGCTGTGTGTATAGTCTTCCAAAGATGCCAAAGGCTCCATTACAGCACATTGATTCTCTCAGTCCACACCATCAGCACCAGCTATGGAATCATCAGAAGTTCTAATTTACAAGTCCATTTCTGATTGACTGAATCCAAAGCTCTTTAGGAGTGTGTCCCAGAGCTTTATGATTTAGTGAGCTGAATCCACAGACCAGGTGGTGATGTGTGTTAAAGTGGGGATCAATGCCTGATTCTCTACAGTTGTATTTCCAGGGTTCCCCATGCTGATTTCATTATATGGCCAGCTCATTTCTGAAGCCACTTTATCAAGCTATGATTGATAGATGGGAGCTATATGTACTTAATGTGTGCTAGTGGATGGGTTTGGAAGTGAATATATGGTCATTATCACAGTCTATACCTGTCTTAGTTACTTACCTATTGCCGAGAAGAGATACCATGACCAAGGCAACTTATAGAAAAAACAGTTTATTGGGGACTTATAGTTTCAGAGGGTGAGTTCATGACCACCCTGGGGTGAACATGGGAGCAGGCAGGCTTGCATAATGCTGGAACTATAGCTGAGAGTCCTCATACTGAGACAACAACCATGAAGGGAAAGAGGCTGACTAAGAAAGGCATGGTTATTTAAACCCTCAAAGCCCACCCCCAATGACACACCTCCTCCAACAAGGCCACACCTCCTAATCCTTCCCAAATAGTCCCACCAACTGGGAGCCAAGCATTCAAATACAGGAGAACCATTTTCATTCATTATGATACCGCAGAACCACCATAAGCCCACACATCGACTCCATGAGCTTCTTCTTCCTGAAGCAAAGGTTGTTAATACATTTCTGATGGCAATCTTAAGGCCTGTTGGAGTTAGAATTTTGTGTCTTTGGGAATGATAACCCAGTTGGCATGGGATTAAGTTAGCCTGTTGTGCACCTAATTTATTTACAAAATCACACCACTTCTTAACAAGTCATCCCAGTTCCTGTCAGCTAATGAGTTCCTTTGGCATCATTAGTAAGATCTTTGAGAACATGGCATAGCCGACCTTTTCTTTTCTTTGCTTGCATTATCGCCTTTCAATGAGTCCGAGCCCTGGTGGAGACAGCTGAGGGATCTCCTCCGGATGAGACCCCAAATCTTGAATTTACAGCTTTTCTTTCCTCTTGTCAGTCTGCAGGTGCAGCAAAGCTTGCTGGGTCTTAAGAGGACACTGCAGGAAACACTGCAGATCTGGAGAGCGAGTGAGAAAGCCATGCAGCAATGGGGACTACTGCTGTACGGCAAGCAAGATGAACCATCTGCCCCAGGCACCCAAAAATGCACTTAGCCGTACCGGAAGTGTGCCAGTAGCAGTCCTCAAGAGTGACAACAAATAAGTTAGAATTAAACTGATCTGCAGAGCAGGCAGTGCCAGCTCAAGTGTCTCCCAAGTGTCCATTAAATCCGTGACTTCACCTCTGCCGTCTCTCATCTCTGTTCTCACAGGGCTACCAAGGCAGATATTGAGTTTGCCAAAACCCGGAACCAACTCATGCTAAACATTCCAGCAGTTAGATGGAAACTGGAAACTTTCAGCACTCCATGGAAGTTTCCTCAAATATAAATACCAAATGGTTTCCCTGAAGATAGTTTTCCATTTCTTCTGGGCCTACCTGCTGGTGTCCTTTGTCTGTGGCTCCTTGTTCTCCATCCAAGTGCCTGCCTTCAAAAAGGCAACAGGGAAGCCACTGTGGACGCTTGTGTTAATTTGCCTTCTAGTTTAATGTAAGTAACTCCTTGGCGTGTTTTTGTTTGTCATGTTACCCACAGCTACCAGGACCCTAAGAGCTCTTTTCAAACCTTGGAAAATGCCTTTAATTTGTCCATCCTAGGTATCACTAGCTTGTCTTTCATCTTAAACTTCAGTCTGATTTTCTGCCTGAGTGAAATGGGGCTAAAGTACAGCCTGAGGAGCCCTTCTGCCTACTTTGCTTAAGAAAAATGGCTGGGGAATATCACAGGGGCAGAACTCTTAGTCTGCGTGAGACTCTCCGTTCAGTCCTCCCTCTCTCTCTCTCTCTCTCTCTCTCTCTCTCTCTCTCACTCTGTGTGTGTGTGTGTGTGTGTGTGTGTGTGTGTGTGTGTGAGAGAGAGAGAGAGAGAGAGAGAGAGAGAGAGAGAGAGGAAGCGACAAGATGAGACAAAGAGAAACAAAGACAGGAATGTGCTAGAAGATCACTAAAATGCCCTTCATTCTCTTTAATAAATGATTCAGGGAAACTAGAGGTAGATTCAGTGTAGATGTGATGTAAGACACAGATTGTATAGACATTCACGCACATTCCTGAGAGTGGAATTTGACCATTGCCTCCCATCACGACGATTAACTCCGCACAGATTAACCATCAACTTGAAACCACAAAATGACTGCAAGAAAGCATGGTGGGAAGCCACGGGCACTGGTCTAAGACATACTACTCTAAAGTTTATTCAAAATGTCAGGAACCTGAAACAAAAATAGACAGAGGGGATCCCACTAAACTTGAGTGCTTCTGAACAGCCAAGGGGACACAAAGAAGGCTGAGGTGACAAGCTACAGACGGAGAGGAGGTATTTGCATAGTGTACAGAGTAAGGGGAACAGTTCTCAGCATATAAACGTCTGAACTCTATAGAAAGAAAACAATGGAAGTGGCTTCTAGACTGGAGAGGAGTCTCAACAGACATTTCTCTAAAGAACACACACAAGTGGCCATCAGACAAATGCAATTACTGCCAAGTCAGTCAAGAAATGCAGGTTAAACTACATAGAGTTATTGCTGTCACCTGTTGAAGTGGCTAATGTCAAAAAGAGAGCAGACACGAACGTGAGAGGATGGAAGGTAGGCTAATCCCTGACGCTGCAGCTGAGGATGGCCATTACAGGTAACAGCCATATAGAATTTGAGGGAGGGGCTGATTAAAACAAAACAAACAAAACAAAACTAAGACTAAAATTCAAGCTGCGGAATGATCCAGTGATCCAACCTCTAAGTCTTAACCCAGTGATTTAGGATCGTTCACTGAGAGGAAAACTGCTAAAAGCAACTTTGGTATTCCCTGCACCTCCCTCCCCCCAAAAAACCTGGCCCTGCAATGACATGAGGTGAGTGCTTACAGGAGAAAAGAGAGTATAGCTGAACACCAAGCGTCATCTCCCCAGAAGATGCCTTAAAAAGAGCATCCCCAGACCAGCACAGTCAGGAGAGAGCAGCTATAGAGTCGAGAGAGACTGGCAGGGTTTAACAATTGTCAAGTTCAGCTCCACCTAATGCTTAGATTGTCTCCGTTGAAGCATCCTTATACCTGCTGATGAGTCCCCTAAGCATCCACTGAGGAGAAGCAGAACAGAAGCCAATGATGTCAAGATGTGCATGCCACCCTCCAACTCTCCCTCCCTCCTCCCTCCCTCCCTCCCTCTCTCCTTCTAATCTCTCTCTCTCACACACACACATGAATAATAATAATAATAATAATAATAATAATAATAATAATAATAATAAAGTAAATTAATAAATATTTTAAATTATTACCAAAAAAAACCCCTCCAACAGACTCTAGAAAGTCTGGCTCCATATATGTTCTGCAGGTCATACTTAAAGAAATTAACAGTCTCATCACTCTTCTAACACAGAGGTCTGTCTTCCAAGGCTAGACTTTGGCACCTTCCCTCTTAAGCATGCTAAGTTCTGGCCCATATGGTCCAGCAGCCCTGTGTAGTATTGGAATGGGTCTCAAGAGAATAGCTATCAATTTCCAAGGCTCATCTCAGGTCAGGCTGTCATGAGGAAGGCTCGCAGGCAAACTGGCTGGCTTCTGGACCAGAAAGATCCCAAATTCTCCATTTCACTTGGTTCCACATACCTGTTGAGTATCCGGATCTCATCCTTCACCAAAGCTCCGCTTCCATGTGATAAAACTGCGTTATATTAAGCTTATGTTGAAGTTATACAAACGGCAGAATTAAGAGTCTAATGCTTTATGGACTGAACCAGCTCCAAACCTCACCAGTCTGCACGACTAAATCTGAAGTCTGGTGGCTGGAGAGATGGTGCTCTTTAAAGAGACCACAGTTCCCAGGACCTGCATCAGGCGGTGGTCACCATGCCCTGGAACTCCAGCTCCCCATCTCACGCCCTCTTCTGGCCTCCTCGGGTATTGCACTCTTGTGTCCAAATGCACATGCAGAACACTCACATAGACAGGTAATAAGTAAAAATAAGAAATCTTTTCATTAAATCCGGAGTCTGATTTTTAACAAGGGTGGTCCTCCAAGTTACAGGAAATAAAAGACGTTTCCTAATCCTCTAAGTGCTGCTCTGCTGAGAGATCCCAGCCCCGATCTCCAGCGCATTCTGTGGACTCCACTGAATTCACACTGCATCTCTGCATAGTCTCCGTGACCATCTTTTTCTACTGTAACCACTGAGGTGGCTGGGTTTGGTTTGGACTCCAAGCACTTGTTTCTGTAATTCAATCTCAAGCCACCAAGGTCACAATTGAATTAATTGTAATGTCACTGACTGCAAGGAAGTGCCTGCTTACCACTCTCCCATTGGCATTAAGTGCAGCACTGTCTTCGAAACCAAGAGCAACATGAACTCAGCCTCCACCTGTGAGTGTCTGCATGTGTCAGCTTTCTAGGTAAACACAGAGCCATAGTGGAAGTGACTAAGGGATTGTGAGACTAGGCTACCTTGAACGGTAGACCAGTTTTCTGTGTCCTAAAGGCATATCTCGATGCTGGGGTCTCTGCAGACAATGCCCAGATCTCCAGGGTCCCCAGGATGCCCTCATGAACAGTCACATCCAAGGTTACTCAGAATGCCTTTGACAGAAGCATCCTCGGCAGCAGTGGGTAACTTTGTATGGCTGTCTGTTGGAAGCTCCACACTCTATTGCAAGTCAGCTCTGTTATCAAGTCACTTTCCCTGTTGGAACAGAGGTTAGCACTTCAGTTTCTATATGTGGACATGTGTTTATTTTGTTTCCATAAGCCTTCGCTGAGCCGATGCCTTGTGCCTTGGGGGGCTTTGTGCCAACCCATACCAACCTCACAGTCTAATGTAGAGAGATACTGATAAGGAGAGATTGAGGGGTCGATGCTAAGAAAAGCTTTCTCTGTAGTCCAGGCTGTCGTCGAACTCACTTTTGTAGAGCAGGCTGGCCTCAAACTCAGAGATCTGCCTGCCTCTGCCTCCAGAGTGCTAGGACTAAAGGTGTGCACCACCCCTGCCTGGCTGGAGCAGTGATCTTGAGAGCAGGCTTAGTGTAGAGTGAGGAGAGACTGCGGACAAGGGATTTAGCCCTTGACAAAAGGCCTGGAAAAGTTAAGGATGAAATCCTAATGTGGGTTTCCCCTCGCTGAACTCCCAAACGTCCTCCAGGCCTGTGACTTAGAAGCTTCGCCTGTGCTCTCAGGGACTATTTCAGATGCTCAGGCCACACGGCAGCCAACAGGCTGATGTTTTGCTTGGATACGCTTTTACATCTCTCTCTGGCTCAGTGCACATCCCTCGGCCCACACGACAGAAAGGCCGATAAAGCTCTTGGCCAGATTCACACTGTCCCTGTGTTCCAGATGTCTGGATGTTCTACCTCCCAAGAGCCATGAGGTTCCTGCTGCTGGTTCTTCCTGTCCTTGCTCTTCTACCCCAAGTGACACCAGGTAACAGAACCATGGGAAATGACCAAAATGAAGATCTAGCAGGCCCTGGACTGTGTGTGGCTATTCTCCCAAACACAACCAGCACTATTTTTTTCTCACTGAAACTGTGTCTTTCACAAGGGTAGCGGCAGAGGTAGGTCATGTAATCCTAGAACAGTCCATATGGCCCAAGGTCTCGCTCCATGTTTCCAGCTAAGGGACAAGGTTGGACTTTCCTCCATGCTCTCCCTGGCTTGTGCAGCTCCTGAGAGCATCTCCCAAAGTCCACAGCCTCATGGCATCTCGGCTTTTTAAAGGTCTCTCGACCACTCTCAAGGAAGTCCATTGTTTCCTCCTGTTCTGGGATTTGGTGAACAAAATGTCTGCAGGGCGGTTTGTGTGTGCCACAGTGCACGCACAGAGATCAGAGAAAGACTGTGGGAGTCCGTCCTCTCCCTCCAATGCTAGGGTCTTAGGGTCAACCCAGGTCTACCAGGTTAAACAGCAAGTGCCATGGAGCCATCTCATCAGCCCCAGATGAGTTTCTTGATATGGGTAGCTTGACACAGGTCCAGGACAGCTTTGTAGTGACTGTCCACAATGCCTTCTAAGTAACAAGTTTACTTTCATTGGTGAGTGATCAATCACACTTCAAGAAAAGCAAAACCTTGGTAGGGAAAAAAAAAAGTCAGGAGCAGCTATTTGGAGATGCGTGGTATTATCAAACTGCAGCTAGGAGGAGCCTAAGGGCTGTGTCCTGCCACAGTCCCAGCAGTGGGACCATATGGTGGAACGCCAGATTCATAGCCATCTAGCAACAGTAACTTAAAATCATTGGCCTCTCCTTTGATTATTTAGACTACGGTGCTAAGAAAAGATGCTTGAAAATTTTGGGGCACTGCAGGAGACACTGCAAAGATGGAGAAATGGACCATGGATCATGCAAATATTACCGAGTCTGCTGCGTTCCAGACCTCAACAGCTACAATCAAAATTATGCTATCACTTGGACCACGGAGGAAACCTCTACATCAGAGTATGATCTGTCCTCAGATTTCATAGGTGTACTTAGGGCAATATAGTTGAAGGAGTGTTAAATAAATAAATAAGTAACCTGAGAGGTGGCTGGAGAGCCCTGTCCCTGAAGTTTCTGACAGCTCCTGACTTATCAGATGTCATTCGCTCATGTCCCAAGAAGGATGGACTAAGTCACCCATGAGGCATAGCCACCCACTGTGACTGTGTAACTCTAGGTAAAACCTACTGTGTAAAGCATCCCCATGCTTCCAGTGGCGAAAGTCTTCCGTGCTCTTGAAGTGCTGTGGACACTGTGCTCCTTATTTGCTGGTGGTCTGTGTTGGGGTTGCAGCGCTTGAGGAAGAATTCACTTCCACACTGGCATTTCTCATACCTTTAATTCCAGCATTTGGGAGGCAAAGGCAAGCAGACATCTATGAGTTCGAGAACAAAGTGAGTTCCAGGACAGTCAGGGTTACACAGAAAAATTTCCTTCTTCTTCTCAAAGGAAGAAGAAAAAGGAGAAGGAGGAGAAAGAGAAGGAGGAAGAGGAGGAGGAGGAAGAGGAGGAAAGAGGAGGAAGAGAAAGAGGAGGAGGAGAGAAAGAAGGAGGAGGAGGAGGAGAAGAAAAGTTATATATTATATATAATTATATTATATATTATATATTATTATTGTGTATTATTGTATATTGTATATATTATATATAATTATATATAATATATTGTATGTAATGTATTATAATATGTTATATAATATACATTACATATAATATATATAAGTTCTCTAAAATTTTAGGAATTAAAAGACCTAGCAATTATGGGGAATGGAATGTATTATTCAAATTTCCTCTGTAGTAACCATCAAGCCAATCTCAGCCTCACAGTTTGAAGCTGTGGGCAGACAGCTTCCTCTAAGTCTAACAGCTCTGCTTAGAAGCTCTTCCAGGCTTAACCAACTATGTCTTCCAGACTACAGGACTGTCCCATCCCTCCTGCTCTGGTGCCTCCCTGGGTCCTACATAGCATAGGCAGTCACAGCTCATTCGAAATCCTTAACTCCCCTCCCTGGTCTCCACCACACTCTCCCACCTCCAGTGCCTGGTCAGGTTCCTCTCTGAAAGTCACTCAGGAGCCCAGACCCTTCTCCCACAGAGCTGCATCCAGAATGGGACAGACCTCTCACCGTGCAAAGCCCAATCTCCTGATGTATCTCCAGTGGAAGAAAAACGAACAAGCATTGTCAGATGCATACATTTTAATAAGGGGGCAGACAGCAGGGACGGCTTCCCTGGAAGTCTGTACACGGTGTGCAGGCTGTCACGGTATTCTTGGCCAGTGCTTCTCGTAAGACCAGTTAGTGTTGTCATCTACTCCTGTGAGGCTGATCCTCACGTAGGACTGGAGGCAGCACATCTGGAAAGTTCTGCAGTAGAAGTAGGCCTGTTCACTCTTTTTGCAGGAAGACCTACAGAATCCTCTGTTACCCATGCATTGAAGGATAGGATTTTTGCCTGGCCAAAAAAATAAAAAATAAATAAATAAAAATGATAATCAATTTCTGTTTGCCAGTGACATACATTGGGGGAGTCAAGAGCACATGAAAAAACCTGAAGGGTGATAGCAAGTGCCACAGTCAAGAGGGACAAAGTCAGTGTCCTGCCCTCTCTTTGTCCTGCTGTGTGCAGGTCAAGGCACTGGACATTAGGAAGACAATGACAGCCGGGTACCAGCACAAAAGCCAACACAGAGATGATTCGGACAAAAGAGAGGGCCCAGAAGTAAACCCACAGCTAGAGATACAAGAGGTCCCAACCATACGTTCACTGTGAAGAGAAGACTTAATTCACTACCTGCTGCCAGTAGCCCTGAGTGTGAAGGTGCAGGGACTCGGACTAGGTCTGCATCTGGTCCTTTCCAAACAGGTACATACTCAAAGGATCATGCAGGGCCACCAGGCCCCACAATGCCACTGAAGGACACAGGAAAGAGAGAATGCCCCTCCCAACTAGGGTGGCATCAAAAGACACAAACCTTGGAGCTCCAAGCACACTGTAGCAATGAGAAGCCACCTCCACCCCCGCCTCCATGTCAGGGCCTAGGCCAGAATCTTACAATACACAAAATGCCCAGGTCGCAGTCAAAACTCACTCACTGAAACCAGGACAATCGCATGTCAAGATAAACAACGATAACCAACCAAACTCTGGATCCCTCCCTGTTCAGAGCATCAATGGTTCATCTCTCCTCATTCTGAACTGTTATCATGGATGTACATAGTGGGTTGTTTAATCATTCCTGTATTTAGGAGCATTTTTGTTCCCGGGTGTGTGTGTGTGTGTGTGTGTGTGTGTGTGTGTGTGTGTGTGTGTTTATTTGTGTGAGTGCACATGTATGTGCATACATATGGAGGCCAGATCTCAACCTTGGGTGTTGTTCTCAGAAACAGTCTACCATGCTTTTTGGAGACAGGGTCTCTCAATGGAAGCTGACCTGGGTCATTTGGGCTGACATGCTTGGCAAGAGCCCCGGGATTCTGTGGTCTCTGCTTCTCCAACACTGAGATGACAGGCTCACTCCAGCATGTTCTGCTTTCTGTGGATCTTGGGAATCCAAACCCAAGCCCTTGAGCCTGCACAGCAAGCACTTTTACCACCGAGCCACCTCTCCAGGCTGCAAACTGGCCTCACTAAAAGGTTCTGGTTAAAACCATGAGCTTGGGGCTGGAGAGACAGCTCAGTGGTTAAGAGCACTGACTGCTCTTCCAGAGGTCCTGAGTTCAATTCCCAGCAACTACATAGTGACTCACAACCATGTGTAATGGGATCCAGTGCCCTCTTCTGGTGTGTCTGAAGACAGCTACAGTGTACTCATATACATAAAATAAATAAATCTTTTTAAAATATTTATTTTTTTATTATATCTAAGTACACTGATTGTTGGGATTTGAACTTAGGACCTTTGGAAGAGCAGTCAGTGCTCTTAACTGCTGAGCCATCTTTCCAGTCCCGAAATAAATAAATCTTAAGAAAACAAAACAGAAAAACCCCATGAGCTTGTAAAAAATAATAAAATAAAATATTTAAAAAATAAAATATTTTAAAAAACAAAAAAACAAACAAACAAAAAAAAAAAAAAAACAGCCGGGCGTGGTGGCACATGCCTTTAATCCCAGCACTTGGGAGGCAGAGGCAGGCAGATTTCTGAGTTTGAGGCCAGCCTGGTCTACAAAAGGAGTTCCAGGACAGCCAGGGCTTTACAGAGAAACCCTGTCTCAAAAAACCAAAAAGAACAAAACAAAGCAAAACAAAACAAAAAACAAAACAAACCAGGAACCTGGAGGCTGGAGACATGGCTCAGTGGTTAAGAGATTTGCTGTTCTTGCAGAGGACCTGAGTTCGGTTCCCAGACTCACATAGTGACTCATAGCCATTCCTAACTCCAATTCTAGAGTACTAGTTCTGTTTTCTGAACCCTCTGATCACCAGGCATATGCATGGTACACATACACACATGCAGGCCAAACACTCAGACACAAAAAATAAAATTTAAAAAATGAGCTCCAGGTTCAGTGAAAGACCCTGTCTCAAACAAATAATGTGGAGGGTCTGGAGAGATGTTTCAGGGGTTCAGAGCAGAGGACCCCTCTGAGTTCAATCCCCAGTACCCACATGAAGGCTCACCACCATCTATAATGTGATCTGATGCCCTCTTCTGGCATGTGGGTGTATAAGCAGATAGAGCACTCATACAGGTGACAGCATCTTCAACACTGTGCTCCTGACCCTATTGCCAAGATCCAGCCCTGACAGCTTCTCTCCGCTGCCTCCGAACTCCATCCTTCCATCTCCCCACCCCAGTCCTTTATGACTGACAAACACAAACAAGATTCTGTGAGTTTTAATGCGGTGTGGAGACTAAAGGACAAGAAGCCATGTCCTTTCTATCCACAGTAGGGTCTTTTCTTCTTTTTTAGATTTTTATGGTCATCATAGGAGTGGCCCAGCCAAGGACTCCATCAATGGTCATAGGAGGGAGTGTTAAGTAGCATTCAGGGACAAAGCAGTGTTTTTGATTTTGGCAGCATGTGGCACTGTCTTCACCATTCTTGCGTACCACCGGCAGTGTTGGTCCTCCCAACGAGCATCTTTGGGGCAAGGAACAATTGTTAGGCATGAGTTAGCACTGCTCAAGGAGCAGCAGAGGGCAGGAGGAGAGGAGGGAAAACAGAGCCACACAGTTGGGTGAGCAGTGCTGACCCCAGTCCCAGGAACAGTGAGTGGGTTCCAGAGGGAAGGCAGAGATGACTGACTCTTGGAAACTTTCAGGAAATATCCCTGCCCTCTTTGAGTCAGGATCTCAATTCCTAGCCTGAAACTTGGTAGGCTGAGCAGGCTGGCCTCAGACTCAAAGAAATACACCTGCAGTGCTGGAATTAAATGGGTGTGCCACCATATCCAGCCAAGGACTGTCCTTTTCAACGTTTCTCCCCACCAATCATTCTGCCCCCAACTAGTGTGTCCTCCAGAATAAATGTGTGATGGTGAGGGTCCTACCTAGTGGAGCTGGGTCCAATGGGAAAGGGACAGTGCCCATCTGTTTCAATTGTGGACAGAGGAGACTCCATCACATTACAAATAGAGTCAGCTCCTTAGACGGCTGGTGACAGGAACCAGCAAGCCTTGCTCCAGTCACAGCCATTTCTCCATGATTTCTTACTCACCAAGTTAAACCTCAAGATCCAGTCAGCCTCCTGCCTTGGCAAACTCAAGGATCTTGAGGCCTCACTCCAAGCCAGACCCAAATCTAGTCAAGTCACCAGCCAGTTCCCAGCAGCTGCCTACCCCCAAGCTGAATCGAAGCACCCCGCACTCCAGAACTCACCCCCACCCTCAGCCCAGTCCAGCCTAACGCTAGCAGCGACACCACTCAAGCCAAGCATCCCCGTCTTGCCATGCTGTCAGGAAGACCAAGCCCCCATGAATCACCCCCAGCCATGTCCCCAACCAGAACCCAATCCTTCACCCCTCAGCACTCTCCTAAGTTCCCACCCGAATGTCACTCTTGCCCTCGAGGTACCAGACGCCCCACAAACATCCCTCATGCACCCACTTAGCAAAAAAGATTTTGAGAGAGAGAAAGACAGAGGCAGGCAGGCAGGCACACACACACACACACACACACACAGAGAGAGAGAGAGAGAGAGAGAGAAGCAGCATGCCTGACAGGATCTTGGGGTACCCTTCAAAGCTTCACGAAATAGGGAAAGACTTGGGTGTCACCTCTATGGGAGTAAAGGAAAGAAACCCAGAGACAGGACCCCAGATCCCCCCAAAACCCACATTACCAGACACGACCAGTTCCGTTGCCACAAGTATGGCAAGAAGCAGGAGAGCCAGCCTCATGGTGGCACCACCCAGGGTGGAGGTGGTAAGTGGCCTGCAGGGGACGGCAGCAGAGTTCCTTCACTGAGGTAGGGATGAGCCTCCTTTTATCAGCAGGGCTGTGGGAGGTGACTTGGAGCAGAGGGGGATTTGTACAAGGTCAGCCAGTCCGAAGGACAGTGTGAGTAGCAGATATCTCAGCACAAAACGAGAGTGAAGGAAAGCGGCTGGCCAGACATGACCTCCGGCCTAGGAAGTTCAAGAGTGAACTGAAGCTGTCAGACCTTTGAGACCCATGTTAATTACCTTAGGATACGTGTCGAGGAACATTTACGGTTTTAGCGTTACTCATTCTTGGCTTTCTTCCCCCCCCCCCTTTTTTTTCTCCCCACGCACATGTGTATGTCTCATGAAATCTTGAATCTTCCAGTATGTTCCACACCAAGGCCTCAGAGCTGGAACCGCTGCTGCCTCCGCCTGTCTTATCAGGTGTCTCTTGTGGGTGCTGGGTCGTTGCTCTGAACTATAATAAGTTCTCTCGCAGCCTTCTCTGGGTCACGTGAGACTTCCGTATTTATCATACATATTTGTCTTTGTTTCTCTCACCTGAGATGTGGGGAACTTGGCATGACTGTGCCCTTCGGAGGATCGTGGGCTAGAGGCTTCTCAGTGTAGGGAGGCGGTAGAGCCTTTAACAGGTAGGGCTGCTGGGCAGATGGCTCAGCGGGTAAAGTATTTGGTGTGTAAATGTGAAGACTTGAGTTTGGATTCCCAACATTCACAAAAGAGCCAGGCTCAGTGGCACACATTTGGAAGCCAAGTTACAGTGACCTTCCGGATCTCTGGCCAGCCAATCTAGGCAAGTCACTGTGGCCCAGGTTCAGAAAGAAACCTTATCTTAAAAATTAAGTGGCAAGTAATTGGGAAAGACACCTGACACAGGCCTCTTACACACACACACACACACACACACACACACACACACACACACACACACACACACAAACCAAGGCAGGACCTAGTAGAAGATAATAAAGTCATGGGATTTCACAGTTAGAAGATGTGAGGGGCTCTGCTTATATCCCAAGCAAGTGGCTTGCTGTAGCAAGAGTGAGCTTGACCTCTGGTCACCTCCAGCTTCCTGCTTTGCCACGTGATTCTCACCCCTGGAATGCCAAGCCACCAAGAGTCCCCAAGTGAGGTGAGACAGATGAGGATGGCTAATCAAGAAATATCTGCCTCCCAAACTGATTTCGATAAATCTCTGTTCTTTATGAAGTATACAGCCTTGGATATTTAGTAATATTTATTTATTAACTGTTTAATAAAACAGACTATTATAGCTTATCACACTAGTACAGAATTTCATCTGCCATATTAACGTATGAATGCAGCAATTTTAGCAGGTGCTGCTCCCAAACAGTGATTCCAAAGCACAGACCATTGTTCTTCACTTCTGTGCACGGGTGCAGCAGTTTCAAAGTCAGCAGAGAACTTGGGTCTGTCCACATCTCCATGGACAGTCTTACCCGCTGATCTGGGAGAGAAGTGGGGGTGGAGTGTGTGTGTGTGTGTGTGTGTGTGTGTGTGTGTGTGTGTGTGTGTGTGAAGTAGTATGCCATTCCTTTGAAGAATGCCTTCAGAAGTGGCACACACTGTTTCAGTCTGCTGCCCAGAACCCATCCCCACCAAAGCCAGCTCCAGGATACACTGGGAACATTACCCTTTATTCTGGGTAATGACAGCTTGCTAAAAGTCAGGATCTAACTCACCAAAAGACAGGCACTGAGGAGGGTTAGTGACATTTGGGACCTGACTTTATATACAGGATAATATTTAACAAACATTCTCGGACTTAATAAATAATAGCTACTACTCCATTTAGTAAATGATTATCATAACCTTATTTTTTAACTTATTTTTAATGATGGTTTTTAAATACTTTAGCCTCTCTTTTATCCCACCACCCAGCAGAAGAAGTGAGAAAGAAAGGATACAGGGGAAGTGGAGCTGTTTAGAAAGTTTCTTTGGAGCAAATCCCATCAGTGTTGTCTGGAAGGCAGCAGTTCAGTTCACAGGTTAGCAAGCAGCAGCTCGATCCACTTGCGAACACCTCATGGATACAGCAGCAGTCCAGTTCAGTAGAGTGAGTTTAGCAACTGAGGTAACACGACCTAGCAGAGACAGCCAGACCTCAGTCTTGGCTGGAGGGACCAGGAGGAACGCCAGGAGAAGTTCTCAGCTGTGCCTCTCACAGGGAAGCAAAGATCAGCAAAGATGTGAGACCCCCCCAAGTATTGCACAGCTAGCTCTATAAGTAAGCCTAGCTTAGTCCTAGTTATACCCTCCAAAGATCACATGTCCACCATGGCTCTTGCCTTAGCACGTGCGTCTGTCTCAGTTGACATCACTGTGTCTATCAGCCCAAGTCCAAGGAAGGGGCAAGAACTGAAGGACACCACCATAAGTTTTTGTTTGTTTGTTTGTTTGTTTGATGTCTCTCTCCATGCAGTCTGGACAAATGTGACTCAACTACACAATGTAAGGTGGACCAATACATGCGTGTCATTAGCCAAGTATCCTTCATCACGTGTCCTCTCACGTGCTTGCTTTAGCAGAACATCCTTTTTCCTCTGCCTCGGTGAAGCGTTCCTTCACGAGTCTGCCTCAGCCTTTCACACCTGTGTCTGCATTAATGAGACATTCTTTCATGTGTTTGCCCCAGCAATGGACTTTCCTAAGAACCCTCAAGTTTCCACTTCAGATTATAGATAATCAATAGCTTGCATTGGCAATGGTGTGAGAGCAATCAGAGGGGGGGGGGGTCAATGTCCTTCCAGGGCCGAGCAGTTCACTAGATGTGGAGACAGCAATGCCTGCCTCCTGCTTGGTTGGGTTCTTTTAAATTTTTTGACTTACCTTTAGTGTGTGTGCCATGCATCTGAGTGGAGATCAGAGGACAACCTGTGAGAGCGAGCTCTCTCTTTCCTCCATGTAAGTCCTGGGATGGACCTCAGATTATAAGGCTTGGTAATTAACAGCTTTACCTACTGAGGCGTCCTGATGGCACTATTGTGATTCTCAAGTGATAATGAGCACCCATGCAGGAGCGGAGGATTTGGTCCAAAGCTGAGCCGAATGCCATGTGCCCTTCAGTACACTGTTCCACATACACAGGTGTAACTGCAGAGTGCTTACAAGCACATACCTTAGCTGGGCTTCCTTGGGAAAGTTCTTTAACCTCTCTGAACCTATTTCATCAGCTATAAAATTGTAGTAACGATGCTTTATAAAGTTGACCTGAAGAGTAAGCAAGTGGACACACACGAAGCCCAGGATGACCCCTGAGCCCTCCTCCCTGGGATGTGCATATCTACGCTCACTTTACTGGACGCATGGTCCAGGACTTTCCTCACTATCTCTCTTTCCTGTACTTCATAAGCCCTCTTCTGTTGGAACAGGGCAGCGTGGTGGTGCTGTAGCCATTCAGGAAAATGGCCTCTACTCACCTCAGGAGATACTGAAAAGGATGACCAAGTGGCTGTGGAGATCATTGTCTGGGTGTCTAGGCTCAGATCTGTGCTGAACTGTGTGTGTGTGTGTGTGTGTGTGTGTGTGTGTGTGTGTGTGTGTAAGCAAAGTCATTAAGTGTGGGTATTCAAGTTGTACACATTTAGGTTGTTCTTGGGTGTTGCACATGAACTGGATGTGGGTATGTACATTTATGCTGCCAGGTGGTTTGTGTGGAGACACACAGCTCGTGGCTGAGTAGATGTTTACAGCACCCCCTCTGTTCTCAGACCTTTAAACAGTGTCTACCTCAGTCCCCTCTAGATCCTGTGACTCTGAAACCCGACTCTGGAACCCGAAATTTCCTACAGAGCTGGCACAAAGCTAGGAAGAGTGGCTAAAGGAGGCGTGAGGAGCAGGGGCTGCCACTGTAGCCAGGACCTGGGGCGATAAGGGAGGAAGTGAGCTTTGGCCAGAGGGCCAGCTCGGTAGTGGTTTGCTGCGTGGTGTCTGTGGGAGACAAGATGAGAACAAACTATAGCATCCAACTTTAAAAAGCCTCCCACATAGGAACAGCTTGGCCTGATCAGCTCTGAAGGCCACCTCACCCTCAACCCTTCCAATCTGGGCAACTATTGTCCCTGAGCCCCATATAGAGGAGAGGAGAAAACACTGGTTATCAAGTTTTCAGGAAGGGACCAGCACAGAACTTCAACCTGATTCCAGGGGCTCCTCTCTCTAAAGCCATTGAGTAGATGACAAAGTCTTTGATGACGGTTCTTCCCCTCTGTTCATTCACACACCATCTGACCAAGGTCCTGTGGGGTCTGTGGCCCTGGGTGGGGGGAGCGGAGGTGGGGGCAACATGGATAGCCAAGGTCTCAGATGAGGGTATCCTGGCGAGGCCAGGATCTGAGTCAATCCTCCACACCAGCACATCTGGTGGAGACACTGATTCCAGAGTGAAGAATCTCACCTATAAACTTGTGTGTGTGTGGCGCTGAAGGTTGAAGCTGGGGTCTGGTATATACTACACCCATGTACTCCCAACCAACCACACCTTCAAAATAGTGAGAGAAACACTAAGAGCGACTCATCACCCTCAGATCTGAGGGAATGGTATGTTGATTGTTATTTACTCTAGCCTGGTAAGGTGTCCACTGTCCATTATTATGGCTCATGCCTTTCCCTTCTCAGTTCGACCCTCCCAGGACCTCCTGTGTCTAAGAATGTGGGTCCCAGCCCTTAGCCATGACTTTGTGTGGGGAGTTGCGCACACTTTGAGTGAACATGTGAAGTCCTAAGCGTCTGCTGTATGACATGGATACAGCCACGTTAAAGACCAAGACCTCAGAGCCGCAGAGAACTGGGAAAGCCTTTCCCCTGGGTCAGGTTTGGAAAAACAAAGCCTTTCTCTAGCCCAAGTACAAATGATTGCCCACTGTGTACAAGTGTTTACGAATGATTGCCCTGTGTGTGCACGTGTTTACAAATGATTGCCCAGTGTGTGCACGTGTTTACAAATGATTGCCCAGTGTGTGCAAGTGTTTACGAATGATTGCCCACTGTGTGCAAAACCTAGCAACTGCAGCTTCCTCCTCCCCAGAGTTATTGTTCTGAGGCTGCGTGCCCCACTGGTACTCAAGGCCTAGTGGGTCCCTGGAGAGTCACCGGTTCTCTGTCTGCATTGAGGCCTGAAGAAGCTGGTTCCAACATCAGCAAAGGAAATCGGCCGCGGCAACGGGATAAGTTAACTTGGTAGAGAGAGGGAAGGCCAACAGAGCAAAGAGTAAATAATCTGCCTTCCCTCCTGTCTTCTTAAGATCTGGATTGTTACCGGACTCTGCCATCCCCTTTGGGATGGGTCTTTCTGCGTCAATCAAGAGTATCCCCCACAGATGCACCCACAGTCTAAGGCCAACCTGAAGTAGGCAACTCCTCTTTGAAGATCTCTGATTGGGTGGACACAGCTGAGAGGGCATCTACTTGAAACTGCTTCCTTGTGTCTAGGTCTTCCTAGCAAAGACTGGGGTAGGAGCAGGCAAGGAGCAGTCTTCTCGGGTACTCCTTAAATGTGCACGCACGCGCACGCACACACACACACACACACACACACACACACACACACACACACACACACAGAGTTTCAGTTTCCCAATTAAAAAAGGGGCCCACTCAGAGCACAAGGCTGACTTCTCTTTCAAAGGCTGAGCAGAAAAGTATTATGTTCGCATGGATGCCCACTCAAAGTAGAGAAAAATTATCTGGTGAACACTACCTTAAATTCTTGTAGTGATCTATTTATATTTATTTTATATGTATGAGTGGTTTTGCTTGCATGTATATAAACATACCACACACTTACCTAGCACCAGAAGAGGCCAGAAGGTGGTCTCCAATGCCCTGGAACTGGAGTTGCAGAAAGTTGTGAGCTGCCATGTACGGGCTGGGACTGGAAGCCATCTCTCCAGCCTCTACATTAAATTTTTAGTGTGTCACCTTCGCACACTGTTTTTTGCCATGCCACCCTATTGCCGAAAATATTAAAATCGACCAGCAGGCTTCCCAAGCTACCTCCATCAACTCTCTCTAGCTAGACTTCTCCTCTCCCCCAACCCCTGAAGCATCCCATCGATCGCTGTGTTCCCAGCTCAGGCTCACTGGGAGCCACTTGTTCCTTCTCTGTTCCTTCTTTGCCATAACCCCCTGTAATTGGCAGTTCCACATTCCAGTAACCAAGTCAATCAAAACTCTTTTTGTTTTAAAGATTTATTTATTTTATGTATATGAGTACACTATAGTCATACTGATGGCTGTGAGCCATCATGTGGTTGTTGGGAATTGAAGTTTTAGGACCTCTGCTCACTCTGGTTGGCCCCGCTTGCTCCAGTCCAAAGATTTATTTATTATATCTCAGTACACTGTAGCTGTCTTCAGACACTCCAGAAGAGGGCATCAGATCTCATTACAGATGGTTGTGAGCCACCATGTGGTTGCTGGGATTTGAACTCAGGACCTTTGGAAGAGCAGTCAGTGCTCTTAACCGCTGAGCCATCTCTCCAGCCCAAATCAAAACTCTTGATGCTTAGAATTAACCAAACAGATTTATGTATCAATAAATTCTGAATTCACAAGATGTCAATACAATAATTTCAGAACCAATTGATAACAATAAAAGTTGCTCACCTAGATTAGACAAATATCCCAATTATTCTAACCTTTAATATCATAACTACCCGTGGCCAATTAAAGCCACGCTGGTTCAGGTTCTTCCTGTTCATCTTCTTCCATCTTGGCCTTTTCCCTCTTCCCTCTCCCCTAAGACTCTCTCTGTCTCTGCAACTCTTAGCTCCGCCTCCCTTTTCCCTGTCCAATCACAGGCCTTGTGCTGCACTGATATTTTAGTGTGATTGGACAGGGAAAATCCTGTCACACCACCCAGCATGTCAACAAGAAAAAAGTCACCCTTTTCTAGGACTAGAGTACGATGAGACACATGGTTAGAGGGGTGACATTTTAGAAAGCATTAGCCTGGAAGTACCCCAAAAGTGGGTGCTCTTGGTGTGTTTAGTCCAAAGCTTCTCCTCCCTGTGTGCTAGGTCTAGCTCTGGCAGAGGGAAACACTCCACCTGGAGGGCAAAGCTGGTATCACTATTCACTCAAAGTGGCTATGGGCTCCTCTTCAAACTCAGCTTCTGACCATCTGGGAGTCTCTCTGTCCTTTGTGTATTTGTAGAAAGGAAAATTATCTCCCACTATAGAAGATGCTAGAGACTCCAGCCTGGCTGCTGCATGCCTATAATCCCAGTACTCAGGAGAATGAGACAGGTGGGTCTTGGTGAGTTCAAGACCAGCCCAGTCTACCTAGCAAGTTCCAGGACACCCAGTGTCCTGAAGGCTGACAAACCACCACTGTTGTTAACTCTCCGTGCTTGCCTTCCTGACTTCCCAGACTGTTGGTTCTTCTCCTGCCCTGATGTTCCCCTGGCTTGCCTTCCTCATCAGCATAGTTAAGACCCAGTGCCAGAAACACAAACCTCTTTACCAACTGCACAGCCTCACATTAAATTTGGACATTTCAAAATGTTGAAAGTCTAAGTCTCAGATTGCTTACCCGGAACTGGGTCCAAGGCCAGCCCCTTCCTTTGTGTCTGGAATGGACACAGAGTAACTGTTGAGGCCCTGGTGGAAGATGGGAAGGAAAGATGCTGTTGTTTTATCTGAGCACATCCTGGAGTTTATCACTTCCTTAAACTCCTTGTGCCTCTGGCATCTCTCTTCCAGCTTCCTGTCGCCACTGCAGCCTCCGGCTTCTTATCCTCATTGTGGCTTCCCCCCTTCTGGAGGCTTCTCCATCCCTCGATTCTTCATTTGTCTTCTTCCCCCAGAGTCAGCTACGGCCCTCCTGGGGCAGCTCATGCTTTTGCTGTTCCAAGTGTGGAGTTTTCTAACCTCTCCCCATCAAAACTGCCCAGCCCACTGTAAAATAGGAATAATAGAGGGACTTAGAGAAACAGACAACCAACTCACATTTAGTTGCCTGTAGGTCAAGGACAAAATGTTACTCCCAAAGCCCAGAAGAGAAAGACTACCGACCCAAATCATCACGGTCAAATTAAAGCAAGCTTTTATTTTATTCATATACATGGACTGCCTCTCCCTAAGGCAGGGTTGAAGAGATAATCAGCCTTGGACATGAGGAAGACAAAGCTTTTTATGTTCAGGGGTAGAAGGTTTCCAAATGGAGGATTTGGTGGGTAAAAATAGGTGGGTGGGGTTATGAGAGCAGAACTTGGGCATAACTTGTTATTCATTATCAGACCAAGTAACTGCCAGTCCAACTCTCTCCAGAGCTCTGCTCCTTCTATCTCAGTATCAACAACAAAGGAGGGATTGTTCACTCAGGATTTTATAGTGAGACAACGTGGAACAGTGAGCCCAGCCAAGCTGCAGTGTATATGGAACAGGGCAGGGCATAAACTCTGCTAAAACGTTAATTTACATTTATGTACTTGCTGTTTGTGTGCACACCTGTGCTACAGTTGGGCACAGAGCTAGAGGTCAGCTTTGAAAAGCTGCTTCTCACCTCCTGCCATAAGTACCCTGGGGGTGAAACTCAGTCCTCGGGCTTGGCAAGGGCTCGTGGATTAAGACGTTAGTGATACTTACAGATAAACTAAACACATTTTGCTTTATTACATGGCCATGAGCCTTTGATGACCTGAGATGGAACATGACAGTTAAAAGCTGTGGGTCTGGCCGTCAAGTTGATAAGAAGGAAACTTGAGATGGCTAATTATGACTGTCAATCTGACTGGATTAAGAAAACACAGGGCATTCGTGAGGAACAATGTTTTTGTTTATAAGGGAGTTTCCAGAGAGGCCCACTCTGGGTGCAGGTGGCGCTATTCTTCAGGCTGTGTCTCACTGAAGTGAGGTGATTGGGGTTGGGGGCGAAGGTCAGCACTCACCTCACACTGCTTGTGCCGTTTAACCAGCCTGCCTCACACTCCTGCTACCGTGACTACCTCTCCATGGCTAACTAGCTCTGTCCCCTCGGCTACATACACCTCTTCAAACACTTGGTCAACAGGGGAAGTAACTGCTGCTGTGATGGATGGATGTGCTCATGCACTCAGTTCACAGCACAGATGCCCATCATTGTTGTGTTGCACAGCCCATGAACACATGGTTTTACTCCCATTAGACCCCACTGATCCTGTAATGACATGTTAAGGGATGGGTGAGAGTAAAAGCTTGCACTATCCCTAATATATAGTAGACCTGGCTTCCCTGTCTGTATTTCTGTCCTGTACACACTATTTATATGTGTTTCCATTCCATTGGGTATGGCAAATAAGATAGGGGTAACCTGGAGTACATGAGGGGTTGGGTCTGCACTCACCCAATGGCTAGAGATGTTAGTCAGTTTTCCATGCAATTACTTGGTTAGTTTTGCTCTTTCTGAATTCTTTATATACTCTGGGTACTAATCCTCTGTCAGATGAATAGTTTGTAGATATTTCCCATTCTATCTTAAAGATGGGGGTGAGCAGGAAAACATGCCCACACATGGCACAGGTGAGCTGTAGATACACAGAGACCAGTCTGAGACCATGCCCCACAGCACGAGCAGAGGAAGTCACCCAGAGCCCCACCAGCCAGCCAGCCAGCCAGCCATATGGCCAGCCTGCAGCAGGAGCCACTACAATGTGCAAGTTATGTGGTGGACAGATGTGTGAGAGAGAAACAGAACCGTTTGAGCAGCGTGAAGAGAGATGAAAATGATGACACGAGGATGGAGAGGGTGAGTGGCCAGCCCTGCCACACCAGGCCATAGTGAAGTCCCAACCCATGCTACCACAGAGGGGCTATGGCCATGCAGCAGCAGGGAGTGGTGTCCATGTCTATGGATCATATTACCACTAGAGACCATGTGGACATCCCTGGTCTGGGCAGCCACCTAAGACCACGTAGATGTCCAAGGGCTGGGCAGAACTGGCCCCACCCCTTACTGGATACAGCACTCTGGAGAGCTGGCCCTGCTCCTCATCTGGGCTGCATAGTGAGGTTGGCCCTGGTAGAGCCTTGGTAGCCTGCTCTTAGGTCGTGAGTTTGAAAGAGCTGGTCCTACCACTCATCCACTGCGAGGTGGTGTGGGTGCTGGGGCAATGCCCTCCCACCCCTTCTTCCCTTACCTGCAGTAGTCGGGAGAGCCAGCCCCCAAGGTCATGAGAGCAGGAAAGCTGGCCCTGCCCCTCAAAAGCTGGAGAACTAGGGAGAGTGGGCGCTGCACCTCACCTGGGCAACACAACAGATGGCACTGATGATGAAGGCACAGGTGCGCCAGCCACTAGGATGTGAGAGCAGGAGATCTGCCTCAGCCCCTTACGGTTTCAGCACTTGAGTGGGCCCCATGCCTCAACTGGGCAGCACAGTGGAGCTGGCTCTGGTGGTGTGAGTGCAGATGAGCCAGCCCTGAAGGTATGAGATCAGAACAGCTGATGCTGCTCCTTCCCTGGGTGGGATTGCAGGGCCAGCGCCGCAGACCTCCCCCTGGTGGTGCAGATTCAGGCGGACCAACTAGTTCCACTACCACCCAGACCAGGATCCAGGGCTTTGAGTTGGCACACCCCAAAATCTATACCATCTGTGAACTGTTAGAGCACATGAAAGGACTGGTGTGATATAAATCAGGAGAATCTCCATGACACTGGGCAACAACAGGATAGCCAGGAGGAGTCCCGCTGAGAATCCAATATTGATGGTGTGATAGAAGCCAGAGGCCTGGGACCAGACCAGTGACTCATTGCTGTGAACGTTTACAAGCAAAGATGTGTGGACTGAGGGGTCTCTGTGACACACTACAGCTTTCGTGGTGATATTTTCTATGCTTTGTTTTGTTTTGTTTATTATTTTTGGTTCGTTTGTTTTCTTTTGGTGTGGGCTGGGCCATCAGACAGAAATAGGAACTGGTGAGGTTGAGTGGGCTCAAACCCCGGCAACCTCAGAGACTTGAGAACGGCTGGAATGGAGCAGCTCCCTGCCTGCCTTTGTACCATACCACATGGAGTTCTTCTCGATGCTAACGAGGAATCTAGATAGTCTTAGCCTTCAGCCAATGACCTTCTCTTCCTGGATATTCCCATGCCCTTCCTCCGAAAGTATATAATCCCTGTTTCACCCAGAGTAAAGTGTATCAGTTCGCATCCACACCCTCCAAAAAGCAGTATGAAGGATCGTCTCAAGAGCTGCTTCACTAAAGATCTCCATGGGGAAGGCCTTCGCCTAAAAAAAAAAAAAAAAACCCTGGCCTAAGACTCCCAAAGAAGACGTTCTCTCCGGTATCCGCATCCACTCCCAACCGGACCAGATCCTGCTCATTGTGGCTCCACTTCCTTCTTCTTGCTTGCTTGCAGATGCTCCGAGGGGAAGCATAGACCTCAAATTCCATTCCTGACTTCCTCTCCAAGTGGTATACCAGCAGCACCAGGGTACACACCCAGAGAGGAGACTGGGAACCATAGCATTCATCCAAGACCACCCTGTTCCGTTCCCCTTCCGGTCCCACACGTAGCGGAATCTGATACCCCGGAGGGAAACACAGACTGTGGACTCTTCATTCCGGACTTTGCCCTGCCTTCTCTGGGTGGCACTGGGGCACCCCCAGCAGAGACGGAGGACATAGGGAAGGTCACGTATGAATGGATAGGGAGATGAGTGGGACTAGGGTGCAAAAGAATCAATAAAAAGTTAAAAAATGAAAATGGCGATCATTGAGGAAAAATAAAAACTGAGAGAGAAAAGGAAACAAAATTCTCACATCCTCTTCTGAGAATTTAAATTAGTGCGGCCACCACGGAAACACATATGAAAGTTCTCCAAACAATTAAAAATAGAACGGCCACACTCTAGCTATCAGCCCTGGGCATGCAGGGAATGGAAGCTAAGGTGTTATTGCTACCTGCATATCAGTGATTATCACAGCACTACCCACAGCAGCCAAGTCACGATGGCAGCCTGGGTGTCCACCAGCATATGAATGGATGAAGAAAATGTGAAACAGTCAGGTGAGGTAACTCATACTGGTAACTACAACACTCAGGAGGCTGAGGCAGGAGGATTGCCACAAGTGCAAAGCAACTTGGATTACATAGTGAGTTCCAGAGTAGCCTGGGCCATGGGGTAGGACTTTGTGTCAGAAACCAAAGTTAAGAAAGTGGGGAGGAGTCAAAATGTGAGATATATAGACAAGGAGGTGTCATTCAGTCATAAGGAATTATTTCACCGGAAGGGAAATGGGCGGTAGAGATTATCTTGTTAAGCAAAATAAGCCAGATTCAGAAAAACAAACATCATGTTTTCTCTCATATGTGGAATCTAAGGAGGAAATTTAAAGTGACACAGATATTAATTAGCAGGGGACTGTTGGGGAAGAAGACAGGGGCTGGGAGAAACAATGTAAGAATGCCGTGGGAGTGAAGATGATCGAGTCACACTGAATTCCAGACAAAAGCGTCACAATAGAACCTACTATCTCGCACAATCAATATGTGTGACCTAATAACAAGAAATAAAGCCCCAGAGGGCCTCACACAGGTTACACACAGACAGCATGATACTGTATGTGAGAGAATTGGGGATACACACACTTTGGCATTTCTGGGGACTACAGAACCCTACCACAAGGAGTGACTACTTACATCATGTCTAGTTTTACCTACAATTCCTAGGACAGTGTAAATGCCGTGTATATAGTCTTCAAATGCATAGTTTAGAAACCACTAGAAAGATGATCTGCACCAGCAATGATTTTTCTCTAATACTTCGGCCGTGCATTCAGTTAGCCCCATTCACAGTTGCAGAGCTCCTGGGTAAGAAGAACTGGATGTGTCCCTGTGCCACAGGCCTCTTGCAGACATTTGACTCCATACACAAAGAGGCAAACACAGGAGCCAGCCAAAGCCGCTTTAATGAAGCTCAGGGAAACTGCCAAGGTGGACTCTTTCGAGGTCCAACTTCATTTCTGTGGCCTTGGGATTTAGAGTGCTAATCTAAATTCTGTGACCACAGGGGCACATTCTTGGGCTTCACACAGCACAGTTTGCCATTCCAGCAGAAGATGTAGAAACTTTCTTTCTTGGCACACTCTTCACGGCAGACACCAAAAGACTTCCAGCATCTTTCAGGGGTCCCTATGCCAGAACAAAGACAAAGACACCTGCATGAGTCATGAGGTCCCTGGTAAAGGCCAGAGCCCCGGGCAATAAAAAAAGAGGCAGTGGAAGGAGCGGTCACCTCTAGAGGTTGAGGAAGCTTAAATCACCTCACATCCCAGCCCTTCATAAACTCCACCTCTTGGAAGTACAGTAGTTGCAAGGCTTAACAAGCACAGTGGGTTATGAGGGTTACATGAACCATCAGGATCTACAGAATTGGGTTTGAAGTCTATCTGTGTCCCCAGGCAGCTGGTAAACCTTGGGCTGGTGACTCTCTTTTTAAGAATCTATTTCCTCTCTTCTACAAGGAGAGGTAGATGTCTCATGAAGCTGTGCTAAGGAATAACACTGGCGGTTTAGCTCAGTTGGTGTTTGCCTCGCATGCTTGAAGCCCCTGTGTTCCAGTCCTAGCATAGCATAGACTGAGCATGGTGACCTAGATCTGTAATCTCAACAGAGTTAGGGACAGGAGAATCAGGAATTCAAGGGCATCTTTAGCAACACATGGCGAATTCAAGACCAGCTTCAGCTACATGAGACCGTGTCTCAAAAGAAGTAAAAAGGAAAATGTAAATAAAACTAATTATTAATTAATTTGTGTAAAAAAAAACACTAGTATTAAATAAATGCAGCTATGAAGTGACAGAACGCCAGCAAAATTGAGCAGTTTAAGTTATTTTACAAGGAAAGAAACTGAACTAGGAGCAATATGAATACTAATGAAGCCTAGTGGCTTAAAAGAAATTTGAAGTGAAAAGGATTTTTAAATAAAGAAGAGAAAACCCACAACTGATCAAAATGCAAAGAATTAACGACCATAAGGAGCCTGACCCAATTACTATATCTACAGTACAACCCTTCCACTCAGGGAACAGCACGGAAGAGGTATGGGAAGACAGTAGGAGGCAGAGTACCAGGACAACAGGTGCTAAACAGTGTCTTCTAGACATGCCTGGGATGCTGTGCCCATGAAACGCTAACACTATGCCCACATAGGTAACACCTACGTAACCACAGCAGTGGGTACACCAGTGTGGATGAGGAAGTCTCACAAGGCCCCACCACATACATGAGGAGCTCCAGGCCATCAATGGCTGCTGAGAGGAAAAGAGTCAGTCTTCTCCAGGGATAAGTTATCCCAAGTGGTCACCCCTAAATACATATACATATGAGAGGTACTGTGTGATGAACTCAGTGGACACACACACACACACACACTTACACCATGCACACACATATGCTCTCGAGCTCACCAGAGGTTGGGGTTAAACTAGAACTTATTGACAAAAATGCTTTATGGCAGAATAAAGACTGGTATCATGTGTTTATGCTACCCATGCCTTCCAAGGACAAAGGACAGCAAGGCACTGTTAACATCTGAAACTGGACAAATACTGCCTCCACATGCCTTCCCTAAGGACTCTACCAGGGGGAGGAGCTTCAGACTAGCAAACGAGACGTAGAATTAACTGTTACATGTGCAATGCCTTGTCGAACTCTCACTAAATGACAGCTTAAAGTCAGGCCACCAGAGCTCACTGACAGAGTGTCTGTCCAGCACGGACCACAAACATACGGAAACAAAAGGAGTACATGAAAGACTCCATGGTGCCATGTCCTGATAAAAGAGCCAGGCAGCACAATACAAACACGGGCACACACTGAAAACACGTGCAGACATTCACAATGGCTTAAGAACATGTGACTATTAAGATATATGTGGTGGCAGACAGTGAGATGAGGAAGGAGGGTCTAGGCCACCATTCCTAACAGGCCAGGGGTGTGACTTGGAGGTAGAGTGCTTCCCTAACATCCATGAGCTGGGTTCCATCCCCACCCCTGCGAAAAGAAAAGAAATAAAGGAATATAGAGGTGGGTGGTGAATTTGAATCAGAAGTCCCAGTAGAAGTTCATGGGTGCTTATTCTTAAAAAGACCGCTTCCTCATCTCTGGTTATTGCAAAGCTTAGAAACATTGACCAGTCAGTAGGAACTAGAAATTAGAATTGTAGAAACCAGTTTTGGTCAAGAAATTCCAAAACAAGCCTGAAGCATCGTACCACACCAGAGACTGAGGACGACATCAGAGACAAGAAAAGCTCTATCAGAAAGATCAACTCCTCAGATCAAAGGCTTTCCCACTATCAAACACAAGGAGCTTGAACTGCACGAGGGATGGTGGCAGCAGTATATTTAACATGTGGCGTAGAACTATTGGTCTGATTTCTATGAGTTCAAGACCAGCTTAGTCTACAAAGCCAGGGCTGTTACACAGAGAAACCCTGTTTCTAAAAAAAAAAAAAATCAAAACAAAACAAAAACAACACTACCACCACCACAAAAAGAAATCAAAAACATTAGTCAAAGATAAGTCATATTTAACTGAGTAATAATCTATCCACTGTCTCCTAAGTCCAGCCGTTATTGTTGGAAGAAGTGTGTGTTGGGGGGGGGGGGGGGAATGAAGGTAGAATGGCTGGAGGCCTAACCATTTCTCCAAGCCAGAACTGTATCACAAGTCCTAAGAGGCCAATGCAGATAGCTTTCAGAGCTCTCTGCAGCCCCTGAGCCTCCAGCCCCCAGCTCTCCTCCAGCAGGATGGAAGTCCCTGGAACTCTCTGATGAATTACATAAAACAAAGAAGCTGCAGTATACCAAAATTTCAGCCTGCCCAGTCTTGACCTTTCAACCTAACTGGTTACATAAAACTTAGAAACTAGGAAATTGAAATGCAGAGATGTGAGTTGTCTTACAGGTTCTAACCCGAGATCTGAGGCTCTACCCACTGCCCAGACAGTGTCTCCTACCCATCTGCCATCCACCCAGGCCATAAGTACCCTGACTAGACCCAGCTCTGTCCCTCCTCTGAAGGAGTCTAGGTTACCTGGAATGACCTGGGACAGCAGCAGCAGAGCCATAGTTAACACCGCAGTCTTCATGACTTCAGGAAATTCAGGGTGCTGGCTTGTGTCTATCAAAGCACAAGACAAAGAGCAGAGCTCTGGGTCCCTGCTCCTTATAATCAGCTGAGACACGTGTCCTCCGAGGCCCACGGGTACAGTCTGTCTCCCCATCCCTCAGTCCCCACACCCACAGCACTGACCACACACTCCTAGGCTGACACTCCTTTATTCACTCAAGGACCAGCAAGACTAAGTCCTACAATGGCCAAGGTATATCACTGTAAGCATGTGTCAGTCTACGTCATGATCCAGCCCAGAATCCTCTACTCTGGAGCTAAAGGAACCCATAACTGAGATGCTGTTCACAGTTGATGGCTGTAGAGGGAGAGTCAGTTTTCTTTAAAAGTGTAGCCCCTGACAGATTGTCTATGCTCCAATGAAGGCCCCACATCTGTGGCTCTATGAGCAGCACAAACAGGATTAGTAGAGATATTTTTAAAGGATTGGGCTGCAGAGGTTGCTCACTGGTTAAAAGCACTGGGTGCTCTTCCAGAGGAAGCCACTTGGGACCCTAGCATGCATATGAAAGCTCACAACCGTGGGCAATTCCAGTTATGGAGGATCCGACACATTTTGGCCTCTGTGGGCACTGTGTGCATGTGGCACACAGACTATACAGACACACACACACACACACACACACACACACACACACTCACACTAACAAAATATTTTTTTAACAGAGAAGGACATGAAGTTGGGAGGAAATGAGAGAGGTGGGAGACGGATCTACAAGAAGCTAGCGGAAGGGGGAGGGGTGGGTATGCTTCAAATACATTGTACGAGTGCACACAATTTTCGAAGAATTAATTAGAACACTATGTTTAATACATTTTAAAAATCCTCAACACTCCGCAGTCCTTACCATGCTCTACAAAGTGCTACCTTGATAGCTCATCCAGCAAAGCACTTTTCACTGGAGTCCTTTATGGAGAGGACCCGAGTATGATCGCCAGAATCTCTACAAAAGAAGCAGAAGTGGTGTGCGGTGCTGCACAGCCTCTGTCCCAGCACTCCAGAGACGGAGCTGTGGGTGTCTCTGAGTCTGAAGACAGCCTGGTCCTCAGAGGGGGTTTCAGGATGGCCAAAACTACATAGTGACACGGCTGTCTGAAAAAATAAAATTAAAGCAGGCAAACATGGTGATACACACATGGTGACCCCTGTGCTGGAAAAAGTGGGGACAGGCACTCAAAAGCCCTGGTGCCCACTGCCAGCTACCCTGACCTAATCAACTTGCCCCAACCAATGACTAACCCTGTCTCAAAACACAAGGTGATGGCTCTTGAGAAATGACAGAAATGACACCCACGCTTGATCTCTGACCTTCACACACGCAATCACACATATCCAAACTCAGCTGTCATGATTCTAACACAGCTTAAATGAGCTACTTTTAAAAAAACTTTTAGGGGAATGCCAGGGCCAAGAAGTGGGAGTGGGTGGGTAGGGGAGCAGGGCGGGGTGGGGGGATATAGGGGACGTTGGGGATAGCATTTGAAATGTAAATGAAGAAAATATCTAATAAAATTTTGAAAAAATAATTTAAAGAAATGTTATCTGGGCATGGTGGCATAGGCCCCTAATTCCCAAACCTGACAGGCAAGAGGTAGGTGGGTCTACACAGCAAGTTCCAAGACCACCAGCACTGCATAGACAGACCTTGCCTCAAATAAACAAACAAACATAAAAGTCTTACTTTTGTCTATATGCATGTGTGTTCCTGTCTGTAGATATGTGCACATAAGCGCAGTTGCCCTGAGAGATGTTAGATCCCCTGAAGTCGGAGTTACAGGCAGTTGTGAGGCACCACGTAGGTGCCGGGCACTGAACTCGGGTCCTCTGGAAGAGCAGTAGACACTCGCTTAACCAGTGAGCCATCTCTCCAGCCCAGAGAAGCTCCTTTCTTCAGATGCACTTGTCCAGTTTGGGAGCTACGGAAGAGAGGACACTACCCACACTTTCAGCAGTGTCTCTCAGGAGAGTCTCTATCAAGGAAAAGAGCTCCCACTGCCTAAAATGCTCAGTTTCAGGAAGAATTTTGATATTGAAGCCAAGAAAGGTAGAGTTGAAATTATCCAACTCACTGTCCCAGTTGTGCCACTGAATTCTGTGACCTCAGAATGAACCCAAATCTCTCTCTAGGATTTAGAGCTCTCGCCAGGGAGCTCTAAAACACTCAGGGACTCTAAAACTCAACCCAACCCCTCAGGCTCCCTGGTCAGTCAAAATACACAGAAAACGAAAGACTACCGAAGTCTAAGGTTTTGCCACCAATGTGGACCAAACTAATTAGGCTTACCCCTGAGCCCTAGGGCTATGACTCCTTATTACATCAGCTGCCTCAGGGAGGTTACCATGGAGATCCAGGTTCAGGTTCTAAGAAAGGAACCCCAACCTGGGTATCTTTCTAGGCAAACTACAGGCTGTCCCCCATCCCCACTCAGCCTTAGAACTTCCTGTTATGAGGTGTGTGTGGCTAATCTTGGTTTGCAACGATACACTTGGGAAGAGGGAACCTGAGTTAAGGAATTGCCTCCATCAGACTGGCCTGTCTACAGGTCGTTGTCATGATTGTTAATTGACACAAGAGAGCCCACCCTACTATGCACAATATAATCTTTAGACTATATAAGTAAGTTACCTAAGGAGAATGGGAGAGACAGAGAGACAGAGACAGAGAGACAGAGAAACAGAGGGGGAGGAGGAAGAGGGAGAGGGGGAGGGAGAGAGGGAGAAAGGGAGAGAGGGGGGAGAGTCAGTAAATCATATTTACCATAGTCTCTGCTTCAGTTCCTGCCTCCAGGTCCCTGTCCTGAATTCCTCCCTTGGCTTCCCTTAATGACAGACTGCAATCTGAAACCCTTCCCAAGTTGCTTTTAGTCGTGGTTTTTTCTCATTGCAAGAGAATAGCTAACTAGGACAAGGTGATCTTGAGTTCTCGCTCTTTTAGACCCCAGAAACAGTTATAGCTCTTGTGCTGCCAAAGGAGAAGAATTCAGATGAGACGCGGCAGCAGAGAAAGGAAAGAGGGGTTCCATAAACTCAGCCAAGGAAGCCACGATGCACTCTTTAGAACAGGGGCCAGCTGAGCCAAACAGCAATGATCCTGGCAGGCACAGGGCTTATGCCTCGCTTCTCTCTGTCACCCTGTCCCCTCTGCGCCCTCCAGGGTGGGAACATCCAGGAAAGGGGTGTGTGCTTCTTGGCATCCCATTTTACCCAGAAGTCAGTCTGCCTGTTATAAGTAAACATGAATGATTCAAGAATATAAACAAAGGTTTAAGTGGCCCCTAAAATCACAAAGTTTATGAGGAGAAAGGGTAACTACAGTTTGGGCATGCCCTGCTGGTGAGGCAGTCCCCGGCACTGGTTTGAACTGAACCAGACGGAGTCCACCACCACCAACTGTTCTTCACCAGAGAGACCACCTTCACCTGTGTTTACATTGTCTGACCACCACTGCCTGTCTTTTCAGTCAGTCCAACTGAAGTAACTGGGGTGAAAGTGGGGTCCTGTTAGTCTCCTCTGACATTGATCTCCTGTCTAGCCAGCATTCTCTCATCTAGGACCTGGGTTCCTGAAATAAGTGGGAATAAGTTGTAAGAGTCTGGTCTCGTCTAAGTCTTAGTCATTCCTGTTGGACAGACTTGATGGCTGCTCAGATAGTTTTAAGTTCCTTTACAAGGATTTTCCTTGTCTTTCAAAGGCCTAAGAATTATAGAATGCTCTGTTCCCGCAAGCTCAACCGCCGCTGTGCGTGACCTTGGACAGTCACCTATCTCATGAGAAAGAGCAGGAGGACAGAGCGGAACTAAACATTAAAGATACATTAATCTTCAGATTGTGGCTTGGGAAACAAATGACTTTGGCATCCCTGAAGAACTGGGGGAGATAGCAAGTGAATCTGCTCCCCTGCTGGACTCCAGGGGTGCAGGCTGAACAAGAGATACACTGTTGAGTCCAGGGACAGCAGGCTGAGCTCCGAGGCCTTGGCCTGCTTATGCACTGCTCATGGGTTTGTCTAGAGCATCAGGAGTAGGAATGCATTAGAAACAGGAAGTCGTCCTTTCTCTGGGGATTGTCTCTTCAGTCAGAAACCAGGGACAATTACAGGAGAGAACACTTGGCTTTCAGGGGCCACCTTTTGATGTTTTCAATTTTTAAGTTGTCTGGTGGTCTTTACATCTCAGTAAAACCACCTTGTACTTAATATTACTTCCTGTAGAGTTTGAATTAGTTAAGCCCATGTTTTTTTTAAATTTATTAAAACCCATTGTTTTTTATGTATATGGATGTTTTACTAGAATATATGTCTGTGCACCACATGCATGCAGTGCCCAGGAGGGCTGAACGTCCAGGAAAGAGGTGTGCTCTTCCTGGAAGCCCACTTTACCCAGCACTCAGTGTGCTATAGATAAATATATAAGATATATACAAGGGAAAGGGTAACTGTACCTTGGGCATGCCCCACTCGTGGGGCAGTCCTGGAGCTGACTTGAGCTGACCCAGACAGAGCCCACTACCATCAACTGTACATACTGAGGGCTTGGGGTAGGGGGTGAGCTGGCCCACCAGAGAAACTACCACCTATAGGATTTTATATCCTGATGGTTTGGGGGCTGATGAGGCTGTTGGTTCACTGTTTGTCCCATGCCCACCCTCCAGCACTAATCTGCTTAACACTGGGTTGTTCAGAGCTTGCAAGGGGCTAGCTTTACAATATCACACATTATTAGCACTTAATGGCTGGTATACCAATATCTATTCAAGATTTTTATAATGCACCAGAAATGCTCTTTTCTAGCCACTTGTTTGTCAAAAGTTGAAGGTGACAATCCCCGGACAAGGCAGCCTATTTTTTTTTTCTCTTTGTTTTCTTCATAGGTGAGTTTGGTGTGCATATGCATGCATGTGAATGCAGCAAGAGTTTGCTTCCTGGATGGCTTGTAGAATTGCTTAGCCAGGAAGGAAGAAGGAAAGAACAATATCATGGCTATCCCCGTTGCTCAATCACCATGAGTCACCAAAGACACCATGTTGTCTAGACATCACATCCCTGTGACAAAACACTGGAGAGAAACAGCTTGAAGAGAGATGTGATTCAGAGGTCTCCATCAGTTGTTTCTGGGTCATGGTGAGACAGCATCATGGCAAGGGACAATAGCAAAGCTCCTCACACCATGGTGACCAGGACACAGAACACCAAGCTAGATGGCTTTTCCCTTCTGCTTCGGGCCTAGGGGATGATGCTACCCATATCCAGGGCAAGTCCACCTTCCTTAACCCTTTCTGGGCATGCCCTCAGCAGACACTTTCAGAGGTGAACTCCAGCTCCAGGGAACCCACGCCCTCTTCTGGCCTCCTCAGGTACTGCACTCATGTGCATAAAACCACAGTCATACACACACATACACACATGCTTAGTTGGAAAAATAAAATCTTTTTTTTTAAACTTCTGGCATTATTGATAAAATAACATCCCTATTAATTTCATAGTAGAAGATGATATAGCATCTCGTTATTTGAATGTGTTTTCTTTGATTCCCGATCAGATTGAAAGTGGCTTTTCTCCCTGTCCATGAACAGCCACGGTATTCTAGGTGTGCCTGAAGTATTCACTTAGCATTTTCCTCTGCCTCCTCACCAGATCCCACGGTGCTTATCCCTAGTCCGGAATGTTTTTCTAAGGCAGACTAGAACATGAGTGTACAAGGAGGCGCAGGAGGGAAGGTGGCTTTCAATGTGTCACTCTGCACTTGGGAGCTGAGGATTGAAAAGAGTGTCCCTGGTCTAAAGGTCCCAGAGACTCACTTGCTGAGTCTGTGGGTGAGAATACAACTACCCCACCCCGCACGGGTGGTGAGATCCTTGGGTTACCATATCCACTTGCTTTCTGTGTCTTCTCCCCACATGCAGACCCATAGAAATTTCTGGGTAAATGGACCCCATGGCTCATCTGCTACGAACCCTTGATGAAACAGATTCTTCTAGGGATGTGACCCTTGCTCATATGCATGAGGCCCTGGGTTTAGGATAATAAAAAAAAAAAACACAAATTGTCCAATATCACATAAGAACTGGAGAGATGGCTCAGCAGTTACGAATGCATATTGCTGTTGTGAGAGAGCTGAGTTCAGTTCCTAGCACCCATGTGGAGGAGGCTGGAGGCATTAGAACTCCCGCTCCAAGGGATGCTCAGGTCTCCAAGTGCACTGCACTCACGTGCATACATATACACCCACACGTAAGCTGGGGACCGCAGCCATCAGAAGCGGTGGCCATCGTGGTCTGTCACCGTCACAGAGGAGAGATGGCGAGGACAAGCTACAGGTCTTGGCTGTCCCTCAGTTTCTTCTTTAGTAACAGTTCTCCTACCCCACTTCCGGGCCTGCTGACCAAAGTAACCCCAGAAGCCAGGTTCTCCACTAACCACTTCTCTGTGAGTACCACAAACAGACCTCAGTAGCTGGGGAGCTAAGAACCTCTCTATTGTCCAGCACCTTCCCATCACAGTTCTGGGGCAGCTTCGATTGTCTGCCCATCACCCATGGAAATGAGCTAACGTCCTCTGTTCCTAGGCAAGTCTTTGCCTTCCCAGCTTCTCCAACAATAAAACGGAGACTATGTTTTACCCTAGAGTCCTAATTCTATGGTGTGATAGTGACTCTCCTCTGATTGAACCGTCAAAGGAAGAAAAGAGGAGGCAGGCCTCCATGGTAGAGTTGTAGGGCTGTCTTGTGAGCGCCCGTCTCAATAGCAAGAATGATGTCACAACAGGATCAATCCTTCTTCTTATTGGGAGAGCTTGATTGCAGAGGCGAAAAGACCCCGAGCCCAGAACTGGTGCTGCTTATATAGGCCTAGGAGAGGTGTGTCTCACACCCGGATTGGTTATGCATTCTACCTCATTTGCATGTCTCACATCTGATTGGTTATACTCTCAGTACCTCACAGAACCTCATTATCATGCCTGGGCCAGGCAGTGACTTGGCAAAAAATTTTACTGCATATGTACACATTGGTTGTTTACCCAACCTTATGTGTGGTGGCCAGCGGTAGCCAGCGCCACCTTGTAATGGCATATGTGGCTTCCCACAGGGCTGGTCACCAGGTCCCTTCCCAGGTCATCTCTTATTCTCTTCATTATAAATGCTCTTGAAGGCATTACTGAACAGCTAGCACCTCCTGCGTTTATTTACCTTTGTGTAAATCTTGGGCAGCCCACTCAATTATCTTCTGTCCCCACAGATAGTTCGGTCACTATCTTATCTTGTAAGCTCTACCATGCTTTGATTCTCTTAACCTCTATATCAGGACGGTCCAGTCAGGAAGTAGAATTCATGTAAATAACTGAGGTAGCGGATAGTTAATTCAGGGTATTGCGCACTTTTGCTGGGAGGTTCAAAACTGAGGACCCTGAAGAATGCACTACCACTACCGACTACAGAAGCAGCCACCTCACCTTGACTAAGGGAGCCAAAGAAGTGGGAATGAATGTCCAGACCAGGACTCAGGGAACTCTATCATTGGATTCCCTGAGGAAGGGGCTCCGCCCAGAGCCCAGACCAACCCTGTGCTTGGTTAGTGCTGGGCTGGTGCTCAGAGAACCCATACATGTCATTTTTCTCACGGTTTTTGTTCCTCTAATGTCGAGTTTACTCGTGAACAGACCTTGTCCTGTCTGGAACCCCATTTCCTGTTCTCTGCCAACTTTTTTGGTGTTTATTCTGCAAGTTCCTAGATGTGTGTTCTATGGCATTTGTGTGCGTGGCGCCCCCTTGTGGTTCCTTGGATAATGAGACGCAGAGCTGTTGGCAAAGAGCTGTGCTGTGTGGCCTTGGACCTTGGACCTTGGATGATCTCACCCTCCTGATCCAAAAGACAAAGGGATGCTGTGGACTCGGTGGGTGTGGCTCCACATTTTAGACCCGGGGTACGGGACTGTTCCCGTTGGCTGCTCCTGGAGATCTGAGAGGTTTCCGCCAGGAAGTCTCGGCCTCCCCAGTACGCCACGAACGTTGCTTTGGACTCGAAGCTTCGAAGCTTCGCCTTGGGCCTTCTCCCACGATGAAGCTCCTGCTGCTGACTTTGGCTGCGCTCCTGCTCGTGTCCCAGCTCACTCCAGGTAATGTAGATCTCCTCAGGGAAGGGGCCAGGTAGGGAGACTCTGGCCTTGTCAGTGAATCCCCAGGGGGCATGGAGCAACCATTCCCACGCCATGGACGAGACGTCTTGCCGGGTGCTGTATCTTAGGTACCAACATTAACATTGGGAGTGTCTTCGTCATCACCCACTACATGTTCGGCTCTACCAAGCAGTGCAAAGAGCCAGTGGGGGAATAGGAGCAGCCAGAGAGAAGGCAACAGCAGATCTCTTGCAAAATAGTCCCCAAACTGGTCTAGGCTTAGGAAAAGCCACAGCCACCTTAATGAGAGAGAGAAGCTCATTTTTACAGTTTCTTTCTCTGTTCCATGCTCTAGGCTGGAGCTAGGACTATGAAGCAAATGGCATGTCCCTCGGACACGGTTTAAAAACATTATAGCCAAAGCTGTGACCAAGGGAAGCCAGGGACCTGGATACACATGAGCAGGGCCCAGCTAGCCTGAGGTCAGCAGAGTCCTAATAAGTGGCATGAAATTAGGCATGGGGCGGGGTTCCGGGGGCGAAGAGAAGAGGTGGACAGGGAAGGGTGTCCCAGGCAAGATAAGCATCAGTAACCATGTGTGTGTGAGAGAGAGAGAGAGAGAGAGAGAGAGAGAGAGAGAGAGAGAGAGAAAGGAGAGAGAGAGAATGCCACCTGCAGGGGGGCCCACTGGTGGGCATGGATGCCAGGTGAGAGCTGTGGGAGAGCCTAGGCAGCAGAGGTCAGCCTACCCTTCCCATCAGCTCCGTGCCAGCTACCTGTCCCCTCCCATGCACCTGGCGGAGCATCTGTCCACCCCAAGACTGTCGAACTTTCCAGAGTCAGGAAGTGCTATTTTCCTAAACAGGCTGGTCTCCGTCCCCTCCTGTTGCCCTGAAACACCTTCATCTAAGGGAGAAAGAAAAGCCAAAAGCCCAAGTTGGCAACTGGCTCACCACTGTCTGACCGACACCTCCTCCTCCTATCTCCCACACACTCCCCATGCCCCACCCCCCAGAAGGCCTGTGTCCCTAGGGTGCTGATCACATCAGGCTGGCAGGGTTAGTGGGGTTTCTCGGGCAGCTGCCTGCCGATGATGATGATGATGACGACGACGACGACGACGACGATGATAGATGTGAATTTAAACTCCCCAGTTCCCTTCCACTTCCTGTGGCACATTGTGATAAAAGGGGTTGAGTGGAAACTGTCAACACATTGGTCATCCTCAGCCTTCATCTCCTAGAGCCTATGGTGAGGTGGCTCTGTCCAAACCTACCAGGCTTCACCCAGTCCTTGACTTTTCTTGGTAAAATTTGATTCTTGAAATTATGGTCTTGCCGTGACCTGAAACAACCCTTCTCTCATTTAAGGTAAATGACAACGGTCATCCTAAAGTTGCTCACAAGGGTCCCAAAGTCCGAAAATTCTACTCAGTTCTACTTTTTGACAGTCCAAGGGTTTCATAATGAAAAGGGGCCCAGGGGTCCATCCCTTTAAAATGTTTAAAATGGCTCGGTGGGTAAAGACACTTGCCACCAAACATGACAGCCAGAGCTTGAGCACCAAGACCCTCCAGGAGGAGCAGACTGGCTCCTTCCAGTTGTCCTTGGTGTGTGCAAGCCATAAATAAATGGATAAGTGTAACTGTAAAAAGGCTAAGGGCTGAGGGATGCTTCCGTGGGTAGGAACACTTCCTGTGCAAGCCAGAGGAGCTGAGTTTGGATCCTTGGCCAATTACATGCAAAGCCAGACATGGCTGCACTTAACCCCAGTGTAGGGAGGTGGAGACAGACAGATCCAGGAACTCCCTAGCCAGCTAGGCCAGATGAAATGGTGAATTTCCAACTCAGTGAGAGACCCCATCTCAATGCAGGAAGGTGGGGAGTGAGAGAGAACACCCCATGTCTCCTCTAGCCTGTTTGTTCATAAGAGAGAGAGAGGTAGAATCGGGGATACAAAAACCAAATCTGCTGCTTAGCAAAGTTACCAAGTAAAGAATGTTACCAAGCACAGGGTGGTGTAACAGCACACAGCTCGCAGCTCGCAGCTCGCAGCTCACAGGTCCCCACTCCAGGTCCCTGCTCCTCAGTTCTCCTCTTCCCTAAGTGTCTGGACTTACATAGCAACTGACTTTTCATTTCCTCATGAAAATGCCTATCACCAAGGTTACATCCCTAGACAGCTTTTTGTTTATTATTTTTGAGACAGGATCTCACCGTGTAGCCCTGGCTCGCAGATATCCTGTTTTAAAATATGCCTTAAAATGTTTCTCTCATCATCATCCCTCTGTCTTCGCAAGTTCTCGTGAAATAACCGGTCTCTGACCTGTATCCTCCCACAGTGAGGGTTCTGCCTCTTGCACACTCAGGGTAGAATTCACAGCATTCCTCTGAGGTGTGGCCCTGGATGACTGGAAACTCGCTATGTAGACCAGACTGCCCTCTTGGGTGCTACCATATCTGGCTACTCTTATTGAACTCAAATTGGTGAGGGGAGTCTACTTGATTTCTAAGCTTTATCTTAAATATCCGAGTTACTGTGGTAGTTTCCTTGTGTAACTCCCATCCATCTTTATAAAGACTACCAGCACAGCCCTGATGTCTCACCACATTAAACATGGTGCCCTGCTGCAAAGGACACTGCACACCCAAGGGTCTGTGGGGTTGGCAACAGTTTGCCCAATGAAGAAGCAAACCGTTCTGGACAGAGACCCCTTTGGGGGTTACACATCAGATATTTGCATTACGATTCATAACACTAGTAAAATTACAGTTATGAAGTAGCAACAAAATAATTTTATGGCTGGGTGTCACTGCACCCTGAGGAACTGTATTAAGAATTTGAAGCATTGAGAAGGCTGAAAGTCAGTGAATCTATAAGAGGAGGAGAAGGATGGGGTTTAAGTATAGCATGAGTGATTCCCAAGCAAGCCGGGGGGCCACCAGGCAGCATGTGACGAGCTGACATCAGGCCCAGGCAAGAACGAATCCAAGGCGGAATTTCAGGGGAAAGCACAAAATAAAGAAAAAAGGGATTCCCAAGCTCGGGGGTAGCAGGAGTTCATGGTCATCAGCTACAGAATGACTGCCTTTCCGCTCCCCTCACCCCCCCCCCCCCCAAAGAGAAAGAAACAGAGAGTTGGAAAGGCAGAGGCGGGAGTTTTGCATAAAACACCTCATCTGCTCCTGGGCACCTGGTGGAAATCAGAGCGGCTTCTGTTTTGGGAATCCTGAATCCTTGCCTGAAGGACCGGATGTTTCATTCTTGGGAGTAGGATTTCAGATACAAGTGTCTGTCCCGGTTCTGATGTGAGAAAACCAAGTTTCTCAGCGTTTAGTCAGTCCCTTTGTTCAGGAACAAAGCTGTCAGTGGAGTTCACACTGGTGTGACAGGAAGTTGTAGATCACTCTTGTCCAGTCCCTGCATCAATCTTGAGTTAGCTCCAAGGTTGACCAGAGACATCTGGACCTTCTCAGTTTGCCTTCGGATGCTAACCGGACAGTTCACAGAATATAGGAGTCTTAAACCAGTGAGTGTCCTGATTCCCTCCACCTGCCCTTACACCTACATCTGCTGTCAACCCACAATGCATTGCTCATATGTTCCTTAGGCTATCTCATAGTTATTGCTAATACACTGGGGATTGTACCCAGGGCCTCATATATATTAGCAGTGCTGATCCTCTGAACAGCATCTCCAACCTTAACAATTATCTTTTTTTCTTTGGGATCATGCTCTTTTAATTAATTTTTTTAAAATTAGAGTACAAACTAACAGGTTCTCTCTGACATCTTCACCGGTTTGAATCATTGTAATTTATTTGTATCCACCCAATGTGTGAACAATTCCTGCGATGTAGAAACAATGTCTACTCACTCCAAATGGAGCAACAGACCAAAGTAAGGATTCCGCCCAAGTCTAGCAGTTTACTGGGCTTACATTGTAGGAGCTCCAGAGAGGGGTTATACACAGGGAGGGGCACAGGTGACCAAAACAGGCGCACTACCAATGTCTCATGTCAGCATGGATCATGGCACTCTTAAGCTGCATAGACTGAGTCCCCTCCTCAGTTAGCCCTCCCACTCAATACTCCAGTAGCTCCTGAGACAACAAGCAGCCGGAGCAGAATTACACACAGCCGGGAGAGTGCGCCAGAGGAAGTGGGAGTCTAATGATCTGCCCAATCCCTCCCTCTATGAGGGACCTTCAGTAGGCCCAGCCTGGAGGGTCTCTTGCAGGTAGTCAGGGCTGCTGTGATGAAGATGGTAATGGTGAGGCTGGAGAGACGGCTCAGTGGCTCAGAGCACTTGCTGCTCTTCAGAAGGACTTGGGTTCCCAATACCCACTCCAGTTCCAGGGGATCCTGTGCCCTCTTCTGGCTTCCTTGGGTACTGCATACTTGTGGTTCACATACATACATGCAGGCAAAACTCTCATCTGTATAGATGGAATAATATGATGGCAGGCCTGCTACATGCTGGTCCTTGCAGTGGGGCATGGATCCATGACCTGAAGAAGAGACCCAGAAACACTTTCTGGAAAGATAAAAAGCCAAGCACTTGATCATCTCCCACCCCCACCCCAACCCCTGGCCCAGAAGGGTGATGTGGCTAGACCAGCACCAGCCTATGTCTGCCATTTTCAACTTTCAGAGTCTATTGACTGTAATCTTGCTGCTTATATGTACGTGTGCTCATATCCAATCCCTGGCACCCAGCATCCTGGACAGAAATAAAACTGGACTATTGGGAATATTTTGGAAGTGTGTCCAAACTGGTGAATGCAAGAGTCCTGGTGTCTATATGCTGTATAGTGATGGCCTTTAGCAACCTCTTCATACAGTAGCTTTGGAAACTACAAGCATGTGCTTGCCATCAGACTGTAAGCAAGGACTTGCCTCCAGGAAATAATGGGAAGAATGGTTAAGCCATTTGTCTCTGAATGTGGAATGAGATAAATTTCGAGATGCTGTTCAAAAAAAAACAAAAAACAAAAAACAAAAAAACAAAAAGAAAAACAAAAAAGCCAAGCAAGCACTCTCTATACCAGAGGAGAGATCGGGGTGGGGGTTTGGGGGTGGCTTTCTTGCTTTGATGCTACTGGATCAGTGCACCCCAGAGTTTGTCATTTTCTCAGTAATTTCTTGGGCTGTAGCCCCAGGGCCACGGCTGCAGTTTACCTCCTCGGAAGAGAGCCCACACAGTTCTGCCTGCTTATCTGGGAACACATGTGGATGCCTGGACTGTTGTTGTATCCTTTCTGTGGAACTGTAGCATCAATACAGGAAAGGAGGAGTCTTTGTTGCCCAGTTCAGCCAAATTATAAATAAGTCTGTTTTCCTTAAGGAATGGCTGCATTCCACAGAACACACACACACAGCACACACACTCACACATACACTTGCACACATAGCACACACACTCATACACACACCACACACACACACAGCACACACTCACACACACATACACACACAGCATACACACTCACATGCTCACTCACACATCTGCCCTTCTACCCTCTCTGGTCCCCACCCACTCATTACTGATCTCCTTCCTAGTCTCCAAATATTCCCCCTTCCACTTCCTATATTCCTGTACCATGGTGGTATGTACATGTGTGGCCATCAGAAAACAACTAACGGGAATTGCATTAGGAAACTGGAATTCCTGGCTACTTGAGATTTTGTCACACCTGACGTGTCCCAGATGCTATGTCTCCACATACTCTCACTGTCTCTCTCCCCTCTGTCCTTTGGCACCTCAGCTGGTGACACATTGATCTGCTATCTTCATTCCACATTCACGGACACCTTGTTCTTTCTCTGTATTTCATTTTGAACAGTATCTCTTTCGTGTCTCCAGGTTCATTTATCTTTACAAATAGACTTTTAAATTTTTATTTATTTATTTATTTAGTCTCATATAAACCAGGTTGACTTTTAACTCACTATATGGCTGAGGCTTACCTCCTAACCTTCCTGTCTCCACCTCCTGGGTGCCGGAATGATACCTCTGTACTGCACTGACTGGTGGATTTTTTAAAAGATGTAGTTCTTCCTATTGTATGTGTCTGTTACCTGTATGTATGTATGTCTGTGCACTGTGTGCATAGCTGGTATCTGCAGAGACCAGAGGAGGCTGTTGGATCCCCTGAAATTGAAGTTACAGCTTGTAGTGAACTGCTCTATGGCTTCAGGGAACTAAACATAGGTCCTCTGACAGAACAGCAAGTGCTCTTAACCTCTGAGGCATCCCTTCAGCCCCTAAATGCTCCATGTCTTATAAAGCTTTCCGCTCTGACCATTGAGCATGCAGCCCTGAGGACAGTTCTGCCTCGATCTCTTCGGCGATGCTTTCCCAGGCTTTGGTACTTCCCGCGCATGCGTGTTCAGATAAGTATTCAAAGTCAAATGGTCCCTCTGGAGACCTCCACAACACGGCATATGCTTTTGCCTCTCTTTTTTCTCTCCTCTGGGGCCCATCTGAAGTTTTAAATGCTGATTAAAATAGCTGCTTTAGTCTTTTTAAATTGTTTTTATTAACTTTTAGCTAGCCTATAGAGAGTCTCACTATAGCATTTATGTCATAGTTTGTGTCTCCCCCCGCCCCCTTTACACCCTGCCTTCTCCTCTGCCCTTTGGCTGGTCCCTGCGGCTTCTGCTTTCCTGTCTGTATGTTCTATTACCCTCTCTCGTTCCCGGTCCCCATCTCTGAATGTTGTCTGTTCTTCTTACAGCTGAATATAATGTGTACATGAACCTCGTCTGTGGATGGACATCTAGACTGATTCCATATCTAGGCTATTGTGAATGGTACATCAATAAACACAGAAATACAAGTATCTCTAATGGCACAGACTACAGTAAAGGTTCTAAGTATATTTAGGAAGGATGCATATGGGTCACGTGGCCATTCTCATTTCAGCTGGGGAACCTCTGTACTGAGTTCCAGAATGTTTGTGCAGATTTGTACTCCGCCAGCAGTGAGCAAGGGTTCCTCTTTCCCCACATCCTTGAGGGCATTCGTTGTCATTCCTTTCCTTGGTGACACATGGGAACGTTGCTCCCCTTCTGTGCTCTAAGAGGGAACACCTAGAGAGGGCAAGGCTGATGGTGATGGTATAGAAGCTGGCCTTCTCTTCAAAGGTTTTCCTTGCCCTTTGCCATGCCTTGACCTGTGGTTCAAATAGAGCTTAAAGACTTCGTTCATCTGAGGGACACTGAGGCATCTGTAAGCCAAAGCAGGACTGGCGCTTCACAGAAAAGTGGGTCTGGGCTTAGCTTCGTCTCAGGCAGCAAGGACTGCCACCCCTGCAGACCCGGTGGGATCCATTCCTGTCTGTGCCCCTTCTGTGCATCCAGCTGTTAGGTGTAGCCTCATCCTGTTGTGACTATCAGAACTGTTATTTCTTTCTTGGTTTGGGAGGGGTGGAGGTGAGGGAGTTAGAAAAGGTTTCCTGTAACCCAGGATAGCTACGCCAGTGCCTGAAAGGCAGATTTTCAAAGTTCCATCATTTGTCATTTAGTCTAAACTTGTGGTTAAAGAAAGGTAGAAAAAATGAGGTCAGGAAAAACAACAGTAGGTGTGAGGGGTCAGAGGTCAGGCAGGGAGCCTGTGCCAGCCCTCCCCAGCCCCTCCCCAGCCCCTCCCCAGCCCCTCCCCAGCTCATCCCCAGTTCCTACTCAGCTCCTACCCAGCTACTACCCAGCCCCTCCCCAGCCTCTACCCACCTCCTCCTCAGCTCCTCCCCAGCTCCGCCCCTGCTCCTCCACAGCCCCTCCCCAGCTCCTCCCCAGCCCCTCCCCAGCTCCTCCCCAGCCCCTACCCAGCTCCTCTCCAGCCCCTACCCAGCTCCTCCCCAGCCCCTCCCCAGCTCCTCCCATCCAGGACAACCCTCTTCTTACCACCATCTGCTCCCTCTTCTTTGTATCAGGTGATGCTCAGAAATGCTGGAATCTCCACGGCAAGTGCCGCCACCGATGCTCCAGGAAGGAGAGCGTCTACGTCTACTGCACAAACGGGAAGATGTGTTGCGTGAAGCCCAAATACCAGCCGAAGCCAAAGCCGTGGATGTTCTAACTGCCCAGAAGCCTGAAGCCCAGATAATACAGATGGCAAAGCTGTCCTAGGTTGACCCCATGGATTCTTGAGTTCAGTCAATAAACGTGCTTGCCCAACCTCAGTGCAGCCTACTCATCTACAGTAGCAATTTTGAGGTCTGGGGAAATCAGCGCTATAATCATCATCACTAGCGTCATCATAAGACAGCCCCGCCTCTTACAGGCGCATAGTGGGACTTTCTCGAGTCCATGAGGCCTATGCCCAACACACTGTTGGGCAGCTAACAGAGATGTGCTTTTATGTCCATTTGTGTTTCTAGAGTCGTTTAGGTAGAAGGCTTAAGGTAGAATCCTTTGCAGAGCTTGACTCGATCAATTCTCAGGAATCCCACTGCCCACATACAAATGATTGCTGATGTTATTAGGTGTAACCCCAAAATCATTATTTTTAAATCCTGAAACCTTCCTTCTCTGAGACCTAAGTGCTCTCTATTGCTTTAGTTTGCAGACGTGTATTAATAAGCACATTCCACTGCCTAATAGAAAAGACTATGCTATCCCTGAAGGGAAGACGATGGTTACTGGTTTTATTTACACACTGGTCAATTGTAAACACTCCTACTTGGACCAGAGGAAGAAGGCTTTGCTAATATGGGGGAAAGCTTTGCCAACTTCCGGTGGGTCTGAGGCCTTGGTCCTTGTCCGGGTGGTTCCCATGGCAACAATACACATTCACTCAGGACTTCACTTACCCTGGGCTTCCTGGGATCTCTACAATCAAAGGCAAGCAAGGCCATGCTGTGCATGGGGTTTGAACAATGCACTTTTCAATGATCGGTGATGATTGAAGATATCAAGGATTAAAATGTTTTGATTCTAGAATCAAATGAAAATGTAACATAGCAAAACCTCTGTAAGACGGCTAAGATGGTTCTAAGAGAGAGATGTCCATCATTTTGAGGGCCTACTTTAAAAAAAAAAATCAGAGTAATTTCAGATAAATAACCTAATGATGTGCTCTTAGATGTGAGAGCCTCAAAGTCCAGCCCCTAGTGACACACTTCCTCCAATGGAGCCACACCTACTCCCAAAAGGCCACCCCTCCTGATAGTTCCACTCCCCATGGATCAAGTATTCAAACACTTGAGTCTATGGAGGCCATTCCTATTCAAGCTGCCACAATGGTTAAAAAAAAAAAAATCATAAAAGATGGCCTAATCGGCCATCACTGGAAAGAGAGGCCCATTGGACACGTAAACTTTGTATGCCCCAGTACAGGGGAACGCCAGGGCCAAAAAGGGGAGTGGGTGGGTAGGGGAGTGGGGGTGGGTGGGTATGGGGGACTTTTGGTATAGCATTGGAAATGTAAATGAGCTAAATACCTAATAAAAAATGGAAAAAAAATCATAAAGTAACTAAAAGAACAAGACAAAGAATTAATCAGACAGAGTTGGTTCTTTGAAAAGATAAACGGGAGGGCTGGGGGGGTGGTGACTCAATGGCTACACAGATTGAGAACTGGGTTCAGGTCCCCAGAACCCATGTAAATGCTGGATGCATAGAAACAGCCTCTACAGAAAGACAGAGGCAGACATGACAAGAGGAGAGCCCCAGAAGCACGTGGGCCACCTAGCCCAGTGTACACAGTAGAAAAATAACAAAGATCCTGTCTCAGGCAAGGTAACTGGTGAGGGCCCACATATAAAGCTGTCCTTCTCTAACTCTGTACACACACACACACACACACACATATGAGCACACATTTTTAAAAAAGATAAACAATGCTGACAAATTGTTGACCAAATTAATCAGGAGAGAAAGCCAGAGGACTTTGATCAGAGGGTCATGCAGACGGCTCAGTGGGTGGAGGCGCTTGCACAGAATCATGGTGACTCGAGTTCAATACCTGGAACCCACATGGAGTTCGAAGGAAAGAAACAACTCCACAACATTGTCCTGTGACCTTCACAAGCGCATCATGGGCATCTTGAACACACATATAATAATAAGAAGAAGAAGTAGGAGGAGGAGGAGAAGTAATAATAAAATAATAAGTAATTTTTAATTGTAAAAATACAACTGGTGATTCAAATGAAGATGATATAGCAGATAGTAATGAAATCTAGAGGGTCATTAAGAAATTTTTTGACGGGGCAGGGAGATGACTCAGCAGCTAATGGCGCTTGTTGCAAAGATTGATAATGTGAGTTGGATCGTCAGGCACATAGTATCTGTAAAAAAAAATCAAGTCAAGAGTATATAAACAATCTAAACTGATCTATAAGCAGCAAGGAAGGGTAGGTATGTTAATAGTGAACACTTGCCCAACATGTACACAGCCCTGGATCTGATCCCCCGGGCCGCAGGAAAGGAAAGGAGGAAGAGGAGGCAGAGGAGGAAGAGGAAATAGAAGCAGCGATGAGAGCTGGAGAGAAAGCTCAGTGGTTACAAGCACTTGCTGTTCTTGGATTCAGCTCTCAGCACCCACAGGGTGGCTCATGTCTGTCTGTGACTCCAGCCCCAGCGGTCTGACACCCTCTTCTAACTTCTGAAGGAGCCGGGTACAGATATGGGGAAAACATTTATAGACATCAAATAAAAAGTAAATCCTTTTAAAGCCGTGAGCAGTAGTAACAAAGAGTCTTCCAGTGGCTGCAGAGACGGCTCAGTGATCAAGAGCAAAGGACCTGAGCTGGGGTCCTAACACCCACCTGACAGCTTACAAATGGCCTGCAACTCCAGTTCAGGAAATCGAGTGACATTACCCTGGCCTCTTTGGATGCCTACACTCATGTGGTGCACAAGCATTCATGCAAGCAAACACCCAAACACATTAATAATGAAGATTAATAAATATTTTTAAGGGAATCTCCCAAAACAACACATGATGATCCTACGATTTGTGCGGTATTTTTGTTCCAGGAAAATTCAGTTGGTAAGAAATGCTTGCATCTGGATCTCTCATGTACAAGTCTGGGGAGTAAGCCAATATTTCATTCTCCTAGGCAGCCCTACCCATTTCAAGCTGCTAAGATCCCTAGCCCCAGTCACTTGCAGGCCAGTAGAGAAGCAACCATCAAAAGTGTACCTAGTAGATCCCCAAAGAAACCACTAGAGGGCAGTATCTGCCTGTGAGACTCCTTGATCCGGACCCCGACTGAAGTCTAAAGGAAAAGTTGCCTCAAACTGGAGCTGCCCAAGCTGGCCTTCAACTCATGATCTTCCCAAGTGCTGAGATTACAGGTGCACGCTGCAACGCCCTCAGAGGGTCTTCGCCATAATACTGGAATTATAAAAAACGAAAGATTGTATAGTTACCGTGGGAGGTCTTTTAGATCTAAAACACTGAAGAAATTTTGCTGGGCATGGTGGCACACATCATGAATCCCAGCAGGCAGGGTACAGAGGCAGGTGGATCTCTGAGTTCAAGGTCATGCTGGATTTCATTTAGGCATGGCTACATAGAGAGACCCTATTTGAAATATAAAGAGAGAGAGAGAGAGAGAAGATATATAAGCACACCTAGAAATTTTCCAGAGTGACAAAGACATGAAGCACCCACTACTTGACTTCATTTTGCTTTTAAACCACATTTTACACATTCTTGTGTGTTCTGTGTAGTAAACAGAGTGTGGCCTTCATTCTCTCACTCGTGGATCTCCATTTTAAACTTTTCTCAGTGAACATGCTCTACTTTTTTACAGTTGGGGACGGGGGTGAAGGTTGTTTTCAAAGCACTAGAGTGAGCTGGAGAGATGGCACCACAGTTGGGAGCACACACTGCTCCTGCAGGGGACCCGGGTTCAGTTCCCAGCACCCACAATGGGGAGCTCACAACTGTTTGTAATTCCAGTGCCAGAGAATCCAATGCCTCCGACCTCTCAGGACACTCACACACCAAACACAAATAGGTATTTTAAAATAATTATAAAATTAAACATGGAAAAGGGTTTAGAAAAAAACATACAGTCTGTCTGCTGTGACTTTCTTTGATATGATCCAAAAAGAGAGATTCAGCGTCACTCCTGGAACACTCTGGCCAAAAATAGATATGCTGTCTAATCTAGTCTAATCCAGTCATAAGGAAACAGCAGCAGCTGAAACCGAGGGGCACTCCATAAAACAGCTGGCCAGATGAGTGACAGATGTCAGAGTCTGGAAGGCACGATGAACTCTGATTTCCTCTTTTCCTAGGCCGGCTTTGAACTTCCTGTGTCGCTAATCTTATCCCCCTACCTCCACCTCCCACATGCCATGTTCAACTGATATGGCGCTGGGTATCAAAGCCAGGGCCTGGTGAGTGGGAGGCAAAACTCTCAAGAGACCATGAGGCATTGCTAGCCCCGATGTCTCTGGTCAAGGAGGCCAAACCAATACTACAACTGAGAGATGGTGTTTATCTGGGTAAGTTCGGAAGAGCAAATAATGAGATTGTTTTTCATTGTTAGCAGCTGGGTTTAATCGCAACCGGTGTGGTTACATAAACAAGCACCTTTGTCTCAGGAAACCAAAGCGGTGAACGGGAAAACCCAAACCATCACACCTGAAGTTCACCTGCAAACTGCTCACAAGAGTTGCACACTAGGATGCTAACGGTGGAAAGTGGACACACTGTCCTAACTGAGGTTTCCTTCTCTGAGAGGACTTCAGCTCCTTTCAAGTTGACACAAAACTAATCAACGGGACTGATTCTTTGTCAACTTGACCCACAAATCACAGTCAAGTCTCAATCTTTCTATTCTTGTTCATCCTCAAGGCTGCACGTTAATATTAACGTCACGATATAAACTATCTTCAAACTCACAAGTCCCGTAGTCTTTACAAACTCAAACACTTTAAAAACTGTCTCTCTTCTTAAAAAAAAAAATCAGTCTCTTTTAAAAAAACAGTTTTATTTATGTATGTATTTATTTTAAGAATGAGTGCTCTAGCTGCATGAATACCTGCATGCCAGAAGAGGGCGCCAGATCACACTATAGATGGTTGTGAGCCACCATGTGGTTGCTGGGGATTGACTCAGGACCTCAGGAAGAGCAGACAGTGCTCTTAACGTTGAGCCATCTCTCCAGCCCCAAGTCTTAAAAAAAAAAAAAAGTTCTCTATCTTTGTTGGATCTTTCTGTGGTTTAGGTATCAGAGTAATTGTGGCTTCATAGAATGAGTTGGGTAGAGTTCCTTCTACTTCTATTTTGTGGAATAGTTTGTGCAGAACTGGAATTAGATCTTCTTTGAAGGTCTGGTAGAACTCTGCACTAAACCCATCTGGTCCTGGGCTTTTTTTTGGCTGGGAGACTATTAATGACTGATTCTATTTCTTTAGGGGATATGGGACTGTTTAGATCATTAACTTGATCCTGATTTAACTTTGGTACCTGGTATCTGTCTAGAAATTTGTCCATTTCGTCCAGGTTTTCCAGTTTTGTTGAGTATAGCCTTTTGTAGAAGGATCTATAGTTGTCTCATGTGAGACTATGCCGGGGCCTAGCAAACACAGAAGTGGATGCTCACAGTCAGCTATTGGATGGATCACAGGGCTCCCAATGGAGGAGCTAGAGAAAGTACCCAAGGAGCTAAAGGGATCTGGAACCCTATAGGTGGAACAACATTATGAACTAACCAGTACCCCAGATCTCTGGACTCTAGCTGCATATGTATCAAAAGATGGCCTAGTCGGCCATCACTGGAAAGAGAGGCCCATTGGACACACAAACTTTATATGCCCCAGTACAGAGGAACGCCAAGGCCAAAAAAATGGGAATGGGTAGGTAGGGAAGTGGGGGGGAGGGTATAGGGGACTTTTGGGATAGCATTGGAAATGTAATTGAGGAAAATACGTAATAAAAAAAGTTTTTTAAAAAAAATGATGCAAAGTATCTTTTGAAATCCAAAGTCTCTCAACTGTGGATTTCAATAGGATTTTTTTTTAAGTATTAAATACTTTCTCATTTCAAAAGGAGAGAAATTACTTTCTTGTTCTCCTCCCATAACACTATGACACACGCTCACACACAATCAGAAAATAAAGGAAAACTACGTCATAATACTTCAAAATTAGCCAAAATAAATGTTTATTAAACGTCAGAAGAGATTTATACACAATTCATTAATTCTTTATAAACCAGTTGCCAATGTAAATCTAATTCTGTAAGTCAGCAACTTACAAAATGACAGCAAGAACCAGGCACAGTCGCAATCTGAACAAAGCAAAACCAAACTCCAAGAGTGTAAATAACTCAAGATCCAACATCTAGAATCAGCTCACAACCTTCTGGGCTCCTCCAAAGGCCTCTGGCCACTTCTCTGGCTCCAACATCTGAAGCACACACAGCTTATTGTTCAGGTTCCCAGACCACTCCCTGTCACCATGGCTGTTGTTTTTGGTGGCTGGTTACCCTATAGTGCTGGCATCTCCAAAACGCTAGGATCTCTTGCCACACTGGACTGCACCTTCACCAATAGCTTCCTGGACTCTCCTTGGGGAGTCCAGCCCTGTCACTTAGTGCCAAGCCTCAGCCGCAACCCATGACCCCTTCATGCCTTCGAAGCCAATACTTTGAAACCTAGGTGACTCCTATACTACCAAGTTCAGCTGCCGCAGAGGCACAGTGTGGGTGGCCTCTGGACCACAGCTTGTGCACTAACCCTCAGGAAACACTTCCCAGAAGATTTCACCTTAAGGATGCGTAACCACAGCTCGATGGCTGCCGATTCTTCCGCCCCCGCTGACCAGCATCCATTGTCCTAGCAAAGTAAAAGTTTGGCTTTAGTGATTTTGTTTCTTGTTCATCACAGCTGATTTTTCAGCCCCAGCAGAACAGAGCCATGAATTCTTCACACCAAGGACCCAGTGCAGTATTTGCTTCCCTCTGAAACTTCACGGCCAGGCTTGCTTCCTCTACACTTCCCTCATGATTCTTATCTTCCAAGCTCTTACAGAACATCCCACTGAGATCTCAACACTCAATTCTAGCCCAAAGTTCCAAAGTCCTTCCACAACCCTCCTCAAAACATGGTCAGAGCTATCACAGCAACACCCGACTCCTGGTAACAACTTGTCTTGGGATTTTTGGTTTGGTTTGGTTTGATTGGCTACTTTATTTGCATTTCTAGGTCTCCCCTTTGGAAACCCTTCCATCCCAGCCCCCCTCCCTTGTCTTAGGATTTCTATTACTGAAATGATACACAAGCACTTTGTAGAGGAAAAGGCTTCCTTGGCTTAAACATCCACATTGTAGTCCATCACTGCAGGAAGTCAGGGCAGGAACCCGGAGGCTGGAGTTGATGCAGAGGCCATGAAGGAGTGCTGCTTACTGCCTTGCTCTTTGTGGCTTTGTTCAGCCTGTTTTCTTATAGAATCCAGGACAACCAGCCCAGGTATGTTACCACCCACAACGGACGGGGCCCTCCCCCATCAAGCTCTTGTTCAGAAAATGCCTGCAGGTTTGCCTTCATTCTGAATGTATAGAGGCATTTTTCTCAATTGAGGCTCCCTCCTCTCAGACAACTCTAGCTTGTGTCAAGCTGACATGAAACTATTCAACACAGTCAGCCGCTGAGAAAAGCATGGAAATGCTTTGTACTACTCCTGAGGATTTCCAGTGATACAACTGTTTTGAGAAGGTGGCCAGGGCACGTACGCCTTTTGCTCAGTTGCAATGACACCACAGTGATTTGTATCACTGGGCCCTTTCAAAGATGTTGAGCCACCTTCTGTGACCCTGCATCCTCCACCAGCCACCCCATTATAGGCTGTGGTGATTTCCACTTGACAGCAGAGAAACCTGACAGTCAGGCTCAGGAAGGAACTGGCTCTGGGTCCGACAGTCAAGAAAATCCTGCACAGATGTGCCCCCAGGCCAGCCTGGTCTAGAGGATTTGTCATCAAGAGTCTCTTCCGAGTTGAGTCTACATCATGGCAAGCTGACATTTCAAATCACCAGTGTGTCCCTTTGGGGTTTCCTAAATCAGGAAGTTGAGTCTGAATGAGGGCTCAGTCTTGCAGGATCCTCCTCGCCTCCCACTGCTTCACCTATGTATGACAGATGATAGGAACGATAGGTGCTGGCTGGAATCCAACAAGGTGTGGATGGTTTGGTCTCCCTCTCCCTCTTCATGGCTGTCCCAAGCTAATGCCACCTCGAAGTCACAGTGGCTCAGCTGGCCTCCTGTGTCAAAGCTCTTCCACCCGCCATGGTGTGCTTTTAAACAGCTTGCTAACTCTCAGTTCCCCACATAGACCACACAGGAATGGAGCAGGAAGCCAGAGTGCCAACCTCCACCCAGTTCACTTTGTGACAGAAATTATTCAGCATGGGAGTGTTGTTCCTGAGCCCCGTGGGCGTGTCTGTCTTCCTCTCCAGCTGTCTTGGCCCATCTGCAGGAACCAAAGAGCCAGAAACTAAAGGGGTCACACTCAGCAGGACAAGTGGCCTCCAGGACTGCCTCTCTGTCACACCAGCTTTCTCCACTGACACAAACTTCACTTATTATTTGACCACTATGAGTCCGCTAGTGGAATCCACCACCCCTCATTGGGCCACCGCCACCCAGAACAGCTCCTGTCTCTGCTGTCCTTGACATTCCTTCCAGTCACTGCATCCCCTATCCCTCTGTGGACTCAACCCCAGAGAGAAGACGGCAAGCAGGGGAGCTCCGTGCCCCACTTCTCTGGAGCTGAAAGGCAGAATTCTTCTTTCCCAAGAGTCTTAAACTGGAAGTGAGACAGTGAGGCAGCGCAGCAAACTCGAGCAGAAGTCAGCCAAGAAGGTTCCAGAGAAAGAGTTACATTGCCAATAGTATTGTTACTGGCACATCCTCGTGCTGTTATTGTTTAGAGCTGTGACTACTACTGGTTCGGATTACTGACCCACTCCCAACTCACCATCCCCCATGCCTTCTCTAGACAGGACGTGAGGCCTGAAATCTTGGTGGTCATATAGTTAGTCACCCAAGAAAAGGAGGTCATAGAAATGACACGTGTGTGTGTGTGTGTGTGTGTGTGTGTGTGTGTGTGTGTGTGTGTGGTATGTGTTGGTATGTGTTTCCTGGGGATTGTACATAGATCTGCATGTACACCAGACAAGCTCTCCACCACAAAGCCACATCCCCACACCTCCAGATCTCCTTTATAGTGAGGAGGGTTCCCCACAAGGTGAGCTTCCTGTTTTTCCATCCTAAGACAATCCCCAAAGGCAGATAGGATTGAATCCTGTGCCTCTCTGTGTACCTGTCTGATCCTGCTGGGGTCGTTTCCCCACCTTCCTGCATCACTGGGCCTCATCACAGCAGAGGCAGTTTCCCCTGAGCAAGTTCTTAGAACCAACTTACCTTGGCAGACTCGTGAATACCAAGTAGCAGATGAAGAAAGCGAACGCCTTCCCTTCCAGCCAGGCTGCCTTGCCTTTCAAGCCAAACTAACCATGCTGTTCTGGGTGGCAGATGTGTGTTGTTGACCGTGTTATCCTTAGCCTTTATTAATTTATTGTGAGCTCTACCTTGCTTCGGACATTCTTTCTGCAAAGTTCTAACCAGGCAATATCATTGTCCCCGCTTTGTGGCTGAGGATCTCGAGGAGGATTTCGGGAGGATGGATCATCTTTCCGGAGTTAGTCAAGCCCGGAACATTTATGATGGTCATTAAGCCCACTCTCTCCGGCATCTGTTCCTTCACCCATCACCCCCACATCTTCGAGTTCACCCGCTTCCCTGTCAGGAAATGAACTCAGTCACCCAAGCAGAACACAGGGAGAGCTGATGACATGAATTTTATTGGGCAGTGATGGCATCAACTCTAGAGCAAGCTACACATCTCCAACCCTTGAGGGGCGTGAAGGCTTGAAAGAATAGGACAGGCAACACAGAGAAGCATCCGGACACAGGTGCATGAAGGTCTCTTGCCTTGTGCAGAAAGTCCGGCAGGCTCCTTGGCCGTTCCAGCACCGTTTGAATTCAGTGCTTCCTGTGTGGAAGAAGACCACAAATCACAGAGCAGCCTGTGGGTCACAGATTAGACCACTGGTCACAAGTTGAACTACAGATTATGTCACGCTGGTAATAGGTTAGCTCTCTGGTCATTTGTTAGACCACAAGTCATGAATGAGAGCATGGATGATAGTGGAGGTTACAAACCTCATTCTAAGTGAGCCCATATGTCACAGGTTAGACCACTAGTTAAGAGAATAATTTATTGTCCAAGTAAATCCACCCATCAGGCACACTCTCAACACTCCTCTTAACAACACAGTATGATTGCACTTGGTTTTGCTGTGATCCCTATTGTACAAGTGGAGAAATGGAAGCTCCTGATCAGAGATTAATAACCTTAAGGAAATCATAGTCACACACACACACACACAAGGGTTACCTGGTGGTACATGACTCAGGACCAGGAGAGCCACAATGAGCAGAATCCACTTTGCCATGGCCACCAAGCTCCTGGGAAGATTGCGGGAAGAAGTCAGGGGAGGAGCGAAGCATACCGTCTTGCTTCATACCCAGCTTTTATGGGCTGCAGAGCCATGAACAGCAAGCCCAGGTGGGAGGGTGAGGCCACGTGGTCCCAAGGCTGTTTAGCTCTCCCATGGCTACCTCTGCATGGACTAGTCAGCCAAATCCCCCAGAGGCTGTGCAAGGCGTTGGGGGGGGGGGCGGGGGGCGTGACAGAAGGACAGAGACAGAGAAACAGAGAGATGAAGAGAATATGGATGGCTTCTCCCAGCCTAAGAGCATCAAAGAAATACTTGAGAAAGGCCTGCTTCTATCCAGCATCTTCCCATGCGATGGTCAATACTGACTGTCAACTTAACAGCATCCAGTAAGCAGCTAGGAGGTTAACATTTAGGCATGTCTGTGAGCAAGTGTCTTGGCTGGGTTAATGGAGGAGGGAAGACACACCCTAAAAGTAGGCAAACACTCCAGGGCCAGGGTCATCCTGGACTGGATAAAAAAAAGAGATTCTGAGCTGAGCACCACTATCCCTCCTCCCTCCCTCCCTTCTTCCCTCTCTAGCTGTGTCACACTCCAGTGCCTACGCTGATAGGACTTCATACCCTTAAACTGTGAGCCAAGAAGAACCTTCCTCCCTTAAGTTGCTTTTGTCAAGTATTTTGTCTCAACAATGACAAAAGTGACCAACCCACCCCTTAGTCACTGCAAGGCCTTAAACAGGTCACATAACTGTGAAGAGACCCAGGCTGCCATCTACAAAATGATGAAAAGTGTCCTTTTCTCTCTGTTTTTTTAATTATTTTTTTAATTTTCATTAGATTTACTCACTTTATTTTATGTTTTGTCTGCACGTGTGTATGCACCAGGTGTGTGCATGGTGCTAACAGAAGTCAGAAAGGCAAATGGATCTGGAACTGGAGTTAGGGATGGCTGTGGACCACCATGTGGGTTCTGGGAACCAGACCTGGGTCCACTGCAAGAGCAGCAAGTGCTCTTAACCACTGAGCCATCTTCCCACCCCCTAGGCCCACTCTGAAAATGGAAGAACACATTCCTTATAGAAAGTAAGAACTACCTTCAGAGCACTGAATGAAACAAAGTTCTCAGAGTGTGGTCCCTGGAGCAGCAAACCCTTACTCCTCCCTGAAAGAAATGCAAACTCAACAGGCCTACCCCAAATGTCACAATCAGAGAGCCATGGAACTCTCTCAGGCATTTCTAAGACACCACTACAGTCCAGTCGAGCCACCAGGATAACACATGCACAGAGCTTCCTTAGCTCAGCGTCTAGAGCATCCGCGGATAGGTTACATCATGAAAGATGAGTAGGAATGGGTATCCCCAACTGAGGGAGGAGAGGGCCTGAAAGGGCAGGTCACAGCGGTGAGACCTACTTACAAGTCGCTGAAATGACCATAGACCATGAGGTCCTCACCGCCAAGTTTACACTTGTACGTATAGAGAAAAGCATGTTCACTTGTTTGTATGTTTTAGCAAGGTTACCTCCGCTTCCTTTCCCCTTGACAGTTAAGACAGGGCCATGCTATGCAGCCAGGCTGGCCTAGAACTCACTACGCAGCCCAGGCTGGTGTGCTTCAACTCTCAAGGGTTGGAATTCAGATATGTGCCACCTCTGACAAATTGCAATTTTAAATCAAGAAACTGAAACCCAAAGGGGGGAGTTGATTTGCCCAAGGTCACACACAGTGACTGAGTCACAGAACTAGGGCTGGAAACCAGGTCACCACACCATCAGGCAGTGGAAGATGCTTGTCCAGCACAGTTCATCCTACAGGCAGGACAGGGAGACTGGGACAGCCAAGCCACGTGTTAGAAGCATGATCACACTTGTGTATCCTCAGTGCCAGAATTTATTGAAAAACAATAAGTTCACAAGTTTTGTCCATTTCATTGACTGCAATTTACCAGGCAGTCCTGATTTGGCAATTGGCCCTTGGCAATCTCAGATCCTTTTATTCTCATCTTAATTATTAATATTATACTTGGTACAGTTTAATGCATGTATCTGTCTATACATGTATATATCTATGTATGCATATATGTTTGAGTGTTTGTGTGTATGTCTGTGCGCGCATGTACGTGTGTGTGTGTGTGTGTGTGTGTGTGTGTGTGTGTGTGTGTGTGTGTTATAGAATAACTACAACAAAGAGTTAAAGCAGAGTTCAAGGGATACTCCTGGAGTCAGAAGACAGAACTACTGGACCAGACACATCACTGTCAAAGGTTAGACAAGATATTAACAATAAAAGTAGAGAGCTGCTGGAGGCTCACAGAGCCCAGACACAGGGTTGAGCTGTGAAGCAGGCAGGCCAGTCTAGCCAGATGAGAAGATGGACAGTGGATGAATATTCAAGTGCCCCAGCCAAACCGTGGAGACTGCTGAGAACTATTGGTCCTTTGACACACACAGCAGCAGTTGGTCACATGACAGGTCTGTGGGGATGTTGCCATAGCTACATCACTTGTCCTTTTTGTGGGGTCCAGGTGAGGGTGCTGTGTCCTTTATTGATCTGGTGTTCTGTAAATCCCCCTGTCTGTTTTTCTGTTGCAGTTTTCATACACCAATGAGCTTATATGGTCCCAGTCTGATTTGATAAGCTAATAGAGGATGATTTTTTTTTCTCTTATAGGACTAAGTTATCTATCGGTCTCTGCCTCATGGGTGGTGCTGGACGGGTGGGAGCATCTACCTGCCACTCTGCATGTTCAGTCAAAATGAAGCCAACCACTGCTTTGTAAGATGGGGTCACCCAAGGCAAGGCACAACCTGGAAGCCACTGTTCTGCAGTCTGCTGAGACTTGGAGCTGAGCACAGCCTGATCTCCAGGCTGCGGGGGGGGGGGGGGCGTCCCAAGCCTGCCCGGGTTGAGGCAACCTACCCTGCTGCTTGGATCTATTCCGAATCTGGAGCCCCTCAGGCATGACGGGGAGTCCCACCCACAGGTACTGCCTGGCCTCTGCGTCTCTACCACCACCCTACCTACACTTTAACCTCTCAAGAGCTAACGGGGCTCCCTGCTCAAAGAGCTTGGATGCAGGCCTTGCAGCCGGCTTCTTTCTCCTTTACCAAGATCAGTATCTTTCCTGCTCCCACATGCCTACAAAAGTTTAAATGATGGATAACTGGTACATAGATAGGGCCAGTGAGTTGGCTCAGCAGATAAAGGCACTTGCTGCCAACCCTGACAACCTGAGCTCAGTGCCCCAAACCGACTTGATAGAGGGACCAACTCTATATAAACCAACTTGTATAAGTTAATCCTCTGCCGGGTGCTAAGGCCCGCTCTGCCCACTCCCTCTTCCCGCTCCTCCAACAAATAAATGTTCTCTATGTATTATTTTTTTAAAGGGGACAGTAAACCAAAGGACAGATACCTTAATCCCTGCTAGTCGTAAGCAATTGGATGACGAGCGACTTAAGGGTATCAGAATCAAACATCTTTACTGTGCAGACTATAAGGCTCTCGCTTCCTCCAAGCCCTTTTCCAAAATTAACCCTCCACCCAGAGCTTTCTCAAAGTGTGTTCCGCGGGTTATCTGCATCGCTTGCGCGTTTGTTTAAGGCGCAGATTCCTTAGCCCAGAGGCCAGTCCTGCGGAATCACCTCCCTTGGAAGGTGGAACCTGTGACTCTGAACACCAAGTTCCCCTAGAGGCTTCCATCCAGGGCTGAAGTTGATGTGCCCCGTAAGTGGTGGGGGAACTGAGGCGGACACAGAAGGACATCCAGACCCAAGAATAAACTCCCTTTCCAGCACCCCATTCCTACACGGCCACCCCCACCTCACGGGGAGGACTGAAGGCGGAGGTCTACAGGGCGGAGACCCGGGCTGCCTTGACAGGGCGGGGCTGCACGGGGCGGGGTGGCGCTGGAACGGGCGGGACCGGCCGGAGGGGCTGCGTGCGGAGGCCGGGGGGACAGCGGAGTACCCAGCATTTGGGGCGGCGAGGACTCGGAGCCTCCACGCGTCAAGGTAAACTTGCCTGTCCTAGCGGAGTTCTCCAGACCCTTGCATGCAGTGTGGTCCGAGGACCAGGAGCCTCGAACCCGCGTCCCGGGAGGGGATAGGTGGGAATGAGGGACAAGGGTGGGAGAGCTTGGCACAAGGAACGCCGCCGCCACCACCACCACCCCTGCGCCCTCGCCCCAGAACTCGGGACTCACATCCAGGACCGCGAGTGGAGAAAGTTCCAACCCGAAAGGGCAATTGATTCCCGAACCGGGTGGGATCCCCTCCGGGTTCCCCTCCTACGCCCTGTTCTGTCACCAAACCTGTTGCCCGGTACCTCGCGGCTCCCCCCACCCCACTCAACAACAGCTGGAGGCCATGGCGCCAGCGGCTCCTGAATTTTTCACGCAGGGGCGGGCCGGGCACGCCGTTCCCATGGCACCAGAGCACTCGGGTTACAGCCAGGAGATCCCCGGAGCCCCTCGCCCTTGTGGGGAACCATTGCACCCGACAGTTCCTCCTCAAATTCGGCCGGGGATTTCAGACAGCGGGAATGAAACTTCCCAGAGACCTCAGCCCTCCTCAGCGCCCCCCCCCCCCGCCTGCCTCTCCTCGTCCCTAAACATGTGAAGACCAGTGAGGAAGGGGGAAGGGACCGGTCCGATGCTTTCTGGGAGGAGGGTCTCAAATACTGAAGGGTAGGGACCGGTCTGGGCGGGCAGGATGAATACACTATAGATGCTTTAGATGGCTCAACTTGCTGTAGCCCTCTCTGCCTGTGTGTCTCATGGAGAAAGGGGTTATCCTCGGAACTTGGGAATCTGCTTCTGGGTGCTCATCTGTGAGTGTTCAGAGCCTATGCCCTCGACCCTTTTAGGCCTGAAACCAGCAGCCCCGGAACCCAAGGAGCCGAAGAGTTTCTTCCCAGTTGAACCTGAGAGGGCTCTGGAGGAAATTATTTCCACCGTCTATCGGGCCCTAAGAAGGGACTCCGGGCTACAGGCTACAGACTTACTGTCCTTCTTTTGGAAGGAAGGAAGAAGCCAGGGAAGCTAAAGATTTCCTCACAGAGGATGACTCTTAACACCCAGCAGGAAGCAAAGACCACTCTGCGACGTCGAGCAAGCACACCACTACCCCTGTCGTCCAGGGGCCACCAGCCTGGCCGCCTGTGCACAGCACCCTCTGCTCCATCCCAGCATCCCCGACTGGGTCAGTCAGTCTCTCTCAACCCTCCCGTCCGGAAACCCTCCCCTGCCCAGGATGGGTGGTCCTCTGAATCCAGCGACTCCGAAGGCTCTTGGGAGGCACTCTACCGGGTGGTGCTTCTTGGAGACCCTGGTGTTGGGAAGACTAGCCTGGCTAGCCTCTTCGCAGAGAAACAAGACCGAGACCCTCACGAGCAGCTGGGAGGTAGGCGCCCCGCGGGACAAGCCAGGCTGTGGCCATAGGATTGAAAAGCCTGTCTGTCGCCAGGAGCACAGGATTGCAGAGAATAGAAGTGCAGGTCACTCACAAAATGTGCTGTTCAACTCACAAGGGCATCATTCATTCATGCCATGAAGTAAATGTTGCTCACCTAGGACTGTGCAGGGCACAGTCTGGGCAGGGTCTAGAGGAGGGATATTGGATGGAAGGTACATGATTAACCTCCATGTCATAAGGGGAGAAAACCAGAAACTATGGGTGCCAAGAAATGATGGGCTTCCACCCAGCTTAGAAACTCCCAGGCCCAAGTCTCCCCTGACTCTCAACCACCGTCCCCTCCCACCCATCAGCCACCAAGTCTGTGTTGACTCTCCTGGGTGTCATGTACATGTCACAGGTGGGGAGACTGGGGACCAAGATAATGTGATCTGCCTAAAGGCACACTAAGGGAAAATCAGAGCAGGTTGGAGAGGGTTCCCAGGCTACCCCTCCAGCCCACAGCCACTCAGCTAAGACCCAGCGTCTAGCAACTGCCTGCTACGTGCCCAGTACTATGCTGACAGCTGGTGACACATGGGCATCTGGTGGAGCTGTGACCACCGAAAACGACAGGATTCCCTACACCAGGAAAATGTCAAGGAGTGACTGACGAGAAAGGGAGGTGAGGGAAGGCTGTCTCCAATGGCCTCCTCCACACTCTGATTGGACTCTCTCACTTGATTGCAGGTGTGTACGAGAGAACGCTGTCAGTGGACGGAGAGGACACCACTCTGGTGGTCATGGACACCTGGGAGGCTGAGAAACTGGTAGGACATTGTAAGCATGTTAGGGGAGGGGTGCTAAAATTAATATTAGACACCTGTCTCCTTCTGGGGCAAACAGAGCAGGACCTACGGCAGGGGCCTGCCTCAGCGTCCCTCCCTCAAACCTGTAGCTTTCCCAAGGGCAGAAGAACCTCAAAGCCCTGACCTCTGCCCTTACTACATCGATTCCCCTCCTGGCAGACATCCCAGAATGCACTTCTCCTTTGCATGCTCCACATCTTTATGGGCCTCCCACATTTGGAAAAACAAAACAAAGCATAAAACACTGGGTTTGGCCCCCAAATGCCTAAGGGTGACACATGCCCCTTCCTTTCCTCACTAGCTGTGTAGCTTTGTGCAGTGAATATCCTTACCCTGATTTTTAACCTTCTCATCTGATAAATGGGTCAAGCATTCCTGCCTTATCAGATACTTTCATACGCTACTGCTGCTGTCTGTTTACAAAAATTTCTGGGGATCAAACCCAGGGCCAAGGGCCAGCTCTGAATGTGTCTCACCACAGAGCAAGCTGTACCCCTAGCCACAGCATCGGCTGATTGTTAAGATCCCAGTGCAGCTGTGAAGAAGTCACCGAGCTTAGAATATGAAGAGAGTAGGAGCTAAGTAGGACAGGGGAACTGGCTGGGGTGACTCCGACAGCTACGGAGGTAGTGAAAAAGGAAAACCAGGGGTCACCCTCCCTTGCCCCCTTCCAGAACAGACATGCAATGGGCCTCTTTCCTTTCATTACACAGGTATATATACTTATTGTAGGACTTTGATATATTAATTGACAATGAGCTAAGGATATAGCTCCGTTAGCAGAGTGAGTGCTGGCATGCTCTGAATTGCAAGGCTCTGAGTCAGAGCCCCAGTACTGCACAAACTAGCTGTGATAGTACATGCTTGTGACCCCAGTAGCTAAAGGCGAAAGGCTACAGAAGCCGTCATCAACTACATAGTGAGTTTAAGGCTAGCCTGGGCTACATGAGATTCTGTCTCAACGTATCAGGGAGAGATTATCAGTGCAGATGTTATCTCTGAAAAGGGATTCAACCAACAAAACCCATTGTCTTGCACCTGCCTGCCATGTTCCAAATATTATGTTCACATCTAGGGACACAAGGTCACCTAGTAGGCACAGGAAACACGGAGGAGAGACTAGTTATGCCATCTTTTCCCTGAACTTAAGCCCCATAGTGAAAGTTAGAATACAGTGTTAGGCCAGGCCTGGTGGTGTAAGTCTTTAATCCCAGCCCTTGACAGGTAGAGGCAGGTGGATCTCTGTGAGTTTGAGGGGCCAACCTGGGCTACATAGTGAGTCCAGGACAACTGGGGCTGTGTAGAGAGACCCTGTTTCAAAAATAAACAAATAAATAAATAAATAAATAAATAAATAAATAAATAAATAAATAAATAAATAAATAATAGGCAGCGTTCTGTAGCTGACAGTGCTGCTGGAAGAACCTAAGGAGAGGACAAGGAGGCTATGTGGACAGATCCGTTTTATTCTTTTAGATGGGGCCTCATGATGTGCCAGTGTTGTTTTAGATTTTTATTGTATGGGGGGCAGGTACAAGCTCATGTAGAAGTCAGAAGACGACCTGCTGGAATCAGTTCTCTCCTTCTACCACGTGGGTCTGGGAACCGAACTTGGATCATCAGGCTTGGCAGCAGGCACCTTTACCTACTGAGCCATCTCTCCAGCCTCAGCCATCCCAGTGCTGCAATCACAGGCACGTGCCACTGTGTCTGGCTTGGCTAATTCCTTTTAACAAGTAGAGAAGAAGGTCCAGGTGAAAGTAATCCCAACGATGATCCCAAAACAGCATCTGGGGTTTCTGAGCTCCCTCTCGGCCCATGATGGAAATCAATGCACACACATTATGGTGTGCAGTTAAAGCTATACAGTCACCCTTCTTCCCTTCGGTCAGCGGAGACGCCGATGCTCAGAGGGGCTGTGTCCAAAGCTCTCCAAGAGCAGGTAAATCATGCCCAGATCTACAAACTCCACAGCTTATTCGGGTGATCATGTCCCCAACTGCCCCGAGCATGTCACTTAATGGACCTTCAGCTTAAGTCTCATGTTGGTGTCCTTAGTTATGCAGGTCCATCAGAGAAAGAGAGACACTGCAGGATGTATTATGGCTGGGTGAAACGGTCTCCGATGGACTAAACTCCAAATTACCTTGCCGAAGCCTCTTTATTGTTACACAAAGGGCATGTTTAGCCAGGCAATTTCTGCCTACCCAAACCTCTGATCTAGGAGTTGTCTGAAGGAATTATTACCTAAGCAGTCCTCAGCCATACAAGACTTCCTGGTTTGCCAGGTATGTCTCCGGACTAAGTTATGCAAAGGCTCTGGAATCCTTCAGGAAAAGGACCTCCATAAACCTCAGATAACAATCACTATTTACAAAAGGCTATATCCAGAACTCATGCCAGTCACAATGGCTGTGTTACGTTCCCCATTACTGTCTACTAGCTCGGTGTCCCTAGTGGGCCAGGAGACCTGAAGACCCTGGTGAAGGAGGCTTGGAGGTTCGAGCCTCACCAAGCTCAAGGACCACTATGAGAACGAACTGCTTTCTGAATGCAGTAGACCACTGCAGAGTAGTCAGTGAGTTAGGCAGACCAATCAAAAACTAGGCATGGGGTCTGCAAGATGGCTAAGCTGAGCAAAGGAGTCTGCGGCCAAGCCTGACAGCCAGAGACTTACCCCACACCGTAGAAGGGTAGAAGGAGAAAATCAACTCCTGAAAGTTGTCCTCTGACCTCACCACTGCACTGCATAGGTTTTTGGGTTTTGTCGGGGAAGGGTTTTGAGAATTTTTTTTGTAACTCGGGTTCAGAGAACCAAGTTCAATGAAACTCAGATCCTTATGGGTGTGCAGCAAGCCCAGTGAGCCTTCCTCTAGTTCCTGAGATTCCACTTCTGTCTGAGTCTACTCAAAGGTTATTTGGCCTGAGAAACCACTAGGGCAGCTGTTGAGCATGCGCCCCTCCCCCACCAAGGACCTAACACTTCTCTGCTCACCTTCCTCCCTTTCTACACACTCAGCCTTTCCCACCTCAGCCATTAAGACAGACTCTCCCTTTCTCCTGGACAGCCATCTTTCCTGCTGGGCCCGTCCCTCCTTTCAAACCCTGTCCATGGGCTCACCAGGAGCTCCTCCATACTCTTCTGACTCCCCCTGACACCTCACACCACCTCTCCATCCTCTGTCACTTTTGTAGGCCCTCTGCATGGCCCTCCCCACTCTACCCTTTACCTCCCCATCCCATAACCGCCTTCCAGAACATGAGCCTTGAGGACAGGAACCAGACCTCATTAAAGGCCTGAAATCGACTCTCTCAGAGCTCACACTGGCTCTGTTATTCCGCTTCTTTCCTTTCCTTGGTAAAGTGACGAGAAAGAGCTCTGCTTCTTAAGTGTCCCTTTCCATTCCCATTCCCTTATGTCCTCACCCCCCACGGGTGACCTTTCAGATCTCCAAAACTACTGAGAAAAGTCTCCTGAATTCAGTCTTCAGTTCTCTCACTGTCTCTGTCTCTCTGTCTCTGTGCGTGTATGTGTCTGTCTGTCTGTCTGTCTCTCTCTCTCTCACACACACACTTTATTCTATAACCAGTTTGTGTGTGTATGAGTGCGGATACAGGCTTGCCATGTACGTGCAGGTGTGAGGTCAGAGGACAACTATAGGAGTCGGTTCTCTCCTCCCACTGTGGGACTCAGGAATCCCATCCAGGCTTCCACTGCCCGCACTTTTACCCACTGAGCCTTCTCAGTGACCCAGGGCTGAGGCAGGAGAATTGCTTCAAGATTAAAACCACTCTGCGATGCAGGGTGAGGCCTTGTCAAAAAAAGAAGAAAAGGCGAAAGATGGGGTGGAGGAAGGAGGAAGAGAAAGGCGAGGAGGCTGAACAGGCAAAGCTAGATCTTTATTTGCAGGACAAAGCCCCGCCCCCGAGCCCCCCACCCCCACCCCAAGGAAGGAAACGAGGAAGTGTTCATCAGCTTTTTGAAGAAAGAAACTGAGACTCGGAGAATCAATGGTTTTCCCAGGGGGCATTATGAAAGAATTGTCCCCCAAAACCATCCCAGGTAGAACCTCTCCTACTCCACCCTTTAGACCAACAGAGCCTCTTTCCCAGCCAGGGCTAGGCCCTCTGAGGATGGGCCTGGGGTCCCTCCCCCGCAGGATGAAAGCTGGTGCCAGGAGTCATGCCTGCAGGCAGGCAGCGCCTACGTCATCGTGTACTCCATAGCGGATCGCAGCAGCTTTGAGAGCGCCTCGGAGCTCCGAATCCAGCTGAGGCGCACGCATCAGGCCAACCACGTGCCCATCATCCTGGTGGGCAACAAGGCCGACCTGGCCCGCTGCCGGGAAGTCTCGGTAGAAGGTGAGACCTTTACCATACCCTCTCTCCTTCAGCCTGACTGCCCCTCCTCCAGGGCTCGCCTCAGAAGTCTGTGCCCTCCAGCCTAGCCTGTCCTACAACGAACAACTTACTTGTCCTGTCCTCTCTCACCTCCCAAATCAGCAAGCATCCAAGTCCCACAGAGCCCTTCTCTTCGCTCCACACCCCAAGCCTCTGTCCTGTCCCGGCATCTCGGCATCTCCGCTTTGTTTAGGCTAGCCCTTATTCAATCATTCTAACCCTATTTAATCATTCCTCCTTGACAGCTAACAGATTTCCAGAAGCACAGCTTATCTTGTGACCTTTGCTTAAAATTCCCCCGTATCAGCCCCATGGCTGATAATCAGAGACTCTCTGCCCACCCCCAGTGTCTACCAGCTTCTCCCAAAGGCTGAAATGGCCAGTAGTGGCTCCAGTATAAATTGGGGAGATTATAAATTCAAGCTTTATATGAAACACTTAGTGTGTTGGCCAGGAACTACAAACCAAAACTTTTAAAGTTAGGTATAAATTATATTTACAGTGGGCAATGAATATTTTAATAAGTTTCATATTTCTAGTGGGATCCGTACTTGTCTTAAAATGACCCTACTTAAGAGGTCAATCTTCCCAGCTTTATTCTTTTGAATATAAGTCCCTACACTGAGCCTATGATTTGGGTCCCCTGACACCTGAACTAAGTAGGAACCGAGGAAATTGCTTCCTGAGAGTTTGAACACATCTCTTCCCACCTTTATCTCTGCTTTCTGCCTCTGGCTCTGCCCTGTCAGAGGGTCGCGCCTGCGCCGTGGTGTTCGACTGCAAGTTCATCGAGACTTCGGCCACTCTGCAGCACAATGTGACAGAGCTCTTCGAGGGCGTGGTGCGCCAACTGCGCCTGCGCCGCCAGGACAATGCAGCCCCGGAGACACCTTCACCTCGACGACGGGCCAGCTTGGGCCAGCGCGCCCGCCGATTCCTGGCACGTCTGACAGCACGCAGCGCACGACGCCGGGCACTTAAAGCCCGCTCCAAGTCCTGCCACAACCTGGCTGTGCTCTGAGGCCAGCGCCTCTCTCTGGGGTGATGGGACACTATGGTGCCACTGAGGAGAAAAGGTACGTTGTTGGAGTCCTCGTGGTCGACCTTGCGTATTGCCAGGATGGCAATAGCATCGCCAGGAACCAGAGCTTTGGGAACCCTTCCTGCCGGGCGAAAGGATGAATAGGCAGACTATGGGGCTATAAACCCAAGCTAGGCACAAGGTTTTTTCTTTTTCTTTTTCTTTTTTACAGGGTGGGTGTCTTTTTGTAAAAAAAAAAAACAAAACAAAACAAATCTTTCTTGTCCCTGGGATATGACCAACTCTCAGAATGTACCACAATAAGCAGGTCCAGGATGTCCTGTCTGATGTGTGGAGGTCTCTCCGTGGGCTCTTCCAGGCATCTCCACTCTCTCCCCAAACATCTAACTTGACTGTAGACTGGCTTGGCCTGCTGGCCCAGATGTCTCAGACAATCCATAAAGTCAGTGAATTAATTATAGGCTCAGGCCCTCCGGGTTTGGTTTCTACCCCAAGGCCTTTGAGACAGACACACAGTGGATCACATTGCCAACCCAATGCTGAGTGACCTCCTATTTCCTTAATTCATTTTATTTTAGATTCTAGAACCACAAAATGTTGCCTATCTAGACTGGCACTGTAAGCGCTGCTGATTGTGCGAGCCTGTCACGTACACTAGGGCATCCTACCACAGAGCCGAACACCCAGCCCCTGTTATTTTTGTGCATGTGTGTGTTCTGCCTGTACAACACCGAAGAGTGTGGCCCCTAACCTCCTCTGGCTGCTTAGGAAAAGGAAGTTGAGGGAGGGAAAGCAGGAGCCTGTAATCACATAGTTCTTCTAAGTGAGGCCAGCCACCCAGATCCCAGATCCCATGAGCCCCTGGCCACAGTTCTCCTCAGGAGGCAGTGGGGTGAATAGCTCAGTAATAAAGAGCTAAGGAGAAGTCCCGAGTTCCATTCCCAAAACTCAGGCAAAAAGCCAGCCTGGCACTAAAATACTATAATCCCAGTACCTAAGAGGCAAGAACTAGTTAGTGGATCCCTGGAACTCACTGGCCAGCCAGCCTGCCTTATTTGGTGAGCTCAAGGCCAGTCGGGCTTTGTCTCGGGGGGGGGGGGGGAACAGTAGGCAGATGACCTCTGCCTACACACATAGAGTGACAGGGGGTAGAGGTATGACTGAAGGGTTTGATTCTAGCACTGCAAGGGGGTTCAGAGTAAAGGTTCTATGTGGGAATAGCGGTAGATGCCCATAGTCCAGAACTCAGTGAATTGAGGCAGATGAATCTAGAGCTCAAGGTCAATCTAGTCTACCAGAAAAGGGAGGTGAAAGTTAGGTAAATACCCATAATGCAAAGGGAATGCAGAGGCAAGAGGATCCCCCTGAAACTTCAAAACCAGCCCGGTCCACAAAGCGAGTTCCAGGCCATTGAGCTCTATGTAGCCAGCTGCTAACTCAAAACCGAGGGAGGACACCAATTCCCTAACACAATTTTGCATACAATCTGAGGGGGCCAGGCAAGAATTCCATGGAACTCGGTCCATTAATCCCAGGATGGACACTAATTTAGTTCAGTGCATTCATCTTCCAAATGTGGAAAATGAAGCCCTGAGACAGGCAGAGAGTACTCCAGAGTCACCCAGTCAGTGAGTTTCGGGGCCCTCAAGATCCAGCCCCCTCCTCTGACCTCCCTTGGCTGTGAGGGATGAGGGACACAGTGAAGCTTCCCGCCTGGCTGAGGACCCAGCTGGGTGTAGGGGTCGGGTCAGGAGTTTCCATCTCGGGGAGGATGGGGGAGGAGGGACTGTCACAACTTTGAGAAGAGAACAAGATGCAAACTGTTTAGACCACACTGCCTCATACTTCTGACACCCCTGCCTCCAACCAACTGCCCACCACCAGACTCCTGGTCCCTACACGGAAGTCACCCGTGACCCAGTCCAGAGGATGAGGCACAGAAAAAAAATCATACTTCGAGGTGCCCAGTTCCCCAATGCTCACCGCCAACTCACTGGTCACCAGTCATGCCCAGGAAGCGGAGGAGGGTCTCCCCGCCCCTTTAGTTGTCTCCGGCCTGCGGTCGAGAATGGGGGTGGGAGGCTGTAACTGTGGAAAGTTGGCAGAGGCCGCCGGCAGCAGCCGGGAGAGTGGAAAAAATGATATCAAACCCGGAAAAATGCAGGCCGGATGGAGGGCCGGGTGCGAGGGAGGGGGAGGGGGAAACAGCTGCCTGGACCAAGAATCGAGAGAAGAGGCCAACCAGAGTTTCCCAGTGGGCCTCGAGAACCACGAACAAGCCCTGTCCTTCCCTTCGTTCTTGCTCCACGGGTTTTATTGAGGGACTACTATGTGCCAAGGCAGAGAGCCAAGCCCTGGGGAGACATCGCTGGCTGCCTGAAGCTCACCCCAGATGGTGGGAAGGTACATTAGAGAACGGGGATTAGGGGGTCATCAGGGAGGGCTCCTCAATTCACCCAGGAGGAAGGTGAAGTCAGAAAGAGGAGGTCTTCCACCAGGCCACTCAGAATGGAAAGGAAGCCAGGATAGGGAATGTGGCTATGTGGACAGCCGAGAGCATGCAGCCAGGGGTCAACATTTGAACTCTGTTCCCTCCCCCTCTCTGTGCCTCATTTCTCCTCCCCACTATAAAATAAGATTCGTGGCAATCCCCTGCCCCAAACCTGACTCAAGGATTAATTGTTTTAAGACATATCAAACGGGAGTAGGGAGACGGCTCAGTACTGCTCAGAGTCAAAGAGCCAATGCAAACAGCCAGGTACCATGTCACAGGCTTGTGATCGCAACACGGAGGAGACAGAGATGCAGATTTCTGACCCTTGGTGGACCACCATCTTAGCTTACTCTGTGAGTTGTAGGTCCCAGTGAGAGACCCTGTCTCAAGGTGAGGCCAGGTGCTGCACACCTTTAGTCCCAGCACTGGGGAGGAGACCAGCCTGGTCTACACAGCAAGTTCTAGGACAGCCAGGGCTACACAAAGAAAGCTCATCTTGAACAAACAAACAAACAAACAAACAAACAACCAGTGGAATGGATGCCTGCAGAGGCCTAGTACCTGAGGCTGGCCTGTAATATCTCCACACACGCATGCTATTGCATTTTAAGACCTTGGACGAGTCCAGTGTTGAGCGGGAGTGAGTCTAAACTGAAGATTTGCCTGGAAATTTCTGCCTGGATATGCCACTGGAGGGCTTTGGGAAATTTTATTTCTTCCTTAGACCTCAATTTCCCCATCTGCAAAAGAAAGGGACTGAATCCGAGCCTGTGTCATATCTATGTGTTCTCATGTTTCATTGTCTGTTGTTCTCAGCCCAAGCAATGGAGACTCACAAGGGTGAGGTAACGTGCTGTTCTGTCTCCAGCACCAGCGGCTGTAACAGTGGCTGTTTTCTACAGACAGACGCTCACCAACCTGTAAAATGCCCTTCTGGGCCAGACAGTGGGTGCCCACGAATAAGGCAAAGCTGGGACAGCATGTAAGAAAACCACAGTGCACCACCTACCGTGACTTAGGAAGGCCTGCCCCACAGAAACAATCAAGATGGCTAACTCTGAAGTCTTCTTGTGTGTCCGGTCAAGCCCTGTGCCTTGGTACCAGTTTTCTCATCTCAACTCAGTCCCTACCCCCTCCTCAGTAGATGCTTTCACAGATGAACATGCTAGGCTAAAAGAGCCTAAGAAATAGACCCAAGGCCAGTTCGACTCAGCCACTGTCAAGAGGCATCCTGGAGGGGCTGCCTGAATTATATGGCCGAGGAAACTAAACATGGCGAGAGGAGAGGGTCCAAGTTCAAGATACTGTGATAGTAACAGCAAATACTACTTTTGCTGTGGGTCTTCCAGTCCTTGAGGATCAGAGTAGACATTGAACTGGGGGGTTGGAAGCCCTGCGGGTTAGTAAGGTGAAGAAACCACACCCGGGACCTCAGTCAGTAGGCAGATCAACTTCACTTAGGGTAATTGGAGGCTTATAAAGTCTTGGGGGGCTGAGGGTAGGGACATCCAAGATGGGCAAAGGTCATTGGCTGGGGACTTAGGGTACCTGGACTGCCTCATTAGCACAGGGAAGCCTCTTAGGAATCTTAGATGCTGGCTGATCAGGTTCCCACATTTTGCTAAGGGCAAGGTACTGTGTTCTAGGTACTTTCTGCAGGAAACGTGTTAAGTCCTCCAAGCTGGTGATGTCATCACCATGCCAGTTTTTAAAATGTATTTCTTTATTTACTTTATATCCTGATTGCAGCTTCCCCTCCCTCCTCTCCCCCCAGTCCCTCCCTCTCCCCTCCCTTCCTGCAATTCCTCCTCCTTTTCTCCTCCTCGGAGGGGAGGTCTCCCACGGGTATCAACCCGCCTTGGCAGTAGGGCTGGGTGCATCTTCTCCTATTGAGCCTAAACAAGGCAGTTCAGTTAGGGGAGAGAGGTTTAAAGGCAGACAACAAAGTCCGAGACAACCCTGCTCCAGTTATTATGGGTCCCACACGAAGACCAAGCTACACATCTGTTACATATGTCTAGGGGGCCTAGGTGGGTCCTAGAGGGTCCTAGTTCAACATACTGTGATAGTAACAGTATATATGCTCTTTGGTTGGTGGTTCTATCTCTGTGAGCCCCTGTGGGCCCAGGTTAGTTGATTCTGTGGGTTTTCTTGTGATGTCCTTGATCCCTCTGGCCACCATGCCAGTTTTAAGGTGGAGAGAGGCTCAGTAACCAAGCCGAGGTTGTACAGTTAGCAAATAGCACCAGAATCCAAACTAGCAAAGTCTTGTCTCACAGTGGCTGGAGCTCATTTGCATCCCACTGCCACTGTCACCACAAGCCCAGAACAGATTGTCGAGGGAAGAGAGAAGTCTTTGCTAGTTGCCTAGAGTGGGGAGGGCACAGAACAAAAACACAGTGAAAGCCCTCAGCCTCCAGCTGGGCCATTGCACCTCAAAGGAGGAGCACTGTTGTGGAAAAATACGATAAAGGCTGGGAAGACTAATGTGTCCCCAGGGGCCCCAGGGCTCCTCAGAGTCCCCATCTTGCTGCAGAGGAGGGTCATGCACTGTGCTTGATCCAGAAGAGATGAAGGCCACCTGCTCCTGAGACAACCCAGCCGCTGCTCAGAACACAGAGGCTCCGTTAGTAAAATAGCTGCGTCTCTCCACCAGAACCGTGAGGCTTCTGCCTGGAGAGCCCAAAGGGATTAAGTTCCATCCACAGCTTCCTGTCCTTGGGTAGTGGGAAGTTCAGGGTCTCACAGGGACCGGCTCACCCCTGTCTTCATCTAGGCTGTGAGGGAAGGCCTGGGGCGGGGCGGGGAGTGCCCCGATAGCAGAGATGGAAATGTGCAAGTGCCTGGCTTGGGAGGGGAAGAGAGAGGGAGACATGGGAAGAAACAAACTCCTGCTCAGCTCCTTCAGGGAGATTAAGTGTCTCTAGACTCTGGCCACTCAGGCGACCTTCGACAAATCAAAATATACAGAAGGGGCAGATAATGGTGGAATTTGTCACATGGTGGTTTCCGTCTCAATAACAACTTGAACATTCCATCTTAATAGTTTGAAAAAATACATGAGTTCCATCTCAATTTGAGCAGAGTTCAGATAAAAATAACACTAATGATAGGATGGGAGCTTGGGGCTCACCAAAGTGTGTGGTTTTCCCCACTCCCATCTGCTCCAAGTTCAAGGCAAGGTGTGTGTGTGTGTGTGTGTGTGTGTGTGTGTGTGTGTGTGTGTGTGTGTGTGAAACATTCCCATGCTTCATGGATGAGACTGTAAAAATACAGACTTTAAAACCAGGGAAAAACATTTGATCCAAGCTTGGTCCGCATGCACCCCGAGGCCTCACTCAGCCTGCCTTCCTTTTAGAAGTGGTAATTCCAATCCATAAAATAAAGTGGGGTTGTCAGGCGCAGTGGTGCACACCGTTAGTCCCAGCACTCGGGAGGCAGAGACAGGAGGATCTTCGTGAGTTTGTTCTACACAGTGAGTTCCAGGACAGTCAGGACTACATAAAAAGATCCTGTCTCAAAAAAGAAAAATGAGAGGGCTCAGCAGTTCAGAGCACTGGCTGCTCTTCCAAAAGTCCTGAGTTCAAATCCCAGCAACCACGTGATGGTTCACAACTATCAGTAATGGCGCCTTCTTCCGGCCTGCAGGCATAGACTGCTCAAATAAATAGATAAATCAATAAATACTTAAAAACTTAAAGCTGAATAAAAATGAAATGACCTTTAAGTATTTGGAACCACTGGGTAATTTCTTTCATCTCTCAGAACTCAGTTCTCTCCTCTGGAAAATGGGATAACTGCCCCCCCCCACTTTTGTCGGGGGGGGATGAGGAGGCTTTATTAAATTTTATGGGTAACAAAGATATCACGCTAGTTAGTGTCAGTTTGACACAAACTAGAGGCAGTTGGGAAGAGGAGAACTCAGATGAGGAGTTGCCTCCATCAGATTGGTGTAAGGATGTGCCTGTGGCATTTTCTTTGTCATTGTTGTTGTTGTTGTTGTTGTTGTTGTTGTCGTTGTTGTTGTTTTATTGAGAATTTCATTAATGTATTTTAATTATATTATTTACCTTACTGCAAGTCCTCCAGATTACCTCTCCTATCTACCCAATGTCAAGCTCTCTCTCTCTCTTGATAAAAAAGAGGGGCGCGGGGGAACTGGAGAGATTGCTCAGTGGTTAGAGCACTTGTTGCTCTTGCAGAGGACCCAAGTTCAGCTCCTCACACCCACACAGTGACTCACAACCATCAGTAATTCCAGTCTCAGGGGATCCAATGCCCTCTTCCAGGCATGCACGTGGTACACAGACATGCACATAAAATAAAATATAAAACTATTTTTTTCTAAAAACACACACACACACACACACACACACACACGAAGCAGAGTCTGGTTTGTGTTGGCTTACTATTCCTGAGCATAGAGCCTGACCTGGAATATGGTTGACCCCAGTCACTCCATTGAGGAAAACTTACGTTTCTCTTTTCTAGTAGCTATTAATTGCAAACAGCTTCTTGAGTAGGGGTGAGGTTTTGTGCCGCATCCCCTTTGCCATGCTGGGATCGCTGGCACACACTGGGAGTTCATGTGTGCATTAGCCCTGCTATGTGTGGAGGCAGTTCTTTCCTTGAAGTCATCCACCACCTCTGGCTGACCCTTCCCTCTCAAGGTCAGTGTGAGAATTCAGTTTACTGTGTATTAGCATGATGCTTCTCACAGAGTTAGTACTCTGTAATTGGTAGTTATATGTTTGTTCATTCACTCTATTTATTCCCATGTATATACTCTCTGAAGCATGCTTTTAGACTATTCAAATGTAATATATGTATGTATGTGTGCGTTTACATACATATACATATATATATCCTTTGGCATTACTTATCATATCTAATATTGTATTTATGATATTCATTTACATTGATAATTAACTACAGTTTATACTTTTTGGTGCTGTATAGTATTCCACTTTTTTCATCTTTGACACAAATCTTTCACTACTGGACTTCTTTTGCTATTACAAACAGTGTTGCTATAAACACTGAACATTTCTATCAGACTTTTTTTTCCATCTTTCCTCTCTGCCATCTTCTGAGTCCCAGCTTACCTGAGTTGACTACCTTTGGGGTACTATATGGACTCCCCAGCTCCAAATATCAAATATGATCATGACGCTATCCAGGAGACTTGAGAAAGCTGCTGATTCCTGGGCACACCCTTTTCACCAACCAGGAGCCTCTCCCCGAAGCTTCTAGCAAGATAAGCTTCTCGTTGGATAGGACAGAGTCACATGACCATCTTCAAACCAACTTGGATTAATCAGGGTTCGTCCCTGAGCAAGCTGTATTGAGGGGTCTGGTGAAATGGTTCTGCAGGTAAAGGTATCTGCCTCAGAGCCATAAGATGTGACTTCAATCCCCAGGACCCACTAAGTGGAAGAAGAGAAGCATACACACACTAAATAAACAAAAAAACCCAAACAGATGTAATAAGAAAAATGAACAAAAGTTACTTACAGGGAAAGCTACGTGTCAGACAAGAAAAGAGGGAGCCATGCCGGGTGGGTCACTACTCCTCACTCTGGGCTGAGTTAAAGCTGCCCCGAAGTGCAGAAGCATGAAAGCCACTATTTCTCATGCCCAGAAACTATGTCAGGAACTCACACAGAAAAGAAGTGCGTCTGAGGCAGGACAGAGACTGGGGGGATGTTGGGAACATGGGAAGGAAAGGACCCTTCTCTCTGGAGTCTAGCTGATGCCTCTCACCAGCTGGCAGCCAAGGGTTCCAGCAAAATTAGCACCATTTGCTATAAAGGTGGCCAACATAAAGACAATATTCATTTTACGTAGAGATTAATCCAAATTAAGAAGTTCAAATAGCAATGAGCCATGCACACAAGTGTGGCCTGGCTAGATGTCTGGATATTTTCCAAGGATCTCACAAGCAAAGCTATTAACGTTGGCTTTCAGTAAAGCTGTCCTGTTTTTTGAAGCCCTGTGAGCTGGGTTTTACCTCACCAGCTGTAACCCTGTCCCAGTGCACCCTGGGGATCACCAGTCAATTTATTTAAATTCCTTAGCAAGCCTTTGAAGATAATACCTCAGAAGTCACCAAAATCATAAATATGCTATTGTAGAGATAATGCGATGTGATGGGCCCAGAAGAAGTCCACACCCACGCTCTTGGGTGTCTTTTATTCATTTTCTAGGTGTATGCCTATTAACCCCTGAGCTTAAATCTATTTTTTTTTAAATCTTGGGGCTGGAATGTTTTAAGCTCAGTGGTTAAGAGCACTCACTGCTCCTGGGCAGAAGCTGGGTTCAGTTCCCAGCACTGACATAGTGGTTTACAATCATCCACAATTCCAGTTCCAGGGAGACCTAACGCCCTCTTCAGGCCTCTGAAGGCACTACACTCATGTGACACACATACATATGTGCAGATAAAACAAACTCCCACACATAAAACAAAAATAAGTAATAAAAAAAAAGTTAAATCCATTTTAATACACTCCAACTCTGCTCCATACGGGCTTATCCTGGAATTCCCTTCTATGGTGAAGTCAAAGATCCAACCTTAGCTGAGTGAAGGTCTCTGGTAAGAGCTTCCCTGGCTGCTGTGGGCAGCGTGGTGCTGTACCTCCAGCCTGCACCCACCACCACTGATCCAGCTGTCCCTGGGACCTCTGCTGAGAGCAGGAGGTGATGTCATATGTCAGGGCTGACACAGGCAGTAGGCAATGGTCTCATCTACATGTGGCCTCTCCAAGTGGTTTCAGAATATCTGTTCCTTATTGCTTCTACAACAAATGCCTGTCAATTCAGTGGCTTCCCATAGCATGGGTTTATTATTTTACAGTTCTGCAAATTTGGGGCATGGGTCTGGTGAGACTAAATACTCGATACCATGACGGCAGTACCCTGGAGAAGGCACTTCCTTCATTTCAGCTCCCAGAGAGCAAGCACATCGCTCTGCTCACAGCTCCCTCGTCATCATCAGTACCAGCAATGCCAAGCTAAGTCCCTGCGCCATCTCCCTGACCCCCCTGCCGCTTTCCTTTCCACCCTGAGATTACAATGGCCCCACACGGATCACCCAGGATTTCTGATTTCTTGTGTGAATGTGTGTGTGTATGTGTGTGTGTGTGTGTGTGTGTGTGTGTGTGTGTGTGTGTGTGTGTGTGTGTTAGTATACAAACACATGTTAATGCTGGTATACATGCCTATACATGAATATGTCAGGTAGCATACGGTTTTTTTGTTGCTGTTGTTTTTGGGGTTTGGGATTTGGGGTTTTGTTCTGTTTGTTTGAGCCATTCACTCAGGAGACAGAGGCAAGAGGATTTCCGTGAGTTTGAGGTCAGCCAAGTCTCCAAAGCCAGCTCCAAGTCGGTCATGGCCACACAGTGAGACCCTGTCGTAGTCTCAAAATCAGAACAAAATAAAAGTTGTTTGCTTTTGATTTTTTTCTTAAACAGAGTCTTACTGTGCAGCCCTGAAATTGACCTGAAACTCTGTATGTAGACCAATCTGGCCTCAAACTCATAGAAATTCACCTGCCTCTGATTCCTGAGTGCTGGACCAAGTGTGTGTGCCACCACGCCGTGAAAGATTTTTTTTTTAAATGTGTATGTGTCTCTGGGTGTATGCCACTTTCCTGGCACTGGTGCTCAAGGGGGACAGAAGAGAGCATCAGGATCCCTGGAGCTGAAGTTACTGGCAGTGTTGAGTCACCCAATGTGCTGAGAATCAAACTCAGGACCTCTGCAAAAGTGGCAAGAACTCTTAGGCACTGGTCCATCTTTCCAGACAAACGTCATGAGGTGTCTTTCTCTGTGCCTCTTCACCCAATTTAGGACAGAGTCTCTCACAGAGCCTCTCCCTTACTGTTTCCAGCTGGCCAGCGGTTCCTCGGGACTTGCCTGCCTCTGCCCAATACCAGTGAGAGTCACAGATGCACAGCATTGTACCATGAGTGCCATGAGTGCTGGAGATCCAAACAAAGGGTCTCATTCCTTCTCACAGCCATTTCCCCAGCTGCCAACCTCTTCAGATCAGAGTCATCTGTCTGGTTAGCAGGTGTAAGATAACATGTCTTCACCATGTCATGTAGCAGATTCTAGAGGTTTAGACCTGGACATTGTGGAGAATTTTATATGTCCTCACCAGAGTGAAGTAGAGAAACGAATGCAGGAAAGTGAGGAATGGGCTTTTATTCATTCACATCTTCACCCTAGTTCTGTTCCAAAGTGTGGTGGTTTGTATATGCTTGGCCCAGGGAGTGGTACTATTAGGAGGTGTGGCCTTGTTGAAGTGGGTGTGGCCTTGTTGGAGGAGGTGTGTCACTGGTGGAATGGGCTTTGAGAACCTCCTCCTAGCTGCCTGGGGATTCAGTCTTCTCCTGTTTGCCTTCAGAACAAGATGTAGAACTCTCTGCTCCTCCAGTGCCACGCCTGCCTAGTTGCTACCATGCTCCTGCCTTGATGATAATGGACTGAATCTCTCACCTGTAAGCCAGCCCCAATTAAATGTTGTCCTTTATAAGAGTTGCCTTGGTCATGATATCTCTTCACAGCAATAGAAACCCTAACTAAGATGCAATGGATATGAAGAGAGGACCTGGGGGATATTAGAAAGGGGTCACTGTCCCCAGAGGCTGACCTCACCTCTCTTCCTGGAGCCCATGTCTTTATCCAGAAGCAGTGCTTAGAGAGAGAGTCTGAAATGTCTCCCCCACACTCACGGACCTAAAGGCTCTGGTGATGTTTTAAGAGGCCCTGGAACTTTTGGAACACAGGGTCTAGCTGACTGGAAGAGGCCATTACGGAAAGCCCTAAGAGTTGTAATCCAGCTTGACTTCCTGGTCCAAGCCATGTGAGAAACCAACACTGCAAGCTCCCATCACCTCAGAACCAGCTGCTTCTGTTAGCCATGTCTTCTCTGCCGTGCTGGACTGTGTCCCTCAAACTGCAAGCCAAACTAAATTTCTCCTACTTTAAGTTGCTTCTGACAGGTATTCGGTCACTAATATACCTGCACTGAGCAAATCTCTCCCTCTTTACCTTTCAGAAAACCCTACTCCATACCCTCAGAAGTAAGACTTGTCTCCCAATTATCCTCCTTGCCCAACAAGACATCTCCCACAGTCTGGACTACCAGGTAGATATACACTCCACCACCTCAGAAGGGCAATGAAGGCACTCCTTGCTAATGGCTCTTCCAGGCTTATACAAAAGTCCAAACACACACACACAGAGAGAGAGAGAGAGAGAGAGAGAGAGAGCAGTCACAAACCGAAATGTTAACAGAGTTAGGTCACATAAATTATAGAGGTCAGAGGTAGACTTTAGAGAGCATCTTGATTCGGAACAACCTGTCCCGCATGATAGTTCAAGTGAGAAATGTTCCCCCATAGGCTCAGGTATTGACCATTTAGTCCCTATTTGGTAGAGCTGTTTAGAGCGGTTTAGGAGGCGTGGTCTTGTTGGAGGAAGTGTGTCACTGGGGCATGCTTTGAGAGTGTATAGCCTGGCTCACATGCAGTTCCCTCTCTGGTTCATGATATGAGCGCACTGCTCCGGCCCCCGAGGCTGCCTGCTATCATGCTTTCCTAGTATAATGGGCTCTTATTCATCTGAAGCTGTGAGCCCAAACCCTTCCCTCTCTAAATTGCCTTGATCATGGTGTTTAATCACAGCAACAGAAAAGTAACTAGTTCACCTGCTGAAAGGGAAGAGAGGCCTAAGCTGCCTGTTGCCCCTGGGCTGTCAGGATTGGAGGCCAGAACCATGGATACTTCCATTTTCCTAAGAAAACCAGGAGTCGATCTTTCTGTGAAATATCTCAAATCTTTAATGTATTTATCTTGATTATTTCATTTTATGCGTATGAAAGTTTTGCCTCCATGTGTGTTTATGCACCACATTCATGCCTGGTGCCCACAGAGACCAGAAGAGGGCACTGAAACTTCCAGAACTGGTTACAAACAGTTGCGAGCTGCCATGTGAGTGCTGGGAATTGAATACAGGTTCTCTGAAAGAGTAGCCTGTGTTCTTAACCACTAAGCCATCTCTCCAGGCCTGAATTTTTTTAGTTTCTCTGGCTGGCCTGTAAATCACTATGTAGACCAAGCTAAACTTGAACGTAACAGAACCTTCCTGCCCCTGACTCTAAATACTGGAATTAAAGATGTGTGTCACTATGTCTGTAGGCACCAGGCACATACATGATGCACAAATGCATGTGCAGGCAAAACATCTGCATAAAATAAAATTAAAAACAAAAACAAAAACTGGGCAAGACATGCCTAGCAGCCACCAATCTATACATCCTTCATCTAAGTCTAACCAGAGGCTAGCATTTTACAGCCTCAGATGAAAACCCAAACAGAGATGAGAAATGGATTCTCCGCTGCCCCCCAGGCTGCAAGGCCACTCCTCTCTGTTAGGACACGATTACAAGGAACAGTGTGTCCCTTCTGTGATCTCCCCACTAGCTCTCTCTCCAACAGTGCCTCTTCCTGCCACTTGGAATATCAAGGATGCCCAATGCCAGGTAGTGTATATTTCAAACTAAACTTGGAATTACAGCAATAATACATTTTCATTGGAAAGATAAATCAAAACAACAGAGAATATACGGTATGAAATTTCAGAGATGCCTTATCTATGAAGCTGCCTGCAGCTATGCATGATAGGAACCCTTCTAAGAACATTTTCTACCTACATCTCCAGAGGTCGGCAACTGCGGGTTGATTCATCAGCCCTAAAAGGTGAGGACCCTGCTCTGCAACTCTGTAGTTCTGTCAAGCTTTTTCTCGTGCCTATAATATGACAACCACAATTCCAAGCATTCCATTCTTAGACTGGTATCCCAAACAAAATCAATCTCTCTCTTTCTCTCTCTCTCTCTCTCTCTCTCTCTCTCTCTCTCTCTCTCTCTCTCTCTCTCTCTCTATCTCCCTCCCTCCCTCCCTCCCTCCTTCCCTCTCTCCCTACCTCCTTCCCTCTCTCCCTACCTCCTTCCCTCCCTCCCTCCCTCCCTCTCTCAGTCAAGGGAGGAATTGTTTGCCAAAAGACTTTTGTTTATAGCTCACTGGCCAAAATGAATCTTACTACTTCCATCTGCGAGGGAAGCTGGAAAGGCTACGACGAGGCAGAAGAGAATAGGAATGAGATTACCACACCTGCTTTGGGCCAGTCCTACTTCATCCCTGCTGTTCCAAACAAGATGGCTTCTGTAAGGAAGTGAAGGCCATTGGACAGAACTGTGGCATCTGTCATAGAACTCCTTTCATGCCCTACCCCATACCCTACCCCATGTCCTTCCCATACCACCCCCCATGCCCTCCTCAATGCCCTCCTCCATGCCCTCCCCGTGCCCTCCCCCATGTCCTCCCCATACCATCCCCCATGCCCTCCCCCATGCCCTCAATGCCCTCCTCCATGCCCTCCCCATACCCTCCCCCATGCCCTCCCCATACCATCCTCCATGCCCTCACCCATGTCCTCCACATGCCCTCCCCATACCATCCCCCATGCCCTCCCCATGCCCTTCCCATGCCCTGCCCCATGTCCTCCATTCTCCCTGGAGGTAGCCACCATTATCCTTTCCTCTGCCTCCATTTTTCCTGTAGAAGATGTTTGAACTTTTTTTTTCTTTTATTTTTCCACATTACAGAACTACTGTGTTGTTCTCCTCTGTGGAATCAAGAAGAAATTCTGATTATATTTAGCTAGAGGCTGATCTAAGGAGAATCTGCCCCGTTCAGGGCAGTGACATGTGAAGGAAGGTTTTCTGGGCTGGAGGGCAGATGTCTACTGAACGCTTGTTTGCTCTTAAGGATTTCAAACTGGACTTGAATTCACAGTAATAATTTTGTTATAAGAATAAATAAAACAACAGAAAACAGATGGCAAGAAGTTTAAAAGGGGCATTTATCCACGAGGCTGCCTGCAGCTTCACAAAAAATGAAAGAGCTACAACTGAAAAGGCCGAATCTCTTTTCCTCAGTTTGTCAGGATTTTTTTCGGAGCTTTTCCGGAGGACCTGAGCTCAGCTCCCACACCCATGTCAGGCAGCTTACAACCTCCTATAACATCAGCTCCAGGGAATCCAATGCCTCTGAACTCTGTAGGCAGCCAGACTTGCATACATATACCCATGCCCCGCCCCACCCCTGACACACATACACATAACTTAAAATAATAATTTAAAAAAAAAATCTTTTTAAAGTGAAGAGAACTGACTCCATCGTGGCATGCCGGTCAAGCTTTCTGTGTCCCTAGTAACTATGCCTTCATTTAAAATCCATGCTGAGGAGAGTGGAAATCAACTGTAATTGTGGATATGTGTATTTCTCCTTTCTGCCCATCAGTGTTTTTCTTGACCATGTTCTTTTTCATGACTGAGAAGTATTTCACAGTATGGATGAGCTGTGACATCCATCAATCGATGATCGACATCTGGGTGAAAATGTTTTACCTGGCTGTGTGTCTTTTAACACGAGGGAGAGACGGACTATGAGAGTGAAGCTGGCTATCCAAGGGTGTGTGCATTTCATTAGTTCCATTGTTAAATAGTGCTGTACTAGATTTCCCACACCAAGGTCCACCTCATACAGCACCAGGCTTTGGGGGCGGGTGGGGGGGTGAGATAAACAGAAGCTGTCAGGAGGGTGTGCCATTGTTGACATGACACTTCCTGGATTACAACAGCTGGGCAATATTCCCCTCAGTGGCAGTGCCCCTCAGCTGCCCCAAAGCCCAGCAAAGCTTTGAAAGGACAGCTTCTGAAAGCTGGCTTGCGCTTTACTATGGACACCTGCACTCTGCTCTCTGCCTAGCTAGACAGGTCCTCTCCTGCTTACCAGAGCCTCCTCTGAACAGGAAGCTTGCAGTCACCAACTGGGCCTGTGAGGGCCTCCTGCTTAGCCAAGTGCCAGGCGAGATTAGGGGAGACCCTTGACCTCTGCAATGTGGGATGTGCTCAGGTTTACAAAGCAATGTGGTTAGTGGGTGTTACGCAGACTGAAACCAGGGTTTGCCATGATGTTTCATATGCTAATCTAAACTTTCATTTTAGTTACCTAGCTAAAAATTTCAAAAGATGGAACAGAAGTTGACTGTGGTGGTGCACGCCTTTAATCCCATCACTAAGGAGGCAGAGGCAGGTGGATCTCTGTGAGTTCGGAGTCAGACTGGTCTACAAAGCAAGTTCCAAGACAGCAAGGACAGTTGCACAGAGAAATCCTGTCTCAGAGGGAAGTGGGGGGGGGGAAGAGGGAAAGAGGGGGGGGGCTATTCTTGCAGAGGACCCGGTTCCGTCCCCAGCACCCACGTGACTGCTCACACCATCCTAACTCCAGGTCCAGAAGGACCGGGTACCTTCTTCTAGACTTCATGGGCACCAGGTACACAAACAGTGCTCACACGTGCATGCAGGCAAAATGCTCATACACATAAGAAATCAAAATAATAAGTAAATCTTTTAAAAAATAAAATGGCCATCATGGCATATCCCTGGAATCCAGCACTGAGATAGGGAGATGGAGAATTTGGGGCCAGCCTTGGCTACACAGGAAATTGCATCGCATTTAAGCTATATAGTGAGACCCTGTCTCAAACATGGTACCACATACCTATAACCTCAGGACCCAAGAGGCAAGAGGATGCTGCGTTCAAAGACCGGCTTAGCTGTACAGTAAGACTCTGTCTCAAAACACAAGATCGAAGTAGCGGTCGTTGAGCCCTGAGATGCTCACAACACAGGCACTTCATCAACTCCCACAGTAGTGAAAGATGTGCATTTTACAGATGAGAGTGAAGACTCCAACCTCATGCAAAGTCACAGGCAACAAATAATATTAAAGACAAAAGAAGAAATGTCTGTTTCTTGTCAGGCATGATGGTGGCGCATGCCTTTAATCCCAGCACTCAGGAGGCAGGGGCAGGCAGATCTCTGTGAGTTCGAGGCCAGCCTGGTCTAAAAAGTGAGTTCCTGGGCAGCCAGGGCTTTTACAGAAAAAACAAAGAAGAAAAAGAAAAAAAGAAAAAGAAATGTCTAAGTTAGACTAAAGAGTTCTAACTAAGCCTCCTTCTCAGGTAGCTCATTCTCTGTGTGTGTGTGTGTGTGTGTGTGTGTGTGTGTGTGTGTGTGTGTGTGTGTCTGTGTGTCTGTGTGTCTGTGTGTCTGTGTGTCTGTGTGTGTCTGTGTGTGTCTGTGTGTGTGTGGTTATATGTGTTGTATATATGAACAGAAGTGTGTGCGTGTGTATTTGTGTATGTGTGCATGTGTGTGGTATGTGTATGTGTTGTATACATGTTGGGTGGTATGCATGTGTGTGGTTTGTGTATATGTGTGGTATGTATGTATTGTATGCACATATGTGTGTATATGATGTATGTGTGTATATGGTATATGTGTGTGTGATATGTGTGGTGTGTGTGGTGTGTGCATTGTGTGGTGTATATGGTATATGCATGTGTGTGTATGTGATGTGGGCATGTGTATGGTGTGTGTGCATCAGCGTACATGAACATGTGCGTGCAGACATGTGATGGTTCAAGGTCTACATCAAGTGTCCTTTCTCTCTCACTCTCTACCTTTACTTTCTTGTTTGTTTGTTCAAGACAGGGTTTCTCTGTATAGCCCTGGCTGTCCTGGAACTCCTATGTAGACTAGACTGGCCTCAAACTCACAGAGATCCATCTGCCTCTGCCTCCTGAGTGCTGGGATTAAAGGCATGTGCTACCACTGCCTGGTTTCACCTTTACTTCCTGAGACAGGGTCTCTCACTGAACCTGCAGCTTATTGGTTTGGCTAAGTTGGCCAGCCAATGAGATTCGGGGATCAGTTTGTCCCTGCTCTCTACTCCCAAGGCCAGGGGGTTACAGGCCTGTGCCTTTGTGCCCAACCGTTCATCGGTTCATCGTTCCAGTAGATTCCGGAGAGCTGAACTCGGCTCCTTGTACTTGTGTGTCAGGTACTTTACCAACTGAGCCACATCCCCTGACCCTTCTCTCTCTCTCTCTCTCTCTCTCTCTCTGTGTGTGTGTGTGTGTGTGTGTGTGTGTGTGTGTGTGAGAGAGAGAGAGAGAGAGAGAGAGAGAGAGAGAGAGGTGTTTGGATGGATTTTTTATGGGTTCTTTCTTTTTTTCTTCTTTTTTCCTTTTTCTCTTTCTTTCTTTCTTTCTTCTTTCTTTCTTTCCTTCCTTCTTTCTTTCTTTCTTTCTTTCTTCTTTCTTTCTTCCCTTCTTTCTTTCTTTCTTCCTTTCTTTATTCATGTGTCTATGCATGTGTATATCTGCATACCTGTTCACATATGTGTGGGCAGATATGTGTGTGCTGGTGTACATATGCAAATGTGCTCATGAAAGCCAGAGGTTGACATCAGCTATCTTCTGTAATCTCTCTCCACCTTACATATTGAACCCAGCGATTACCACTTAGACTAGTCTAGCTAACCAGCTTGCCCCAGGGATCCTGTCTCCAATTCCCTGAGTCCCGAATCCTGGTGTACTGTCATGACCACCTGTCAATCATGCAGGTTCAAATCTGGTCCCCGTACTTAACACAGCCTGGGCTAGCCTCAACTTGTTCTTCTCCTGCCTCCTTATCTCCAGTGCTGCGACCACAGACCTGCACTACCACATGCAGCCTGAATAGTTTATTCATAGATTAGATCACTGAGGCCCGGAGAGATGAAATGACTTTAGACTAAGTGGTGGATGAGTAACAGCAGGTTGATGGACAGCATCCTCTTTCTGGGCGTGGTTTACCAGGGGGGAGAAGATGTTGGAGCGTGCCAGCATGGCCAGAGGAGTCAAGAGCATGGAAAATGTCTCTTTCGGCCAATTTTCCTGAGGAGCCGTGGCTGAGGCTCAGTCTGGGAATGGAAAGTGTTCAGGGAGGAGGCGCAGCCGTGTCCAGTGTCCATCCAGAAAGACTGTTTGCAAAGTCCTGCTATAAGAGGCAAGGGGCGGGGACTGTCAGGCTTGCAGGGGGAAGGGCAGATCCTGGAGGCAACAGATCTGGCATCTGCCCAGGGAGAAGTGTCCAAGTTCCTTGCTTCCTCTTTGGGTTCCTGGGCACTGTCATTTCATCTGGTGCCCCGCCTGTTTCTCCAACCATCAGCTGTCCCTGAAACCCAGAAGGCCAAGGCTGTGGAGACCAGAAAGGAAGAGTGATTATCCCTCTGCCAAGGCTGGACTTGAGAGCTATCAGTTAAGCCAGATGCAACCTGATCTCTCTAACATCAGAAAGTGCAGTGCCCCTGACCTCCACCACAACAGACACAAGCAAGGCTTTTGTTAGCCTCGATACAAGCATGTGGTCATACTATGTAGGCTGGATGGGTGTGAATAAGTTGATAGGGTGCTCAGCTAACATTCATGAAGCCCTGGGTCCAATTCAAAGCATAACATAAACTAGATGTAGGGACATATACCTGGACTCGGGAGGAGAATCATAAGTTCAAAGCCAGCCATGTCAATATAATCTATCTAAAAAGAACTATCCCAAAGAACAATTACATGAGGTCCTGGTAATTATTAATGGCTCTATCTGGAGTTCCTGGTGCCACTCACCTGAAACAATGAACACTCCAGACTCTTTAAGAGGACCCCTCTCCCAGACCTCCTCACAGCTACAGAGGGCACTGTCTGGCACATGAGTATCATTGGGGCAGTAGGAACCATCAGTAAGGGTTCTCGGGACAGTTGTTGACTTGTCTCATTAATTTTGTAACATCCCTTTGGTTTCCAATTTGTTTCTCAATTTACAACTGAAGGGACCTTACACAATCTTTGAAATTATCCAGATAGGGAGGGGCACAGACAAAAACAGAGATTTACCGTTATACCGAAGGTCAGCCTACGCCAAGGTCTTGGTACACTGGGTCCCTGCTGCCTGACATCTCAGTTGAGCATCACTGCATCTGGCCACACACACACACACACACACACACACACACACACACACACACACTGAACTTTAGCAGTTGGTGGCAGAAGGAAGAGGAGGGGAGGAAGAATCTGCCTCAAGGTAGAGCTGATAGCCAATCACTTGTCTCTTGTACCTGGCAGCCATAGTCATGGCAACTGTCTCCTTGGTTGCTATAGTGCAGAGATAGTTGCCATGGTAACCACCACCCAGCGCTGGCAATTTCCTAACGTGAAAGATCCTCTATAAAAACCCAGAAGCAAGTCAGCACCGTAGCATGCTGACCTACAGCCAGTTGGTGGTAACGCCAGGCTTCCTGCATCTTCAACCCAGGCTCTCACAGAGGCCTGACCTCCCGAGATGAGCACACCCTCCCCACACTGCTGATCTGCCTGCCTGGTGTTTCCCACATTCCTCAGGCCCCCAGTCAGGATCTCCTTCCCACGGCATCTCATCTCGCCCTTGGCTGCTGGTCAGCCAGCTCATCCTCCTGGGAACGGGCTGACGTGGGCTTATCAGAAGACTCATCACGGGAGTTTTCAACATGAGCTGGGGCTCCCTGAAGACCAAGAGGCCTTCAATTTCCTTTGCCCTCCAAAGGAAATGGCCTCCAGTGCTGGAACTCCAAACAAGTGTGCTCAGAACCAGGAAGTTATTTGGGGTGATCAGACCCTATACATGGTGATTGGTGCCTGGCAGAACCTCTGGTTAAAGGCCAGCCTGAACTATATAGCAAGATGCTGCCTTTAAAATTAAAAATAGTAAGTAAATAGGGCTGGAGAGAGAAGTCTGGCATTATGAGCAGTTACTGCTCTGTCAGAGGCCCTGAGTTTGGTTCCTTGCACCCACATCACATGGCTCACAACCGCCTGTAACTCTAGCTCCAAGGGATCCAATACTCTCTTCTGGATTCTACAGGCACCTGCATGAATGTGCTGCACAAAAACGCACATGGGCACACAATACAGGTAGATTTAAAAATTATATAAAAGAAAACCCCACACTCCACAGAATCAGCTAAGCAGGGCTCATAGGGGCTCACAGAGCCTGAAGCAGCGATCTTGGAGCCTGCGTGGGTCTCTGCTAGGTCCTCTGCATATGTGTTATGGTTGTGTAGCTTGGTGTTCTCGTGGGACTCCTAACAGTGGGAGTGGGAGGTGTCTCTGACTCCTTCCCCAGCTTCTGAGACCCTTCTCCTCTGACTGGATTGCCACCTCCAGCCTTACTATGAGGTTCTGTGCCTAGTCTTGTTGTAACGCATGTTCAGTTGATATCCCTGGGAAGCCTGTTCTTTTCTGAAGGGAAAAGGAGTCGTCGAAGGGGTGGGGGCTGGAAAGAGTAGAGGGAGGGGAAATTGCCATCAGGATGTAATGTATGAGACCAGAATAAATAAGAATTAATTAAGTTTTAAAAACATCTTTCCAGGAATGGTGGCCCATGCCTTTCATCCCAGCACTCAAGAGGCAGAGACAGGTGGATCTGTGTGGTTTTGAGGCCAGCCTGGTCCACATATTGAGTTCCATGACAGCCAGGTCTACCTAGATAGATTCTGTCTCAAAAGACAACAGGAAAAGGCTTTAATGCTCATGTTTAGGGCTGGAGAGGTGGCTCCACGATTAAGAGCACTGTCTGCTCTTCCAGAAGACCTACCATCCACATGATGTAAGTCCAGTTCCAGGGCATGTAGCACCCTCTTCTGACTTCACAGGCACCCGGTACACATGTAATGCACATACATACTTAAAGGCAAAATACTCACATACATAAGATAAAATATATAAATCTTGAAAATAAAATTAAATATTAAAAAAATAAGTAAATAAACAACAACAAAAAAAAGCAACTTGAAAAGATAGAGAGAGATGGCTCAATAGACACCTATGTTCAACCTCCAAAAGCCATGTGTATCAGTCACGGTTGTCAAGAGGATAAGAACTTATTGAATGAACTGCGGGGGAAAGGGGGGGCTAGAATGGCTTATAGGCTGTGGTCAAGCTAGCCTAACAATGGCTGTCTACCAAAGGAAGGTCCAAAAATCCAGTAGTTTTTCAGTACACAAGGCTGGATGTCTCAGCTGGTCTTCAGAATCGGCCAGAATCCTGAAGAGGTAGGCTCTCGTGCCAGTGATGGAATGGACTCGCCAGCAAGAACTGCCAGCAGAAGGCGTGACCAAGGTTAAAGGTGGCTCTTACCACCTCAGGAGATCTGGATTAAAAATGGGTCTTCCCACTTCTAATGTTTACTTCAGAAAAAAAAAATCCCTCACAAGTGTATCCAGTGACCTGGGTTTTAGTTAATTCTGGATGTAGACAGACTGACAACCAAAAGCAGGCATCACCCATGTAAAGATGAAAAAAAAAAAACCAACAACAAAAAAAAAACAAAACAAAAAAAAACCAAAGACTTTCCTGTATGCCCTATGACATACATGACCCACACACACACACACACACACAAAAGAATGAATGAATGAATGGATGGATGGATGGATGGATGGATGGATGGATGGATGGATGGATGGATGAATTTCACTAACTGGGGAGTTTTTACATTAACATTACAAAAACTACATTAACTGAATAGTTTTGCAAGCTGAAAGTCTGGGGACAAGGGAGATCAGGCTAGAGGAAGAAGCTAGAGGTGACATAAAAGGACCAATTACCAATCCAAAGAGTGAGGACATTGTCCTGTGGACCTCAGAGACTCACCAAAAAGTCTCTTCCCACCTCCAACCTGTGCGATTCTGTACCCTGCAACACAGCTGTGTAGGATCGGAATGAAGGTTGGGGTTCGGAGACCACAATGCACTCTGGGAAATTGCTTGTTCATTATTTTATTTAGTAATTACTTAGAGTTAGAGAGCTATTTCAGTGGTTAAAACCACAGTGGTGCTCTTGCAGAGGACCTGGGTTCAGTTCCCAGCACCCCCACAGCAACTCACAAGCATCAGTAACTCCAGGCCCATTGGATTTGATGCTCTATTGACCTCAGGCACCCGGCATGAACATGGTGCACATACATCCACGTGGGGCAGAGTGGAGATTGCTAGGTCTTTCAAATGCTCAGAGGAGCTACATGTTCCCCTTCACCTGGACAGGATAGACAAAACAGCACATCTTGCAGGCATGCAGGACCACTGAAGGGCTTTTAACAGCACACGGAGCATGCTGGGAAGAAACTCCAGAAGAGGCTGTTGAAGCATTCCCAGAGAGATTGTGCGGCTTAGATTTGCCAGCAGCACTGGTCTTGATCAGGCCCAGGTTTCTCTGGCTAGATTCAGCCTAGAGTCAAAAGCTGAGCCTCCAGTCTTAGATCTGGCCTGTGGCTGGGGCTTCTCCATAGTAAAGTGCGGCCTTCACTTGGGTCCACGTTGCAAACAGCCACCCCTGGGGGGGGGGGGGGCAAATCTGTTAACTGGCCTCTACTGCCCTCTGCTGGCACGAGAAAACACTAAACAAGGGGAGCCTCTGCCTCCAAGAACTCCAGACAGACATTTAGTTAGAGGACTCCCCGCCTCACCCTTACCTACTTCCGTTATCCAGTACAACACTTCAGCAGCCCAGAGCCCAGCCACGATGCACCAGCACGATGGTGCGCACCCGCAGCTCCAACACTCGAGAGGCTGAAGCAAGAGATCAAGGATTCAGGGCTAGCTGGAGCCACAGCACCCCCCCCACTCCCCCACACGGGGCTCTTTTCATCAAATTTTACTTCTTTATATGTTTTGAAGATTTATTTATTTTTATTGTATGTATATGAGTGCTTTGCCTGCATGTATATATGTGCCCAACATGAATGCCAGTGACCAAAGAAGCCAAAAAAAAAAAAAAAAAAAGTCAGATCTCTGGACCTGGAGTTGCAGAAAGTTGTGAACCATCATGTGAGCGCAGGAAATTGACCTCAGGTCCTCTTGCAAGAGCAGCGAGTGCCCTTACTGCTGATTCACCTCTCCAGCCTTGAGATTCTTTTGGTTATGTACATGTATGTGTGTGTGTGTGTGTGTACCCGCACGTATGTATGTGCACCATATGTGTGCAGATGCCTGCAGAGGGCAGAAGAGGGCGTCCGATGCCCGGGACTGGAGTTATAGGCAGCTGTGAGCCTGCATGTGAGTGGTCCGCACCAATCCCGGGTGAGCAGTGTACTCCTAACTGCCGAGCTGACTCTCCTGCCCTCGCTCCACTTACTGAGCAGAAGTCTAATGGCAAATTTCACCTGCGTCTTTTTTTCCTACCTGTGTCTTCTGTCCATTTTGCTTTTATAGCTGGCCCTGACGCCACAGCTTTCTTTCTTTCCTTCATTAATTCGCCTTCACTCTGGCCCTGGCCAAGGCGTTCTCCACTGGGCAGAACACATACAGATCCCTCTCATTCCAGAATCCTTTCTCCTCCGTGTGCAGCTCCTCACACCACTTAGAGAAAGGAGGCACTGTGGCGCTCAGGCGCCTTCCACCAGGGCACTGGAGGTGTTGGAGAAGCTCACAATCAGGACGTCATGAACAAAGCATCCCTACGCAACACACACAATACACACAACACATAACACAACACACACATATACACCTACACATGTACACACCACACACATACACACACTCACACCACACACACACATATACACATACACAAACATACACACCACACACATACACACATACTCACTACACATACCACATACATACCACACACACACACCCCAAACATACACATATACACACCACATATACACCACACACATAAATACATACACACACACATCACACACACACCACACATACACCCACACACATAATACATACACACGACATCACACATACACACACACACACACACCACACATACACCCACATACATAATATATACACACATGTACACACACACACTCCAGGGAATGCCCCCCAGCAGTGGAGTCCCTCTGCCTCAGGGCATCTCACTGGTTCTTCTCTGCTTCAGCAGCCCAGTCTTCTCTATCCCTCCATTCCCTCCTTCCCAGAAATTCCTGTTTGCTTCTACTCCAAGGCAGAGTCGCCATTTCAGCCCTGCCTGCCAACACGCTCAGGGTCTCCCCTCCCTCGAGCAGGTTACCAAAGAATCTTTCCAAGAAAAACATGAGCGCCAGGAAACTATTTCCAACCTGATGTGTGTCAGGCTAATGGTCTATGACTAACATGCTGTCGTTCTGAGGCAGGATGGAGAGATGGAGGAATTAGGGGGGGGCATAGAAAGGAAAAATATCCCTTCCCTCCAGAGGCCGGAGAAGCCACTGGCCAGCTGAGAAGCAGGAATTCTCGAGCATTTGCTGGTAAGGCTGGCAACAGGGAGAAAATATTCTTTTTATAGAGAGATGTTTCCAATAAGAATGTTAAAATAAAGTGTATGCCTTCAATTCCAGCACTCAGGAGGCTGAGGCAGGAGCATCTCTTTGAGTTCAAGGCCATCCTGGTCTATATAGAGAGTTCTAGGCTGTTTAAGGCTACATAGTGAGACTGTGTCTCAAAACAAACAAAAAAAAATCATTTTTTAAGTTAAAATACCAATAGGCCGTATACTTAAGGCCTAAGCATATAAGGATGGTCTTCCTCTTTTCCCAGCTTCAAACCTGAAGACTTGGAATCTGTCAAGTCCTCCCATTCCCAAAGCTAAATAACTGCCCAGTCCACCCACCTTAAAACCTTGTTTACAATAGGAAAGCCTTGAGCCTTTGACTCTGGCTGCAAGTTGATAGAACTTAAAAGCCTCAGGGTCACCTACACACCCATCACACCCACAGTGACAACAACTGCAGGCTCCTTTCTCACAACCCTTCTTACAGTAAGCCTTGTCAAACCCCCCTGCGTGGAATCGGTGCTAGCGCCTCTTTTAATAAACTCCAACTCTGTCTTACACTTGCCAGTTCTGAAGGTCTTGTCTGCGGTGAGTGTGGGCAGGAATCCACTTTGCACGAGTAGAAGTTTCTGAAAGAATTGCTCAGGCTGCTGCCAGGGAGGGACATCTGAGGGCTGTGTCTCCAGACCCACCGCTGCTAAGGTCATTCATCGCCTTGGCTGCTTGTAACCCTAGTCAGTGCAGCTCAGAGACTACCCTATGATCATTACCAAAAAGATTCTTCTTTCAATTAAAATTGCATTATTTAATTTTGCATCTGTGGTAGGGGTATGTGCATGGAAGTGCAGGTGCCATAGGAGGCCAGAAGAGGGCGTCAGATGCCATAGAGCTGACTTACATGTGGTTAGGAGCTACCCAGTTTTGGTGCTGGGAATAGAATGTGGATCCTCTGTAGGAACATGTTCTTAACCACTGACCCATGGAGATCCTTTGAAAAGCAAGGCAACTTCAGAAGCCACCGAAACTGTAAATATGGCTACTGCTGAGACACCACACATGTCTGTCTCTGGAAGCCACTACCCACACCTGGTGCTGAATCTCCTTTTATTAACTCCCATACTTACACCTTAATGAACACAATGTCTCCTTCCTGCTGACTAGTTCTGAAAAGCTTTTCTGTATGGAATCAAGACTTCCAGTAAATGAATGCTGGCAGCGGCTGCTGGTGGCTGCACCGAGCTGTGTCTGGCTGCTCACCGATGGTAGCTGACAATTCCAGCCTCTCGCGTTGGACCTGAAATGGCTGGGGTGCTCCCCAACCTCAGACTCAGCCTTGAAAGGAGACTTGCCCATCCCAAAGGACTTCCAATTGGGCGCCCTGGACTTCCCCCTCACCCTCAACTCAAATCCTTGGGTCTGGCATTTGTAGTCCATGGATTTTTAGGGAAGGAGACTAAATGCGATGAGCAGAGCAGAGGTGCAGACACACGATCCTGGCATCATGATACCCGGGCACCTAGGGGTTCCTGAGGCCCAGCTCCAGCCCTGTATGTTCTGTGTAAGGGTTTGATTTTCCACTTCTTCTGAATTTAAGGCCAATGCACTCCTTCCTCTGCTAAAATGTTTCACTCTTGGCCTCTAGCCCTTTCGATCAGAAGCCCGGGCTCCCCACTTGCCAATCCTAGCCTCTCAGAGAACAAAGTTCACTGGTTAGTTTTCATCATGGATTGGACCAGATTTAGAATCACCATGAAATGGCTCCTCTGGAGAAGTCCGTGACATCGTTTCCAGAGAGGTTTCACTGAGAAGGGAAGACCCACCCTGAACGTGGGTAGCACCACCTCATAGCCAGATCCAAACTAAGAGGAAGTGAGCTGAGGCCTGGCATGCAGGTCTCTTCGGTTCCTGACTGGGGACAAAGCTAGCTGAGCAGTCTCCACTCCTGCTGCTGTGTGGACGGGCCATACCTGCGATCTGAGAGCAGAACTGGACCCATCCTTCCTTCCCTAAGCTGCTTCTTGTCAGGTATTTTTGTTGAAACATTAAAAGAAAAAAAAAAAAAGTAAAGCAAAAGGGAAAAAGGGGAACTCCAAGATGACAACTTTCTCTTTTAAGTCCTCAAATATTTTCTGTTTTGAATATCAGGGGCAGAGAAAGGGGTTGGAATTCATGCATCCTTTCTTTTCTTTTTAAGACAAGGTCTCACTGTGTGGCCCTGACTGGCCTAAAACTTCCTATATAGACCAGGCTGGCCTCAAAACTCAGAAATCCACCTGTCTTTGCTTCCTGAGTGCCAAGGCACGTACCACACTCACCGTATCACCACTCGGCTCGCTTCCAAACTGTAGAGCTTTGTTTCCATTTTCCACAAGCCCCTCTCCACCTGCCATTGTATTTTGCTTCTGTTCGTACTTTTGGAAGCACTGGGGTTTGGCTTGTTTGTTTGGGTTTGGTTTGGTTTGGTTTGTTTGTTTTTGTCTTCTGAAACACCATCTCAAGGCATGGCCAAGACTGACCTGGAACACCCTATGTGGCTCAGGCTGGCCTCAAACTGCCTGTGTAGTTGAGGATGGCCCTGAAGTTCTGGTCTTCCTGCCTCCACCTACTGAGTACTGGGATTACAGGCGTGTGTCATCTCCTCCTGTTCAGCCTTTTGTCTCTTGCTTCCATCTTCCCCTTCTTCCTGAGAACATTCTCTTCCCCCACAGTCCGTGGCTCTCTTTCTAGGGAATCTGACCTAGCAGGTGTACACTACTATCCAAACCCATATACTGTTGAAGAATCGAAGGAACTCTATTAGCAACTAGACATGAACACTGGGTATAAGTGCAATTGGCCTAGGCAGCTAGAATGCTGGTCACCCTAATGGAGAGTGGCCTCAGCTTGGGGCTTCTGCGGCTACTTAGCATCCTGCACCAACAGTCCACAGTCCACAGTGACACACCCAACTAGATTTACTAGCTCCTTGGACCCACACACTTGCACACACAGGCACACATAGACACGCACACACACACACATATAAATGATGAATATATCTCCTAGTAGGTTTATATGAGAATTTCTCTAGGATTGTGGGTAAAAACAACTGGCAAATGGGGCATGGTGCTACATCCCTTAACCACAGGGCTTAGGAGGCAGGGGCAGGTGGATTTCTGGGAATTCAAGGTTAGCCTGATCTACATAGCGAGTTCTATGTAGAGAAACGATGTCTCAGAAAAACAAAAGGATTGTAGGGTAGGAGCTAAGGGGACGCTAGAAGATAAACATGATTAAATTATGTTGTATCAACGTGTCCTGCTGGACATCTCAAGGGACTGATCTGACTAGGGCTATGAGGAAATGAAGAAGAAACACACAGAAAATCTGGGGTCCAGTGGGTTCAGCTATCTGCTGGGGACCCCAGCACCCTAGAAGCTCAGTGTGTTCATTATATATAGTTGAAGAGGAGGGGTGGGGTTATTGCATGTAACAGAATAACAAGATACAGATAACCAAGGAGGCATTGCTATTATATACAGGAGGCTGGCTTAGCTAATCCCAGTAGGAGCAGAAGGAGCAGGGAAAGAAAGCTGTGGACATTGTCTGCACACACTCTCAACATTAAGCCCAAGGAAGGCTTTGCCATCCCTCTGTGTCTCCCCTGGGAGGAACCTGGCCACTCCCATGAGGCCAAGGCACTGGGGTCCTTACCATAGCCATGTCCACAGCACACACCATGCATTCACTCAGGCCGTCAGTCAGATTATCGCTGCCTCTGCCTCTGGAATGTTGGGGTTAAAGGCAGGAATCACCAAACCTAGCTAAGATTGTTTTGTTTTTAGATTTATTTATTTTTATGTGTGCAACTGTATTGCCTGCATACATGTATTGTACCACATGCATGCCTGGTGCCTGAGGAGGTTAGAAGTGGACATCAGATACCCTGGAACTAGCCTTTTGGATGGTTAGAAGCCACTAATGCAGGTGCTGAGAACCAACCTCCTGCCCTCTGTGAGAGCAAAGTGCACTTAGCCTCTGAGCCATCATGCCAGCCACAAGATTGATTTTTAAAAGGGGGGGGATGGTTGTTGTTTTGTGGCTGGTTGTCTTTATTTTTGTTTTTGTTTTTTGAAACAAAGTCTTACTACATAGACTTGGCTGGTCTCAGACTCACAGAGATCCTGCCTCCTGTCCCCTGCCCCCTACCCCCTGCCCCCTGGCCCCTGGCCCCTAGCCTCTGCCCTCTGCCCCCTGGCCCCTAGCCTCTGCCCTCTGCCCCCTGGCCCCTAGCCTCTGCCCCCTGCCCCCTAGCCCCTGGTCCCTTGCCCTGCCCCCTGCCCCCTTGCCTCCTGCCTCTGCCTAAGTGCTGGGATAAAGTCATATCCCACCATGCCTGGCTTCCCAGGTTGAATTCTTTAACGTGTATAGACTAACTGCTTTTAAAAGGAAACAAGGAATGACAACATGTCCCCTCTCCCGTAGCAGTCAAATGCCCATTAAAAGCAGCATCTGTACAAAGATGTAAATCTCAAAGGCAGCAGGTGAGTAGGTAGAACATAATGTGGTAATACAATTTTAGCAACAACAAGATGCTTCGCAAGAGGTAAGAGAGGCAACACACAAACTAGCTGTATAATTAAAGTTTGCAACCCTAACCTAGTCAACAAGCCAACTGAACAAGCACATCTGCCCTGCCTTACACACTACAATGTCAAAGGAAACCACGGACATTATTCAAAGATGAAGAAGTAAGTTCTCTTTATTCCATCATCCGTGTGGTCCAGATGCCAGGCATGGGCTTTCCACTGCTTCTCCTGAGCGTGTGTCTTTTGGGAATGGCTCTCTCTTTTTCAGGATGTTTGGAAACAGCCTGGGGAATTCTTCAGCTTCCTTTTATTTTATTTTATTTCATTTCATTTCATTTCATTTTCTTTTCTTTTCCTTTTCTTTTCTTTTCTTTTCTTTTTCTTTTCTTCTTTTTCTTTTATTTTTTTGTCAGTTGGGAATTGGGGAAACACAAACTGGATTCCTGCTTTCCTATTTTCAGTTTTCCTTGACAAGACTGACAGTGAATCCCCGACAAATTCTAGAGGAACTAGGCATGCTCCTGAGAGCTAGAGAGGCCACCAGATTTCCGTGTAAGTGGCTAGGAACACTGTGTTGTTGTGCACCATAGACAGCGAAATGCCCTGACATCCCAGCCAAGGGTGTCTCACCTGATAAGGAACTTTTGTTTTGTATTAAGGCTGGCCTTGAACTTCTGACTCTCCAGCCACCTCCCAAATGCTAAGATCCCTGGGGTTACAGGCATAAGTCACGACTCCTGACTTTAGATTTTTACTTCTTTTCCATCTCTCCCATCTATAATACTCTCCACTATTTCTTTTTGAGGACGAGTTTATTATGTAGACTATGTCTTATAGGATCTGAATTGCTTTGGCTTTTCCAGCTCTCTCCCCATGAGCAGATGTAAGCAGAACATATATATGGTGTGTTTGGCACTACCTAGGTGATGTGCCCCTACATTGCACAGCATCTTGTCACTTCATTCCAGTTTTGGTTGTAGTAAGTTCGATCATTCGGTTAAAGGAAATTACTCTGTTGGAGGGACACATCTTCCTCTGTAGTTGCTTAGTAGTTAGCGAGTCATCTGTAGGGTGACACTGCAAGGCTCCATGAGTATCCTGCTCCTCAACCACCTGCCCAAATGATTTTATACCCACTGATGGCCCTTCCTAGCTATCAGAGGAAGTATACATACATTTAAGTACATTGAACAAGGCATTTTCATGCCTGGTATGTGCAGATGAACATGTATAAAGAACAAATAGAGTATGAGGTCTGCTCATAGAGAAATGAGATGTGGTTGTACCTTTCTTTAGAATAAATGTTTGGTAATCTAACCACCCCAGACTCTAAACTCTGACCTCAAGAATATATTCCAAAGATGTAATCCTACATAGAGCACTCCCCCTTGGGGCACTCCCTCCCTCCCTCCCTCTGACTTCTTCATTACTCTCTCCAGGGAATAGCAAGACAGAGCATCTGCAAGCCAGGAACCCAACTGTCCACACAGAAGCCTTGACAGTGGCTGCCTGAACCTGGGTTGGCTCCTGGACTTTCTAGTTTGGTTCACAACTTCCTGTCCAGGAAGGTGAAGGGAGAGACCAGGTAAGTCATAGGCCTAACCGAATCCAAGGCTCCTCCCAAGAGGAATCAAAACAGTATTAGGCAGTACAGGCGGACAGATCAATATGAGTTCCAGGCAGGCCAAGGCTACATAGTAAAACTCTGTCTCAACAAGTAAAAATAAAACTGTCTCCAATTTCCAGTCCTGAGCTTGCCATGGACCACACCAGTCAAGTATGGGGATCTCTGGAATGAGGGTCCTCGAAGTTAGGTGGGTAAGGATTCGGCAGTGACAAACAGAACCAAACACAGAGGCAGTTTGAATCTGAGTGTATTCTGCAGCTCTCAAGCAGGGAATTTTATACATTAAAAAAAACAAACATGGGCTGGTGAGATGGCTCAGTGGGTAAGAGCACCCGACTGCTCTTCCGAAGGTCTGAAGTTCAAATCCCAGCAACCACATGGTGGCTCACAACCATCCGTAATGAGATCTGACTCCCTCTTCTGGAGTGTCTGAAGACAGCTACAGTGTACTTACATATAATAAAAATAAATAAATCTTTAAAAAAAAAAAAACAAAAAACAAAAAAAAACAAACATTACATCTCTTAGAGACTATATCCAGTGAAACAGTCACAAATACCAACAAAAATCATTTGGCACTGTAAAGCACAAAAATTATCCAAGCATTACAACTCTGGAACTATGTTTTCAGTGAATCCCAAACAGAACAGGTAACATCATTGTAAATCATCAAAATATAACAACTCTAAAAGGATGTCGTCCAAGGCTAGTGGCATATTTCCAGGAGCAGGTTAATAAATCTTTAACGGTCAGTGCTCTTAACCACTGAACTAACTCTCCAGCCCCGTGGTCAATTATTATTTAACATCTAGTGCCTGATTTCTTATAATCTTCAGTGTATAAATTTAAACTATTTTAATTCTTTCTAATTAAGGCTTTCTTTACCATATACCAAAATCCACCTCCAATGACACACTATGTGTAGCCATATGAAATTTTATTGTTAGGAAAAAAATTTTTATCATAATAGTTTTGTAGATGATTTAGAAAATAATCATTTACAAATGATTTCCCCGGGGATAAGGTCAGGTTAGTGGCCCCATCTCTAGGGATGGTTTCTTACCTATTATTCTCGCTTAAGATCTTGGCCTAGGCTACCAGGAACATGTAAATAAGAAAAGGAATAAGAGAAAACATAACAGATAGATTGCCATGAGAACTATGGCTCAATATTTTTCCCTCCGGCAGAGAGTTCCACAACCTGTTCCAGGAGACCTCCCCCTTTTGAGGTCAATCACCTCAGTGTGTGGAACTTGTCACACAGATCCTACTGGAGGTGGTGTGGCATGAGCTACCAGATGAAGAGTCTTCCCAAACACCATGCCTGGCTCCTGGTTAACATTCTGCAATGGAATTATCAATAGCTGGGCTCATATAACGCTCCCTAGCCTTCTGTGTAGCTGGGCTGTCACAGAAACTCCATAGAGACCTAAAGTCAAGGCCCCACTCTTCCATGTCTGGCTTTGTGACCTACATGGGTGACTTTGTCTCTCTAAGACTCAGTGTTATCGACTGTCAAATAGGGCAAATCACTCCTTGTAAATGTTATTGGGATCATAAGTAAATAAGAGTAAAATCCATTGTCTAGTGTGAATTGCCTTCTTAACCTGAAGTAGGCCAGGTGATTAGTATTTTTTTTTAACCATCTGAACTTTTTGTCAAGATACTAAGTCTCAGTTTCAAATTCGCGGTGTCTGCTCTGCCACAATGGAGTTGAGCTTTGTAGATGGCTCTCTTCTGCCAGCTACTGTGTACTCAGCCTCGTTGATAGCATTTGCTAGATTCAGACTGGAGGGCCATAGATCTTCAGGCCCAGAGTGAGATCCTCTGTTTGGCCCATAGTCTATCCCAGTGCCAGGAACCTTCAAGATACAACTTTCTTTTTTGCTTTCACAATGGACCTTGGCTAGGGCCACGCCGCATCACCAGAAGAACCAAGGGATTTTCTATTTGTGTAAAAGAAGCATTTTAAAGCTCAAGTGAGATATTCTCTTATTTGTTCATTGACTAGAGTCAGGCAAAGTGGTACACACCTGTAATCCCAGCACTTAGAAACCTGAGGCAAAGGAATCACATTTTTGAGGTCAGCCTGGGGTATCCTGTTGCCTAGCTCCATACACGCTATGTTACAAGCACAATTTCAAGTGCTTGAAATTCAGCACTGGATACTAGTAACCTTATTTCTGCCTTTATGCACTGTACCATTCAGCAGAGAAAATAGAAATTAAAAGAATACATATATTATACATAACAACCTAAGCTATCCCCTGCCTGGAATTCTTAGCTTTTTTCTGTTTCCCCATTGTCTTTCACATCAGGCTTCCCCTGAACTACCTACCCCCTTAGCATGGATCCCTCCAGTCACTCAATGCCTAGGTCTGTATGTGTTTCCTTTTTCTAGCAACTAGAATTCCACACCTGAGCATAACACCACTTATATACTAAGTGTGCAATTGTGATTTGTTTAATGAATGTATGTATTTATAAACTCAAGTAAAGTTCAGTGGCAGGGTGCATGCCTAGCATGCATGAGAGCTTACGGTCAATCCTTAACATTCAAAAAATAGTGGTGTGCACGTGTAATCCCAGATTTGGGCATTTAAGAGCATTGGGAGTTTAAGGCCATCCTCAATTACTTACAAGATTTGGGGCCAGCCTTAACTATATGAAATCATATTTCAAAAAAATGATACACAAGAAACTATTAAGATTCGCTGCTTTGGGGTTGGAGAGATGGCTTGGCAGTTAAAAGCACTGGCTGCATTTCCAGAGGACTAAGATTCAATATCCAGGACTCACAGGATGGCTCACAACTGTCTGTAACTCCAGTTCCAGGGGATCTGACTCTCTCTTCTGGCAAGCAAGTGCTGCACACATAAAATGTAGGCAAGAAAAAAAATCCACATACATGAAATAAAATGGAAACTAAAAATAGCTTCCTTTAAGAAAAATAGGGGAATCTTCAAAAAGAATCTTGCTTTTATATTACCGTGTATACTATTGGATTATCGTCTTGTGAGTTGAAGCTTCCTTTTTTTTTTAATACTAAAACTACCCTAAATAGTTGCTTCCAGTTATGATAATAGCCACGGAGTTTAAAAACTGTATGGTGTCACAGAGGTGAGGACTATTATTGCCTGGCATATAATAACCACATAACACACTTGCGAACCTTTTACATACCCATACTATTTTGCTTTGTTTTTCTCTAATTTATCTAGCATTAGGATGGTTTCTAACTCATACCGATATGCTGTCATCTTTACACTTTAAAGCTATTCTAAAAGATAATATTTTAGACTCCATAATTTATTTTGTTCATTTTACCTTCTCTGCCTTCCCCCTTCCAACTCCCTCACACTAAAATCTGAGCTTCATGAATGAAAGGACAAACCTTCGCTTGTTCACTTTAGTGTCCTCTGACCCTAGGACACTAATAAGAGAGTGATAAGGGTAAGTGGGACACCCCAATAAATATTTAAGGCTCAAATGAACAGTTGAGTTTCCCGTGAATGCATGCATAACTCTTTGGATGAAGGATCCGGATTTGCGGAGAGGTGGATAGCCTGGCACTGAAGAAATCGCCTAGGACTAAGGGATGGGTCCTCAAATCTCAGGATGGATTACAGCCATAGTGGTCCAGAGCTCCTTTTCAGGGCGGCCTCGAGTTGCTTAGCAACATGACACCCCTCCCTCACCGCCACCAGAGGGCGATCGGGCGCGCGGTAGCGTGAACGCGCGCGCGTTCCCTGCATGGCACGGAAAGGCAAGGGGAGGCACGTCACTTCCTGTTTCTTTAGGGGAACGTGGCTTTCCCCGCAGTGCCTCTTCTCCGTCTACGTTCGTGCTGCGGCGGCCGGAGCTGGAGTCGGAGCCCGAGCGCAGCCTCGCCATGGATTCGGCTGTCAGCGATCCGCACAACGGCAGCGCCGAGGCTGGCACCCCAGCCAACGGCACGACGCGGCCGCCCTCCACGCCCGAGGGCATCGCGCTGGCCTACGGCAGCCTCCTGCTCATGGCGCTGCTGCCCATCTTCTTCGGCGCCCTGCGCTCGGTGCGCTGCGCCCGCGGCAAGGTAGGGTCTGGGCGAGAGCGAGCGCCTTCCACTCCCATCCTGCCCACGGACCCGTCCCTGGGGACCCGATAGCTGTCCCCTCTCCCTCGTCCCTCACCCACCCGGGTATGGATCACCCTTTCCTTCACTTGGGTTCACATCTGTGGCTGGCCTTTGGTGTCCCGGGCGGGATCTGGCCACTCCCAGAAGCGGGGATTAGCATCGTCCTCAGATAGCAGCCCTCAGACAGACCCTGCCATATCCCCGCCCCCCAGACCCCTGCTTCACGCTACAACTGGAAACCCTGTCGGCCCGAACCCAGACACAAAGGCAGGCGCTCACTCTGAGCTTGCTGGGCCCAGCCCCACCTGATGCTATTAGCTAATAAGGAGCCAGGTGTTTGCACCTCACCCGGGGCAATCACCCCATCCCATGGCCTTGGTCAGCCTCAGTGTTCCCTACAGGTAGGTATGGCTCTGAAAGGCACCATCTTTTGTCATCCTCTGTTAAGGAGCCATGCCTGGCCACACCCACAATTAATTGTAGCATCCAGCTCCATCCCTGGGCCCTGCTTTCTGTCGCCCTGGAATCACAGCTGCGGGTATACCCGCCTGGAACTCCTCGATCAGACCTTCTTCTCCCTGCCTTAAAAACAAAACCCAGGGGAGGGGAGGTGGCGCAGCTGTTGAAGGCGATTGTCGCCAAGCCAGACGATTTCAGTTAAATCCCAGGGACGCAAATGGTGAAAGGAGATATCCTGACTGCTGCATGTTATTTTCTGACCTCATCACAATCCCACTAAATAAGTAAATGTAGAGTTGTTTTTGTTTTTTTAAATAAAATAGAAGCCTGCCATCATGCCTTAAGCCTAGCACTCAGGGAGCTGAGAGAAAAGAATCAAAAATTGTAGGGCAGCAAGGCTACAGAGACCCAGTTGGCCAGCGGGAAGAAGGGGTGGAGGAAAAGAGTGCCAGCTCGCCTTGTCTTTTGTTTAGAACGCGTTCCACCCAGCTGGCTTTTTGAAATGTGTCCCTCGGTTCTACCGAGGTGTTTGGTTGATTTCTTTGCCCTGCTTACCACCCAGCCGTGCATCTTCCCAAGTTAAAGCCCAGACACTGACTACCTCAAAGTAGCCTTTCTCCCCAGGATAAGTCTCTTTGCAAATTGAGCCTACCTGCTGAATAATAACTTCTTTGGGACTGTTAATGAGACAGGGTGAGCCCTATCCTTGACCTTCTGTGCTGTCTGTCACTGCGTGTCCAGGGGGACTCCAGGACCTTGCACCTCCCTCTCCCCCAAATCTCCCTGCCTATATTAAGCTTTTGAGGCCCATAGAAAGTAACAGCTTCTCCCTTGCTGGCACCCTCTCTCCAACAGCCTGTTAACGTACAGTTCCCCCACAGCCCCTCCCCCACCAAACCTGAAGGTGGCCTAGAGAGGAAGCTGCCTTCCCCAGAAAGGGCAGGCTCACCAAGCAGCTGGCACTTTTGAAACTGCCTCAGTTCAGATTCTCAAAACACGGTGTGGCTGAGGACCTACCACCTTCCTGTCCAAGAAACAGGAAACCTACTGCTGCACCTTTCTGGGCAGATAAAGGGAGAGCACTGAGTCTGGACTCCGGGCTGAAAGACGTGCGTGTGACCCGTTTTCTTTGCTCCTCTGCCTCTCTTAAGAAGAGTTCGGGTGTCCTTACCCTCTACCAGTATGGTCAGGCAAGGCAAGTTCTGAAACAGACAAGGACAAGAGAGAGGCAGGACAGCATGGCATGAGGCTGAGCAGCCCCAGACTGAATGGTTCTTGGTGCCTTCTGCACATGGACCAGTCTTTGCAGAAAACACATTCCGGGCAGCAGTGTTTCTTGAACTCAAGCTGTTATCAATGATGAGGGATGCCACAAAGATGAGTAGGTCAGAGCCCTGTTACCAAGGAGTCCAGGAAGCTGGTAGGGCAAGCGCTGGGGTGGGCTATAGAAAAAGGCAGAGCATCTGTGGCTGAGCAGATGAGATGCACAGTTCCAGCCAGGAGAGGGCATTCGTAAGCAAGAGAAAGCAAGAAAGGTACAGAGCAGGAAGGAAGGAGGCACTTAAGGAAACAGCGGGTGACTTAGTGTAGCTGAAGCAGAGGGTGTGGGTAGGAGAAAGGGAACCAAAACGCCTCTTATCTGTTGCAGGCATTGTCCACAGGGAGGCCTTAGATGATTCAGACTACAAAGGACCTGTCCATTCGTTAGTGACTTCCCAGTCCCAGTAGCCAGAATGCTCTAAGCTTGCAGAACCTTTACCTGCCTTGAAGCTCACAGCACTGAGCAGCAGGCAAGAGCCAGTTTATCATGTCTGTCTGTAAAAAGACTGGAGGATGAAAGAATGACTTCTGAAGGCTGCTTGACTGCTAGAGAATGAATGCATCGGGGACCCCACTTCTAGCCCAGGCCACCATCCTTGGTGCAGATGCCACTGAAGACACATAAGTAGTGTTTTGGCCTGAGATATGATGAGAGCCAAATGACTCCTTTGTCCACCTTGTCCAAGAGAGGAGGGCAGAGCGGGGACCCAGGCGGGAGCTTGGCACTTCCGGCTGGTATTCGACACCGCAGCCTACTGAGAGAGAGAGCACTCGAGGACAGGTCCCCTGGGGTCAACAGCATCCATAAAAGGCAGAGTACGTTGTGAAATCCTGGGCAAAAAAAGGTGAACCCTGTGGGGGTGTAAGGAAGAAGTCGCCCCGCGGGAGTGTCCGAAACCTGTATCCTTCAGAGGGGGCAGCTTCTAGCCTAGCAGGAGCTGACTGATAAGTCTATTGGGCTTTCGCTTCAGCAAAGAGAAATCTCTTTGCCAACAGGACTGGGAATCTGTTCTCAGGTCCTGGGTGAGGTTGCAGGGCTGCTGGGATGAGACCAGAATGTACGATCAGCCAACTCCTGCTGTATCCAGGGAAGGGCAGCAGGTGTCTCTGCCCATGTGAGTGAGGAGTCATCAGACTGAGGAAAGGGAGTGGTGAGGAGAGTTCAGGAGAGGGACTTGGGTGCTATGTGACAAGATGCTCAGGGACCTAAAACCTGTCTAAAGAACAGACTGGTAATGTGACACTTAAAATGGGTACTTAGAAAACTGCTGCTTGCGTGTGACATCCAAGCAGCTGCCAAAGCATAAAAGAGTATTCCTTGGAAATGGTATGCATGCGCGTGTGCACACACACGCACGCACACACGCACGTGGCTACTTATGGAATCTTCCAGAACTTTTTCAGTTTTGTGGCACTCCTGATCTAACCCAGGACCTCATCCATGCTAAGCATATAGTCTACCACCAAGCTATATCCCCAGCCTGCCTTTTAGAACATTTTCTGTGTGTATACAAATACACACTTGCTTTTGTATGTACACACAGGTAATCTGTCACTATAAAGAGTATTGTTTAGTACCTGCTGTCTACAACTTGTTTTTATTCAGCAGTGTGAGTTAGTCATTTTCTTTTTACAGCGCCGCTGCCTTTCTGTAGTGACATAGGTCCCTAGTACACTATCCAAAGGCCCACGGGTACATGTGACTCCCTCCCTCCCACCCCAGCTGCCTCTGCAGCAGCTCCTCTTGCCTGGGTCTTATTACCCATCAGTAGAGATTTTGTTCCTTGGAACACCCAAGTGTGTCAGTAGATCAGTAGATCTGGATTTTTGGGGAGTGGGGTGGGTTCTGTATTTGATTTTATGAGGCTGGATCTGGCTATGTAGCTCTGGCTGGCTTGGTATTCAGTAGGCAGCCCTGTGTGGCCTCAAACTCAACCCTCTTCCTGCCTCAGCTTCCTTGGAGCTGGAACTGTAGATGTGAGCGCCAGGCTTACTATACGCAGAGTTTGTTCAGGGCACCAGTTCTGAAAGGGCAGAACTCTTAGGAAAGGCAGATTCAGGGGGCTGGAGAGATGGCTCAGTGGGTAAGAGCACTGACTGCTCTTCCAAAGGTCATGAGTTCAAATCCCAGCAACCACATGGTGGCTCACAACCATCTTTAATAAGATCTGATGCCCTCTTCTGGTGTGTCTGAAGAGACAGCTATAGTGTACTTAGATATAATAATAAACAAATCTTTAAAAAAAAAAAAAAGAAAAGGCAGATTCAGAACCAGAGATTCAAGGTGGGCTCTGTAAAGCCCTCTTGGTGATTCTGGTGACCACTAAAAACTTGAGAGCCACTAATTTAGAGACCTCAACAATATGTTTTTAGTCCTTAGCCACAAAACAAAACAAAAACGCTGAAATCAATATCCTTATGCAATTATTATTTTCATAATTTGTAGGGAAAGTTTCTTAAGATTGGTTTATTGAGTCAAACACTACCTGAATCTCTATCCTCGGCTTCTACAAGATGGCCTGCTATAGAGCTCGTAGCTACCCAACTACAGCCAGGTGCGGGCTTTCGAGGGCATGCGTGCCTGTCGGCTGGAAGGAGACACAAAATGACTGGTGCACTTAGTGAAGCGAGCTGTGTGGTACAGGGCACATACAGGAAGAAGATGCATTTAGGGCATAGCCAGGAGGCAGAACGGTGGCAAAGAGTGAGTGTGGCGTAACTGCAGGTGTCCCTGGGGCCTCAGTCCAGGTAGACAGTGATAGAGTGGCTGGGGAATTCCAGGATATCTCGGGTGTGGTCAGGAAGCCGTCCTTCCAGGCCTCAAGCTGGGCAACGAACGGGCTCTCCCAGTTGCTTTGGCTTCCACCCGGATGTCTAAATACCCAGGCAGCCAACAGCTACATTTGTCTCAGCTGTTTGTAAAGCTTTTCCCTCCATGAATTCTTAGTGTGTTTGGCTTAAAAACCCAAATCAAATTAGTAGTGAATCTTAATAAGTTGTAGGGTGGGGTTTGTTGTTGTTGTTGTTGTTGTCATTGTAACCACAGTGGTGGGGCATGCCTTTAATCCCAGCACTCAGGAGGCAGAGGCTGTAGCTCGATCTCTCAAGTTCAAGACCAGCCTTGTCTACAGAGGAAGGTTTAAGACAGCTGGTATTTCACAAAGAAATCCTGTCTCAAAAAAAAAAAAGAAAACAAAAAACAAAAAAAACGATGACCTGTTCTTTTTCTTCAGGACTCAGAGTCTTGGGAAGGCCATGGGCCTCTTTGGCATCAGCAGGCTTCCAACAGAACTCTCCAGAGAGGAAAGGTAGATGTCTGCTAATAAAGAGAAGTGAGGCCACCAGCCTGCCGGGGTTTATCTCTGGCTTGGCCACTCACCATGTGTCATACTAAGGAAAATACTCTGCTTCTTCAAGCCTCTTTTTTTTTTTTTTAATGTTATATATATATACACAAGTACACTATAGCTGTCTTCAGACATACCAGAAGCAGGCGTCAGATCCCATTACAGATGGTTGTGAGCCACCATGTGGTTGCTGGGAATTGAACTCAGGACCTCAGGAAGAGCACTCAGTGCTCTTAACCACTGAACCTGCTCGAGGCAGGGGCCCTGGGACACTGCCCGGCACATAGAAAGGGCCCAGTAAATGTTCTCCTCTTTGTATTATTACCTGTCGATCAAAAGGCTCCCATTCTGAGTCAACACTGCAGCGTGAGGTATTTATAACAGGACCCACAGAGGAGACCAGATTCCTCTGTTTGCTGAAGCATCTGTCCAACCTCGGTTTGTCATCGAATAACATGAAGCCGCCTCCTGCCCTGGGACCAGGCTAAACTGAAAGGAATTTGTGGAAATGAGCCGTAGCATTGGTTTGTAGGGAAGCCACAAAGTCCCGAGTGTGCTTTCGAGCCCCAAGCCTCTCTGCGCAGTCTGCCTGAGAACTGCCCCTCAGTTACACAGAGCGAACGCCTGCCTCCACACAGTTGGCCTTTATTGGGCCTCTGTTGCATTCCAGACCCTGAGACTGTCTGTCAAGGCTTTAAATGGCATCTGCTCAGGCCACCTGTGGCAATTACGTCCCTGCAGAAATAGTGCTGGCTTACCGAGATTCCTTGTACATTCTGGTAGAAATAGCACATAGGCTTGAGTAATGACTCCACTGCAGACACTGGAGTCCTGGTTTTGCAGTCAAGGAAATGAAGGCTCTGAGAGAGAGTCACTATCCCCAAATGTGGCTGGGAGGCTGCTGGGCCTCCTGGCCTCAGGGCAAGCACTAACCATTTGGCCATCATACCCCAGATAAGCATGTGTGTCCACATTATCCCTCATCGGCCTGCATTGTACCAGTCAATTTAAGCTGTCAGGACTTAGCCCGCTTGCCTGAGGACTCACTGAGTGAGGTAGGAGCTGTCCTGTTGATGTTGTGCCCACACTGCTGCTACATGGAAAATGTATTCCAGGTGTGGAGGTACGAAGTGGCCAGATGTTATCACGCTGCTGCCAAAAGCAAAAGCCACAGGCTGGCAGAGAAAAGGAAGGAAGGAAATGAGGCCTCCCTGTTAACCATGGAAAGACTCAAAGTGGGGAGGCCTGCCATGTAGCCAGGGTAGCCCCTCAGCCCTGTGCACAGGGTAGTGCGGGGGGCAGGTGTTAAGGACTGCCCCATTGACATCACGTGGTCACAGTTTGCCTTTTCTCATGCCCCATATGTATCTTAGTCTTCAGCCTATCAGCGCACATGATCGAGTGAGAATGCTCATGTACACACACACACATACACACATGTACACACAAATTCTCGAGCACACCCATTTTGTGGTAAGTAAAGCTGAAGGTTGTCACCCTTTTTGGCAGAGGAATAACTGAGACTCAGAACCATGAATATCTGTAGGGAAGATTCTCAGGCCTGGAATTGTTTGGCCAATTATACAGGGAGATGTTGGCATACGTCACCAATTATCTCTTCAGAACAACCTGTCGACCTTCACTTACCCCATGGCTCGTCAAGTTGGTATCTTACAAAGCATGAATTTTTCCCATTCTGGTAGGTCAGAAATGAAATCCTGATACACTGTGAAAGTTGACAGACCGTCGATCTCAGAAATGGAGTGCTTGCTGAGCCGTGTGTGAGCCTCTGGATTCGTTCCCCGGTGCCACGGAAAGTTCTAAAAGAATAAGGGTTAGAGCTGAGGAAGTGAATAATGCAATTGTCCCACGAGAGTGAGGACCAGGGTTCAGATCTCACCACTAGGGCATGTGGCAGGCCACCTGTAATCCCAGCACTTAAGGAGACAGAGACAGGACCCCTCAAACCACCCGTCTAGCGGGACTATCCAAATCGAAGTACTGTGGGTTCGAGTGAGAGGCAGGCCCTGTCTATATAAAAGGGGTACACACATGCATCCCATAGGCACGTGCTCCCTGTGTCATTGGGCTTGTGTAAACTTACATTATGCATCCCACCAAATAGCCATTCCAAGGCTGTCCAGGTTTGTGCACATCTGTCCTGTAAGCCTCCTTTCCTGGTGGTGATTTCACAGGCTTGCTGCCCAGCTGCTGCTGGGTCACTTTGCAGTCTTGTGCTTCTCAGATTCACAGTCTTTCTCTCCATGCAGCTGATGCTGTTACTCCATTTTCGTTTATTTCCCATATTTATAGCACTGAGGTGCTGTTCCTCACATTCAGTTCTTTTGTGTGTGTGTAAATATTTTATCTTTTGTTAGCTCCTTACCCATACCAAATTTTTGCCAAGTACATCTTGGCATCCCCTGTGGTAGAGGGATTGGTATTAGTTTCAAGATGGGGAGTGTGGGACCCCACCCCCACCCCCACCCCCACACAAGATACCAGAGTGGACCAGCATGGAGAAAGATGACTGCCAGGCCTCATGTCCCAGCAGCAGGCAGCTGTGTGGCTCAGCTGCACCTTCCTTCCTTCTCTTCTCTTCTCTCCAGAGCTCTTCGGACATGCCAGAAACCATCACCAGTCGAGATGCCGCCCGCTTCCCCATCATCGCCAGCTGCACACTCCTGGGGCTCTACCTCTTTTTCAAAGTAAGTTCTCTGCTACCTGTGTTTTCTGCATGGTCATAGGGAACAGCAGCGAGAAGAGTCATGCAGACAGAAAGCTACCGTTGGCTCCCTCTCCCCACCAGCAGCCCTTCGTCTCCCAGGGCTTGTGTTCTTGTACCACTTCTGTTTCCTTGCATTGCTGGGCTGGGCTGGGCTGAGCGGTTGTACCTCTGCCATACTGGTCACCTTATTTTTTAAATTGAGGTTTATTTTCCCAGTAAAATTTAAACAGGCTCAAAGTCAAACTTAGTAAACACAGGAAAGTGAAAGGGGAGAAACCCCATCCAAAACCAGCTTCCAGGTCCACGCCCAGTTCCCCTCAGAGCTGTGTCTTCCATGGTCCTCCCATGCTCTCTCTAGCTGTGGCCACACAGTGTGGCCAATCTGTAGCATTCACTGCCCATTGAAAACGTCCTGAGCGGTTTTCTCACATAGCTAAATGCTCCGTAAACCTGTTCTGCTCCGTGTATACTTGGTGCTCTCTGAGTGTGACAGTAGTGGACACTGGACACTTAACATTCGTTACACAGAAGAGTCTGTTGAGAGAGAAGCAGGTCCCACAACAGGGTGGTCATTGTCACCGTGTGCTATAGCTCCCTTTAGGCTTCCGGTAATTGTGCCTTGGCATCAGAAGCAAAGCATTAAACTCTTGGTATTTTTACTAGTATCTCACAAACTTGTTCTTTTTGTTGAAAATTAGTCAAAAAGAGCTTAAATTTGCAATTGCAAAGTTCTTTTTAAAAATGTTTTAAAAGATTTATTCATTTATGTATGAGTACACTGTTACTCTTTTCAGACATACCAGCAGAGGGCATCGGATTCCATTACATGGATTCACAGCCATAAGGTTGTGAGCCACCATGTGGTTGCTGGAAGAGCAGTCAGTGCTCTTAACCGCTGAGCCATCTCTCCAGCCCCCTGCAAAGTTCTTTAAATGATTGATCTTTTTTCAAGGCTGGGAGTGTAGCTTAGTCATAGAATGCTTGGCTGGCATGTGCAAGGCCCTGGACTCCATTATTAACACAGTAACGACATGTTTCTGTCACCTGTGTCCTTCAGCCTAAGGTACTAACAAGCTAGACCCTCTTCTGTAGTTTCTTGAGAATCTGTAATGATAGACCCAGATTGCATTAAATATTTGAGGGGTTGGAAGGCTCTCTGGGTTAGTCGGTTGCCTGAACCAACACAGTCAGCAGTGCCTGGTTGTCTCATGTGCCCTCAGGGGCCCTGGGCCCAGTGTTGGGTTATCACAGCAGTGTTGCTAGCAATTGATTCATGAATATGAGTATGTTCATTCCACACGGTAGCACAAAATACTTCAGTGCACAAATATGTCTTCTTCAAGTATATGCAGTAAGATTCCAAGTCAAACAGGGACCCCACTTGCAGTCAGACAGACAATGCCAAATTCCTTTGTGGTGGTGGTACTGGTGCCAGCCGTGGGGCTGCTGAGAGCCAAGGCTTTGTGCATGCCAAGCACATTTTTGTACCACTGAGCTGCACCCTCACCCCAGATCACATCACACTGCCCTCCAAGAAGGTGGCACTGTTGTACCTTCCTACTGGCTTACATGAATACTGACTGCCGCCGGTGTTTCACTAGTCTATGAGTCACGTAAAAACCTGAAATTTAATGCTTGTTTCATGGTGCATTGATTACTCTTTATTATTTATTATGTGTTTGCCTGCATGTCTGTCTGTATACCACATGCATGCCTGGTTCCTGAGGAGGTAATGAGCCTCAGTGTGGGTGTTGAGAATCGAACCCTGGTCCTTCGCAAGAACTATTCCTAATCACTGAGTCAACTCGCCAGCCCCACTGGTTTGGTCTGTTTGTTTGTTTGTTTGTTTTTAAGCTTCTTACACTGAATTTATTTGGGGGGGTCATATATGCTACGGCAGATGTCCTGAGGTCTGAAGAGCACTTGCAGGAGGTGGCTCTTTCCTTCTACTGTGTGGGTCTCAGGGGTCTAACTCAGGTCTTCAGGCTTGGCAGTAGGCACCTTTGCTCGCTGAGCCATCTCAGTAGCCCTTGCATCGACTGATTGCTTTTCAGTCTTAAATCATGAATACTCATTACTGGTTTCAGAGTACCCCACGCTTGACTGACTGCCCGCCTCCCTCTCCATTTCTCCTCTGCCCTCGGAGTATCTAGTCCACAGGCTGGATTCTGCTTCTCCCTGGGCACTCTGCCATGGTATTGCAGAACCTGGCACCCCCTTAGCCCCCAGCACTGTTTGAGATTCTTTCTCTCTCTGGCATATAAACTCTGAAGTTGCCTTATTCCTCATTGTGTGGCTGGTATCTGGCACAGTGCTCTTCACACAGTAGACGGTCAGGAAACGCAGCCAAATTGCTGGGCAGGGGTCAGTCAGTTACCTGAGTGATGCCTCTCAGAGCCGATTGCTGATGAAAGCAGAGTTGGGGTGGCTTTGGTAAGGGAAAAGAAAGCTGGCTCAGCAGCTCAAGAGCACACTGCCAGGATGCCTAGGAAGGGGAATGAGGCTGCCCTGCCATGTGTGATGCAGGGCAGAGTGATTGACAGCCTCTGTGGGGGCGGGGGGCCTATCAGGTCTTCCCACTCGTGGGAACAGCATGCAAACAAAGGGAAACAGTGGTGAGGCTTGGAGTGGGAAAGTGACATGATCAGACTCACATTCAGCAGATACCTGAGTCTTGCTCAAGCAGTGTGAACCCCCCCCCCCAAGGAAAGCACATCCCTGCCTCCCGTTTAAGAGACCATGGTGACCAGTGTAGCAGAGGCTGCAGCAGGCATAAAGCAATTCAGCGCAGCCTTCCCAAGTTCCAGAAAGAATGTAACAGCTCGCTTCGGAGCATTGTGACAGACTGATTCTGTTTCACGTACCACTGATAAGATGAGGAAGTGGCTGTCAGGGCCTGGTGCCCCAACTCTGCTGCCATCGGAGGCATGGGAAGGCATCACCAGAGAGTTGGTAGGAAGAGCGGAGCACACAGTGTGTGGTTATTTTGAAACTAGCATGCTGGAGGGCCTGGGGCTGCTCTGAAGGGGCTCCCGGATTTTTGAGCAGGGAGAAGGAAGCATTGAAGAGCGGGTTCTATAGTTCTGACGCTGCTCCTGGGCTTGATTTCAGACTCCTCCCCATCCCTCTGCAACTGCCAACTGAGACACTAGGCACACACAGTAACTGTGAAATCACCTGTGTAAGCATCTAGACACCTTTTCCGGTAGAGTCCATCTGGGTGGGACCTGAGGGGCTGCCCTTCCCCATAGCTATGAAACTGTAAGTCCTGGAGCCTGGGATTCTTCCTGACTACCCCTAACTGCAGAGCGGGGAGAATGAGTCCGCCCTCCAGGGTCTTCCTCGGGCTGTGGCAACCCTGACTTGCTTCTTTTTGTTTTTCCTCCTCAGATATTCTCCCAGGAGTACATCAACCTCTTGCTGTCCATGTATTTCTTCGTGCTGGGGATCCTGGCCCTGTCACACACCATCAGGTCAGAAGGCATCTCTCGACAGCCTTTGAAGCTGCTTTCTCAGGAGCCAGTACAGGGTCTTGGATGGGAACATGGTCTTTTGTGTCATTCAGAGCCAGGTTTAAATCCTGGCTGTAAAATCCAAGGGAATCTTCCCTCACGTCAGCACTATACGTGACCTAGGATGGAACCCCAAACTTCTCAGGGCCACCAACTCCTAATAAGGACGTACAAGGCTATGTATGGTGGCTCTTAGTACTCAAGAGGCTGAGGCAAGTTCCTGAGCTACCATATAAGACCCAGTCTTCGAAAAAAACCTAGGCAGAAGTGTCATAGAGTCACCACAGTGCTGATGTGTGTCTCATCAGGACCACTTGAAGCACGAGGCTTGGCTCCTCATGGGACAGGCACCTACCAGCAGAGGGTTAGGAATGCCTTCCCTTAAATCCAGTCTCTACACTCCAAGTTAACCTCTTTGACTTCAGTCTCCTTAAGGTTGTGTTTTGTTTTTAAAAAACAAGCAAGCAAACTGATGGCCTTCATGTAGAAAATGTCTCTCAGTCAATAAGTACAACTGTCACCTTTGTTAGGACTGCTGTGATCACCTGTGTCAGCTTGTTAGACACCCTTGACTGGCTGGCTCTGGGTGTTAATCCTGGGTTAGTCAGGGAAGCTGAAGTTAGTGTGTTTGAGACATTCAGTAAGATCACTCAGCCCATTTCTGTCTGCCTGTTTGCAGTAGTCCACAGATAGACTGAGGAATGGCTAGGAAAAGTTGTCCGAAGAAAGGAACGCAACGTGACCTCAGGTTTGAGAGGTAGGAAGCCTGGGAGAGGTATAAGGAGAGAGGTGCTGGTCAGGAGCTTGATGATCTCCATACAGTAGGGATCAGAGCTACACAGAGCAGAATCTGCACCAAGGAACAGTGAGGTTTATTCCTCAGGCAAGCTGGCAGGATGGAGACAGGCAGAGTGGTAGGTAGCCTTGGCCTCTGAATATCAGTCCGTCTGTCCCCCGTCGTCATCGTGTGTCCCCCCCCACCACCCGACCCCCACCCGGCCTGCCGTAAACAGTATACAAAGTCTTCAAACAAGCAGAAAGTGTCAGATGGGCTGCTGTCTCCGCTGGGACTTTAGCTATGGGCTTTGGAGTAAATCTAGCACCATCTTGACCTGCAAAATCTTACTCTAGCTGCATTGAAAGTACGGTAGCCCTTCTCAGAGGATGACTTGGACCTGGCAAGCAAGAATAGCAGGTCCAGCACTCATGAGGACCTGAGGCAAGGATAGGAGTCATCGCTCTGAAACTCTGGGTTTCCTTCTTTTCCATGCTGGCCAGAGCCATCCAGGGTCTACAAGAGGTCTCCCAGTTCCTCCCATAGCCTAGCTTCGCCGATCAGGGAGAGCGTGCTCTTTGAAAGCACCAGGAACGGCATATGCTTGAGAACTAATTATTTCACGGTAGCCCAGCAGCCCTGCATCCAACTGCCCACAAACTGTTGTGGTCCACATGTCTCAGAACAACCAATTGTGTCTCTACCCAACTTAGAAATGTTAGTGATAGCTATTATCAACACAAAATAAAGCCAGCGGTCTCCTAGGAATAGAGAGCTTAATGGTAAAGCCTGGTAAGGGTAAGACCCTGGGTTTGATCCTAGCACCACAAACAAAAGTGAGCAGTTAACTATGTAGGAAGCCAGGCAGCACTACACACCTCTAATCCCAAGCACTCAGGAGGAAGAGGCAGGCAAATCACCAGCACGGCTAGCTATACTGTAAGACCCTGTCTCCAAAAAAAGAAAGAGAACAGGGAAGGCACCGGCAAGCTGAGTGTGTTGGCTCAGCCTTTGATCCTAGTACTTGGGATGCAGAGGCAGGGAGAGCAGGAGCTCAGAGTCCCCCTCAGCTGCACAGCCAGGTCACAGCCTATTAGTTATATGAGACAGTGTAGCAGAACAGTAAGGGCTACGTGGTAACATTTGTGAGGTAGAAGCTGGTTTGGTTGTTGTTTTCCTGCTGGGTGTTAAACTACAGCCCAGTCCTAAGTTTTGTTTTTTCTTTTGGTGTTAGGAATTGAACCCAGGGCCACATATACACACATAAGCGAGTCGTGTGGTCTAGCACTGACCCACCTCCCCAGCCATGAGTCATTTTGTTAATAAAATCCAGAGCACTGGTAATGTGCTGTGGCAGTCGGGAGCTTGAGAGGCTGAGGCGTGAGGTTATCGTGAGAAAGAAGTAAAGCCAATGAATTTTATTACAAGAGGGGGAAGAATTTAACCTTTTTTTTCTTTTTAGAGTGTTGATCCAAAAATTAAACTGACTCTTACTCACTGGAGGTGTGTTTTCTCAAGTCTTTTGGTAAAGCAAACTACAGTGTTTAAGAGTTTCCACGAGCTGTTTATAGCCACAAGTCAGACTTCCTCTGGAGTTGAGCCATAAGGTCTGAGGGGATGAGACAAGGAAGCTGAGGTTCAAAAGAATTATTATGGCTCCCAGGATTCACAGCTGAGAAAAGCAGAGGCGTTTGATCCCAGGGCTCTCTGACCACAGTGCTAGAATTCCTTATCACTTTGTGGCCAAAATTAAGGGGAAGAGAGAATTTGGAGAAAACAGACTCACCTCTCCACACATCTCAAAAATGCCCGCTAAAGACTGTAAGAGCCACATCCCAGTCATGGTGGCCCAGACCACACCCAAATCCCTCCACCTCTGTTGCCACCCCACTGCCTGCCTCAGACCAGACCACAGCTCACAGCGTTGCAGGCAGGTAGGAGACATCTTGCCTTCACCTAATAGTTACCAAAACTCCAACCCAGCCAGACTCTGCACATCCTGCCAGAGCAGTCGTGGCCTGTTTTTATCACCTGTGGCTGAGCTCTTGCCCTACTCAAGTGGTCCACAGCAAGAAAGCCCAAGTCGTCTACCTCAGGAGAGCACATCCCCAGGTTCATTAACCCTCGCTGTCTACCCCAGAGGGAGAGGCACCAGAACATTTCTCAGAAGAAAACGAGGAACTTTGTCTCTTATGAGTCATGGAGAGTCATAAAAACACTGCCCACAGTAAAAGTACAATCAGAGCAGGCCAGCAAACTCTGCCTGGCATGGGGCATCGATGAGACAGGGCCCTGCCCTCCAGTTCACAGATTCACACCAGTTACATCACACTAGTCCTCTTCTGTGTTGTATCTTACAGCAGACCCTTTTCCTCAGTGCTTGCCTTGATCCCAACTGTTTAGAGGGATTAAGACACGAGGATCAAAAGCTGGAGGCCAGCCTGAGCAACTGAGTGAAACTCTATTTCAAAATGAGTAAGGCCTAAATGTGTAGCTCGGTGGTATGGCACACATACAGAAATCAGTGCAGACATTTAACACTTGAAGTGGAAGCCACGGGTGAACTCACAAGATACCAAGTATTAGCTTAATCCTCTTCGAGATCCCTGAGAGATTCAGACTTGGTGTGAGTCCTGGAATTCCAGCACTTGGGAGACAGAAGCAGAAGGATTGTTGCAAATTTGAGGCAGGTCTGAGCTGTAGAGTGAGACTCTTAGCACAAACAGTAATCCTCTGAGAGAGGTATTACAATATGGTGATTGTAATAAGGTATCTAATAACTCGGATACAGAAAGAGTTGCATGGAGCAGTTGTTGTAACTTTGCCAAGATCATACCTCTGAGAAGTGGCAGAGATGGGACTTGAACCTAGGAATCATGTCTCCAGTCTATTCTGCTGATTAAAAACACCGAATTCTGAAGAGGCTAGGTAGGGTGAGTGTTCCAGCTCCTCACACTGCTCTCTGCTCTGCCTCTGCCTGTGTCTGCACTTGTGCCATGCCTTCACCCTTCCTCACATTCAGCAGACTGAGCCCCTCGCCTTGGCTGTCCTGGCTGAGTCTGCCTTCCGTGGGTGCTCACTCTATGCCCTGTACCCGTCTCTTCTCTGCCTCTGATAATATTCATTATCAACCACTTCACACAGTCTGCAAAGGATCAGGCCCAGAGGTGACTCTTAAATTCCTATTCTCCAAGCCACCAGAAATTAAAAACAAACAAAGAACCAGAACTCTCTTATCCATGCCTTGTCCATTGTGACCTAGATGTTTCCAGACCTACCTTGGTTCGCTTCTTGGTTGGGAAGCCATCCTGGGATGCCTTCTATGACATATGTTCATAGCTCTTAAGCATCCCTGCTACAGGCCAGCACTGACCTGGACATCTTTCCTGCTTATTTCATCTTCACAAACTTCTTTGAGACAGGCAGAAGGGTTGTAACCCTCACACATAGGTAAGGAACCCAGAGCCCAGAGAGGCTATCACTAATGTAACCCCCACAGGACTGCAATATTCTCACACCCACAACCAAGAGGCCTTGGTTTGCTGGTCTTGCTCTAACATAATCTGGGAAAGACCATCTCTGTTCCCTGCCTGGCCAGGATATGGAGCATGCTGGGTAAAACTGTTTTTAAAGTTACGCTTGTCCTGGGCAACAGAGACTTCATAGCAGGCATAAAAATAACGTTCCTCCCCTATGGGCTGTGGCTCACCTGCCTCATAGATCTCCACTATATTTGTATAAGCCCAGTCGTGTTGTCTGATCAGCAGCATGAGATTGATAGAGTCTGGGAGTACATTTCTTAACACTGTAGGCAGATGCAGGAGGTGTATGGACCAGACTCCGAAATTCTGACTGTCCCCCAAATTTTTCATACCAAATTTTATGTCCACTTTGCCAATAAACGAAACAAATCACCAGGAGTTCAGAAACCTGAGTTTGGATCTGAGTTCAGATCCTGGCTGCCTGTGTGACCCCGGTCAAGTCATCCTCTGACAGGCTCCAGATCTATAGAGCGGGAACAGTGTGCCTACTAAGGCACTTAAAAAGGCATCTGCAGGTAAACGGCCACAAGTAGGTGTTAGCGGGGTCTCTTAGAACTGGGCTCATCTATAGGGCTCCGTTTGCCGACCTGCTTTGTCTTTCTTTTCAGCCCCTTCATGAATAAGTTTTTTCCAGCCAACTTCCCAAACCGCCAGTATCAGCTGCTCTTCACACAGGGCTCTGGGGAAAACAAAGAAGGTCAGTGCTGCCCATGTCCCCTGGGGTGTGTCTTCCCCTCTTGTCTTTCTCCAGTACTGGGTTTTCCAAAGAAACGAGCACTAAAGACGAAACCGAATTTGTATGGCCCTGGTTCATACCCAGCTTGGTCACCACCTAGCAATGGGAATCTGAATGATCCCGTTGTTTCTGAGCACGGGCTGTTTTTGGAGGTTTGTTACCCCATCTGTAAAATGGAGTAAACAGTAAGTAGGAAGCAATCAGCACAGTGCCTGGCTCATATAAGCCCCCAGTAAAAGCTGTACCAGACAGCTCTTAGCGTGCCTATCTCGTGATTGTTTCACGTAAGCTTTGAAAGAGATAACTATGAAGATACGTACGGCATCATGCGGATGCACACAAGGTGACAAGAGTAACGATGCCTTGGACTAAGTGGAAGCTAATTCATACACATGAAATGAATAGCCTGTGGGATGTATTCCAGTCTTTCCTGGTTGTCAAGTACATCTTTGCCGAATAAATAATTATTGGATTTTTTTTAAAGGCTACGCCTGTTTTTATTTTTTTAACGTCCATAAAGCCGTTCAGGATTCCCAAGCATTAGAATACTGGGGGACCTCCGGGGATGTCTGGGATAGCAACCACGCCGGAAGACAGACAGGAACATTCCTATTGGCCCGTTAGCTCCCGGGGGAGCTGTACAGTGCCGCGAGAGCCGCGTGCCGCGCGAGAGCCTGCCGCAGCTTGGCGCATGTCCAGTCCGAACGCGAAGTGGCTGTCCATCCCTCAACTCGGATGCTCTGACGCATTTTCCGGTTCGGACCCCACCCTTTCTTGCAACCGGAAGTCCGGAGAGGAGCCGGAAATCTGAAGAAGAACCAGTGGGGTAATCACGTGAGGATCAGCGCAAACGTGGGGGTCAGTGGAGCGGAAGTCATTGGATTTTACACAGCCGTAAAGTACAGTCCGTCGGACCGTCTTCCGGTTAGCGACAACGGCCGGCTCAGATGCCGGTGCCATCCTTCCTGTAGACCGCGACTCGGACGGTCGGCGATCCACGCCTCGCCTCATCTCTCATACCTGACGGTGCCCCTTCACCAAGATCATGTTCAAGAAATTTGACGAGAAGGAAAGTGTGTCCAACTGCATCCAACTGAAAACTTCCGTTATTAAGGGTATTAAGAGCCAACTGACTGAGCAGTTTCCAGGTATCGAGCCGTGGCTTAATCAAATCATGCCTAAGAAAGATCCCGTCAAAATAGTGAGATGCCATGAACACATGGAAATCCTTACAGTCAACGGAGAATTACTGTTTTTCAGGCAGAGAAAAGGACCTTTTTATCCAACGCTAAGACTACTTCACAAATACCCGTTTATCCTGCCACACCAGCAGGTCGACAAAGGAGCCATCAAATTTGTGCTCAGTGGTGCAAATATCATGTGCCCGGGTTTAACGTCTCCTGGAGCGAAGCTCTACACTGCTGCAGTAGATACCATCGTGGCGGTCATGGCAGAGGGGAAAGAGCATGCCCTGTGTGTCGGAGTCATGAAGATGGCTGCAGCAGACATTGAGAAAATCAACAAGGGGATCGGCATTGAGAATATCCATTATCTAAATGACGGGCTGTGGCACATGAAGACATATAAGTGAGCCTTAGACACAATACACCTGAGCTAAATATAAATATTGCGTTGTATCTCTGTGTGTGTCTGTATGTGACATCATGAAGACAATACCTCTATGGTTATGCTGAATAAATTCAACAAATACCTTTAAAAAACAAAATCGGGGTGTTGTAACCACAAGAGAGCAGATATTGGGGAACAAGCAGCTTGCTGCACTTTGGAGTGTGACAAAAAGTGGCCGCACTCTGGCCTGGGGCTTCCTTATTAGGAAATTTGGAAGAATCCAGAGTGGGTCTGACATCAGGGTCTCTACCAAGGTGCTCCTGTAAGAGCAGCCTTCAAGATTCCCTCTTGCCTCTTTTCTACATCTGTCTCTTTCCTCTTCCCTCTGCTTATGAAACGTTACCAGCAATTCCCTTGATTTCCTAAAATTCTGAGCTTGGTAAGAGTACCATTACTTGGGAACTGACTATGTTCCAGGCACTGTGCTGAGGGCATTGTAAGAGCAGCCTTACTCCTCACCCTCATGAGGAAGGAAGGTGCTGTTGACCTTTTACAGATAGGGAAACAAACTCTTAAGAGGGCCCTGCTTTCCCAGGGTCACCTAGCTTCAGGTGGCAGGGCTTATATCTCCAGCATCCTACATTTTATCCCGGTTTATGTTCGCGCTCCAGAAAATTAAGACAAGTTGGGCATGGCTCCAGTGATCCTTCCCCACCCTAATACCCCTGCCAGTCTAACTAAGCCAAGGCTGAGCCCATGGGCCTGTCTGACGATGCTGACAGCCATGCCCTCCTTCAGGCGCTGACAGGTTGGGGGTGGGGGGGCAGCCTCACTCTGGGGAGTGAACTTATCTGGCCTCTCTGCCCAGAGATCATCAACTATGAGTTTGACACTAAGGACCTGGTGTGCCTGGGCCTAAGCAGCGTCGTTGGTGTCTGGTACCTTCTGAGGAAGGTAAGTCAGAGCCTGCGCAGAAGGGGAGGTTGGGCTGACAGGGCAGGATGGGACACAGCGAGCTGGTCTCACTCCCACCTCTCTTCAGCACTGGATTGCCAACAACCTGTTTGGCCTGGCCTTCTCCCTTAATGGGGTAGAGCTCCTGCACCTGAACAACGTGAGCACTGGCTGTATCCTGCTCGGAGGACTCTTCATCTATGACATCTTCTGGGTGAGTCAGGCAGGGACATGATGTCCAGCTCTGAGGGTCCTCCTCCGCCTCCCGGCTGCTTCCCTGAATCTATGGTCCAAGTGGCAGCCTGGTGGAAGTTTGTACCCCAGAGCAGATCTATTTTTGGTCCACCTGTAAATCCAAAGGACCAAATCTACCAAGAACCCAGAGTACCCAGTGCTTTCAGATGCCCTCAGCTGGTCTTTCCAGGGAAACTCTTAGTCCTATGTCTCTGGGGTAAATGAGTTGAGGCTCAGGGACATTTGGTCAGGAGTTGGTGGATGCTGCTGGATGTCCAGCAAGGAGGACAAAGATTAGTTGTGCTCTGGCTGCATACCTACTCTTCTGAGGTACTGCTAAAAGGGTCTGAGATTTACCTGACTGGAACATCCTTTCCTCCAGAAAACCTTTTGTCTTTGAATGAAAGCTGCCTAAGGTCTTTTTCTGTCTGTCTCTCTTCTTTTGATGGTGGTAGTAGTGGTGGTAGTGTCCAAGACATGGTTTCTCTCTGTAACAGCCTGGCTGTCCTGGAATTTGCTCTGTAGACCATGCTGGCCTAGAACTCAAGAGATCTGCCTGCCTCTTCCTCCATTAAAGGCTCATGCTGCTGCCACCACCTGGTGGGATCTTTGTGTCTTAGTGGGATGGAAGCCTGACCAGCAGGCTGCCTTGCTTGGGCCAGTTAGGGTCTTTCTCATTTACATTTTCTTTTGCCCAGAACCACATGAAGGGCCACCTCAACTCAACGTCAGGTCTGCTCTGAGCTCTCCTAGTTCTTTGTTCGACTCTCTTGCACCTCCAACAATACTGCATCTAGAAGCCTAGGGGCAACCTTTTCTTACCCACCCACCTCCCTTTAGACTCCTGTCTTCTCCTTCCAGGTATTCGGCACCAACGTGATGGTGACAGTGGCCAAGTCCTTTGAGGCACCAATAAAATGTAAGTGACCGCCTCCCACATCCGGGCATCCTCCTCTCAACCCAGTTGGGTCATCATCGCTGGTGTCACATCATTGGTGTCAGGGACTCTCTTTCTTTCCTCTTCATTGATTCCTCTGTCTCTGTTCTTGAACTCAGGCTTCCTAATAGACCCTGGCCTTGGGCCACTTGGTCATGACATCATGTGGCATAAAGCATAGGATCGGGAATAAACCCAGGAGAGGTGCTTATTACTCAGTGTTACAGGGCCTGCTGTGCCTCCACGGTCACTACATCACGCTGGGATTCCCTTGCTACCTGACTACCAACTCTCACCACACCTTGTTGTGTTTTAGAGTAACTTGTGTCTACATAACAGTATTTTTAAAAAATCCACCTGTAGCTGAGTGTAGTGTCACATGCCTTTAATCCCAACATTTGGGAGGCAGAGGTAGGTGGATCTCTGAGTTCAAAGCCAGCCTGGCCTACGGAGTTCCTAGAATTCACTCTGTAGATCAGGCTGGCCAGGTCTGCACAGAGAAACCCTGTTTCAGTTCCCACCCAAAAGAAAATGAAAAACTTTTAAGTACCGATGTCTTTGAAGAAGGAGAGTTTCTGTGGGTGTTTGTTGAGATGCATTTCGGGTAGCCAAAGCAATCCTAGAACTAACTCACCATGTGGCTAAGATGGCTTTGAGCCTCTCATCCTGCTGCTTCCGCTTCCAAAGTACAGGGCCTAAATAAACAAGGAGACATTTTTGTTATCTCAGTTACAGGAAGCCTGGGTAGATCAGCTCAAGGGTGGGTTAATTCAGTAGGATCACCGAAACCAAGGTTACTTTCTGCCCTCCCAGCCTACCGTTCCCAGCATGTTTCTCACCTGTCCTTATTCAGCTTCCGATGGTCCCCGGGGGAGAACCACAGTTCTAGGGTTGACTCCTCAAGCAGACATGGCCAGAGGTACAGAGAGGACTCTGTTTCTCTTTGCTCAAGGAGTGCACCCCACTTCACCCCTGCCACCTCCAAGTCCCCTGGGGAAGCTTCCCTTACAATTCATTGGTCAGGTCATATGTTAGGGGGCTGCAGGTGTAGCCAGTAGTGAAGTGCTCACCTACCATGCAGGGGGACCTGGATTCGATCTCCAGCACCCCAAAAAATAATAATAACAGACTGAAGAGATGGCTCAGTGGTTAAAAGCACTGTCTGTCTTCCAGAGGACCTGGGGTTCAATTTTTAGCACCTCCATGACAGCTCACAACTGTTTAAAGCTCCAAATCCAGGGGCATCTGGCGCCGTCAGACACGCATGCAGGCAAAACACCAATGCACATAAAATAAAGAAATAATCTTTAAAAAATTAAAACATGGGTTCCTTTGGCTGAACATAGGGATACAAACATGCAGGAATGCAATCCTGCTAGCTTGAGAGGAATGAAAAGTCAAGGCCAGCCTGGGCTTCCTAGCTAGATCTGTCTCAAAAACAAACAACGACCATGCTCCAGCAAGGTAGATGGAGAGCGCAGCTTAACGTGGAGTCTCAGCCCTCGATGACCCTGAATCACCTGAGCTATCTAAGCTCAAGGACCTTATGGGGTATGGTTTCAGGAGAGTGAGGTGACCTTGAAAAATGCTTGGTGGTCTATAGAATCATGGCAGCCCTGGCTTGGTCCCATGGCAACTCGGAAGGAAAAATAAGGATGAATGAAACCTTTGGCTAGGTGATCCTAGAAAGAAAGGGTGGGGGAGTCCTCCTTGCTGTAAGAACTGCCATTTCATCCTCTGAGCACCCTGTCATCTCCCTGTACACCCGAAACACAAATGTGTGTGAGTCATATTTCACAGGGCTGGAGGCTGGCAGCCTGAGGACCAGAGTTCCCTCTGATCCTTGCCGTCTCGCCCCTGCCTCTCCCTGCAGTGGTGTTCCCCCAGGATCTGCTGGAGAAGGGCCTTGAAGCAGACAACTTTGCCATGCTGGGACTTGGAGACATTGTCATTCCAGGTAATTGCTGGGAGAGGACCGTGGTGTGGGGTTGGAGAAGATACTTGGCATGTCAGAGTTTTAGTATGAAGCGGGAAGCTGGCCTTGCTTATTGAGAATGGGCAAGGTCATGAGGATTTGGCCAGTTCCCCCTCAGTGCATGTTTGTGGTTTGGTGGCATTCGGCATGTCTCTTCCCCATAAGAATGGCCTTGAACATAATCTGGCCAACCTGGACTGGTCAGCCAGAAGAGGGAGCCCTGCTTGTAGGAGAAAAGGCCTGCCAGGCCTTTGTCTCAGGTCAAGGGATGAAGCAACTGAAAGTGTGTGTTTTTATTTGTGGCCGCTCTCCCTGTCTGCCTGTCGGGGATCTGTCTAGCTCCTAGTTCCTCTAAGGTAGGATAGGCATGCCTACCGTCCTCTGCAGTAGGGCCCTCTGATTGTGCAGAGGGGGTAGAGGGAATTTCTGTATTCCAGGTTAAAGAAACAGGTTCAAAGAAATGGTTCAACTTGTCTGAGAGATTGGGTTTGACATATCCCACCCACCTCACCCCCCTGGTCTCCCCACACTGTACAATACCAAAGTTAACAGGGACTTGTTTCCCAGGTAACTAACAGGGAAGAAATTTGAGTCCTGTAGTAGAAAATGAGGACACGTGCCTTTAACCCTAGGAACCCCAGACATAGAGAATTCTGAATTAGCCTGGTTAACTGTTCAACATGGGACTCTTATTAAAGAAAAAAAGGTTGGGACAGGAGAGATGGCTCAGTAGTTAAGAGCACTGGCTGCTGCTCTTCCAGAGGACCCAGATTTGATTCTCAGTGCTCATGCAGTGGTTCAAAACTCCAGTTCCAGAAGATCTGACACCACCACACACACACACACACACACACACACACACACACACACACACACACACACACACGTGCAGGCAGAACAACAGTACACATGGAATTTTTTTTTTTTTAAAGATTAATTCTAGGCCTCCTGGCAGTGGGTAGAGACGGTGGTGGTGGTGGTGGTGGCAGTGGCGGCGGTGGCCAGGGGCAGAACAGACTGTGGTCCTGTGTTCATCCTAGCTTGATGCCTGGCTTGGTGGGCAGAGCTGTTTTTAAAGAAAATGATGGAATCCCACCCCTAAACCAATGCCTTACAGCAGTGCTTCCCAACGGTTACTTCGGCTCCTCGTCCTAATACTATTTTCATTGCTATTTTTCATCACTGTAATGTTGCTGCTGTTATGGATTGTAAATATCCGTATTTTCCAATGGTCTTAGATGACCCCTTTGAAAGGGTTATTGGACACCAAAGGGATTGTGACCAATAAGTTGAGAAGCACTGCCTTACAGTCGCCCAGTGTCTAGCTTCCCCAGTCTTCTTGGTGTGTGTGGCTCTGGGCTTTAGGAGTATATACATCCTCTCCATATTAATCACTCCAGGATCTGTACATGTCTCCGAACCTTCTAGCAGTCACTCAGTCCTGAGAGCAGCATGTTGAAATCCCCTCAGCTGCCAGGTTAGCAGAGCCCCTGCCCCTGCTTCAGTTGGAAAGCTGTTACAGGTGTCGGTCACCAGGGGGCGCTAAGCCCCAAACACTGTAGAAAAGGCAACTCTAGGCCGCTTTCTCCACCCGTCTCTCCTCTCCGACTCGGTTTCCTTCTTTAAATTAATGACTTGAGGTGGGGCCCTTAATTCCGTGATAGAGAGAGCCCTTGCCTGGCATGTATAATTGCGGGCCTGAGTTCCAAAGGCAGCATTGTAAAAATATCTACTGGTCATGCTTGCTAGTTGTTGATGCTTTTGATGGACACAGAACGTTTCAGCTCTTGAGAGGTTGCCCTCAGCTAAGTGAGACTCAGTCTCTGTCCTGTGTTTGCCCGAAAGGCCGCTGAGGAGGGAGGTCCATGAAGGATATGGTGTGTGCGCACACGGAGGTTGGACTGGCTAGCTGTGTCTCGGGGACTCTGGAGGCTGGGGCACCTGGCCTTGGTTTTGAAGTGTGGCTCGGGTGCTAAGGGACACAGTTAGCATTCCTGGGCTCCTGTGGTACTTTCCAGTGATGGCTTCCAGCTCCAGCCCTCCACCTCCTGCCCGGCAGCAGCCACAGGGCTCTTTCTGGACCGGTTTAGGCGCTTCTCCTCCCAGAATGCTCCCCGCATATCATGTTCCTTACTCGGAATGTAGACCCACCCGGGCCTGCTGCGTGACCATTCTATGCCATGTCTCCCTCCTCCACGTGCAGCCATACTAGTTCCTCAGAACATGTTTTCCACTCTCCCTGGCCTGTGTAACTTTAAAGAAGCCCTCTTCAGGCTAGGCCCCACCACAGTCCACCTTTTCCGACACAAGAAGTCTGTCTTTCAGTTAGAACAGGCATAAATTTGGTATCCTGTTGGAATTTGTCACACCTGGTGTCATTCTCCCACTGTCCTGTCCCCTTGGCTGGGCTCTAGGAGCTGTGGCTTCACTTGACTTACACTGTCCCTGGTCAGTGGGACACTCAGTGGAAGGCCCATTGTGATACTACAGTGCTGAGGTGGGGGACCAGGCCCGTCCATCAGTCGGGTACCCCACTGCATGTCTCCACCCCAACTCCAACTCGGCCTTCTAACTGTGCCCTTTTCCCTTCAGGGATCTTCATTGCCTTACTGCTTCGTTTTGACATCAGGTAAGCCAGGGGAGGGCCTGACCTGACCTGACCTGACCTGACCTGACCTGGGGTTCTCCTAGCATTCTCCAGCTTTCAGGAGCCCAGGGAAGGTACCTCCACCCACATATAACCAGACAGATTCTCATTCCACCTGCATTCTGAAGTTTGAAGCCCAACCCCAGCAAACCCCCGACGCTGCTGACCAAAAAAAAAAAAAGAAAAAAAAAAAAAGAAAATTCCTTTTATCTGAGATTGGTATTTGTAGCTCTGTGCCCTTGGCGGCCAGTCTGACCTTGTAAACCTCAATCTCATATCCATGGTGGTAAACAAGAGTTCCCTCTCGGGTCTGCTGTGCCAAGTCGGGCAGAGCACTGAGCACAGGCTGACCTCAGTGGTAGGGAAAGCCAGCTGCAGCCCGTCTTTGTCAGGCTGGACTTGAGCCACTGCATTCAGGTCTAGCTGTTCCCTGAGGTCTCCCTCCTCGGGCTCTTTTCAGACTGTCGCAGAAGCTAAGCATAAGGCTGGCCTGGAGCTCAGAGCATGCACAGGACCCAGCTCAGGCCCTTGCAGACTCCCTGAGCCTCGCCTCAAACTTACATTCTGTGGCTATAACCTAGAGCCACCTTTTTTCCCCCAAGAGATTTTTGTGCTGGCTAAAACTCTTAGAGCCTGCCAGGCTATACAGAGAAACCCTGGCTCGAAAAACAAACAAACAAACAATAAAAACCTCTTAGAGCCATTTCTAGATTTTTACATTTGGTATTTATAAATGGCCTATGGCTTTCCCGTCTTTTTGCAAAGGTATAAACCAAGCATGGAAGAAGGGTAACTTATCTAAAGAGACATAGCTCAGGGAAGGCCAAGGTGCACAGCTGTCCAGGCGCCTGGCAGAGACTCTCCCCACACACATATGCAGCTTCAGTCTTTGCAGAAAGGATGTTACTCGTCTAACCTCTTCCTTCCGCCTTCCCTGCAGCTTGAAGAAGAACACGCACACCTACTTCTACACCAGCTTCGCCGCCTACATCTTCGGCCTGGGTCTCACCATCTTCATCATGCACATCTTCAAGCACGCCCAGGTGAGCAGCGCGTCCTCGAGGTCCAGAGCGCTTTCCTGACAGTGCAGAACTTAGAGACCAGAGGTTAGCACCCTGCGGTGGTGGCAGCAAAGACAATCCCGGTTTTTATTTATTGTCTTTGACTTGTGCCGGTGTGGCAGCTGCTGCCACAAGCACTGTCTTCATCAGGAAAGCAGACATCTTGTCAGAGCTCTCTACCTGGTTTCTGCCTGTATGTGGCCCCTAAGCAGACAGTGTGTCACATGGCCATTCTAGGTTTGGGGGAAGAGACTGGAGAAGAGATGATGGCTTCCCAGGCAGGCTAACATAAGTGAACAGAGAGCAGGACTGGGTGACCCAGGTGCCTCCTCCCACCAAGGTAGGCAGCAGAGACTGAGCCACCACAGTGAACAGCGTGGGGTCTTAGAGGTCTGGAGAGAGGAAGCCATTAGGGGCTGAGCAGGGGGATTGCTTCCCCTCTTGTCTGACGGGCACAGTGCACTTGCCAGGCTCTGTAACCTGAGAGAGCTCATGAGGAAGCCTGAGCCGAGGTGCCACCCAGCGAGTGGGTCCTAGAGCCGGGACTCGGCCTGGGACAGTATAAAAACCAGGCCTGGGCTGCAGGAACAGCATGAGGGCTGGAGGCTGAGGGCGTGCCGGTGTCGGTGGGAATCCAGACTCGTCTAGGGGAGGCAGGCCAGGTCACAGCAGCTCCAGGCTCTGATTTCCTTAGTCGTTAGTGAAAGCAGAAAGGGGAGTGGCTTAAGGATGGAACAGACTATACCTAGATACCCCATGCCCAGCACAGCCTTGCCTTCTGTGAGGTCAGTTGCCCACACCCAAAAATATTGAATGGAAAACTCCGGTTTTAAATGCCATGCATTCTGAATACCAAGATCATGCTTACTGTCCACATGAAGCCTTCCTTGATCCAGCGCATCACACTGCGTACTGCTAACCATTACAGACTCTCACGGCTCTCACAACGTGCCGTGCTATACAGTTTTGAGGTGCCCTGAGGATAAGGAGGAGGCTGTGTATTGCTGCTCTTCACTCCTCCCTTCCCCAAAGCTCCATCTCACGGGAGCTGCCTCTGCAGTCATCACAAGAGCAGATTCCTGAGCACTGGGCCTGGCCTTAAACCTTCCACCAAGCTCCGAGGGTGTGGCTCGTAAGCAGGGAAACCCAAAGCGTTCGCAGAGCCTTCTCACTCATTCATTTCTGTTTGGTTCAGCTTCTGCTGTGCCCGTGGAGCATGGCATGTGCTTGGTGAGAGGATTACAAAGTGCCAGATCCAGGAATAAGCTTAGAGGCCTTTTCAAGGCCTGTACTACCGCTCTCAACCCTCCGCTGGAGTAGGCCGGTAGACATTCCCCCTGCGGCCACCAGGTGGCGGGCTTGCCTTCTACCCTGGAGAGAAGAGATTCTTGCTCTCATGCCGGGTACAGGGAGGGCCCCGAGGCCTACAAGGACAGACTTAGCCAGGTAATCGAGCTAGCCAGGCTATGCCCAGGCCTGGGCACCTGGTCTTGATTCATCTAGATGGCTATATCCCTGAAAGAAGGGATCCAGGACGTAGGTAGAGCCTAATAAAAGGGTCTACTTCTCCGAGACATGAGCAGGCCCTGTGCCAGCATTGCTCTAGGTAGACATCCCCTGTGTGGCCTTCAGTTCACTTAGCCTTTTAGGAAACCTTCCTAGCTGGGCATGGTGGTACATGCCTATGACCCCAGCATTTGGGAGGTGAAAAAGGAGGTGCAGAAGTTCAAAGTCAGCCTCAGCTACATAGCTAACTCCAGTGAGCCTGGGTTACACATATAAGACGCTGCCTCAGAACACCCTGGCCACGCTGGGCGGTGCTGGCACACGCCTTTAATCCCAGCACTCAGGAGGCAGAGGCAGGTGGATTTCTGAGTTTGAGGCCAGCCTGGTCTACAGAGTTGAGTTCCAAGACAGCCAGGGCTACACAGAGAAACCCTGTCTTGAAAAAACAAAAAAAGAAAGAAAGAAAGGAAAAGAAAGCAAGCCCTGGCCCCTGCCTTACTGCCCTGAATAGTGCATCAATCTATCTCTTTCACACTCTCATTGAAGAGTTTCCCGGGTACCTTAAGAAGAAAGAAAAGAAAGCAGGGCTTGTACCCTCTGACAATAGCAAACTTGCTCTTTCTTAAAGAAACCTTCCCATGAGCCTGAGGCCAACAGCTCTCTGGTAAGAGGGCCACTGGGAAAGAATAAAGTCCACACATACTCCCCCCAAAAGTCCGACATTCCACATTGCCCAAGACCATCTTAGGCAAGAACATGCATGGGCTACAGAGCAGGACCCTGGCTGTCACTCCTGACTGGTCCTTCCGTCCCCATCCCCACATTACCAGTCTGTTCATGTGTTTGTTCTCCGTTTATTGTACTGTGTGAAAGAGTGTTGGGTTGTATACATGAGTATAGATGCCTGCAGTAGTCAGCAAAGGATGTCGGATTCCCTGGAGCTGGGGTTACAGGCAGTTGTGAGCCTACAGAACCAACCTTGGGTTTTCTACAAGAGCAGTGTGCTTTCTTCACCGCTGAGCCATCCCTCAAGCCCCCACGAATTAAATTTGCTGTTAGAGTTTGACCTTCCATCCCTGCTTGTATTCATGTTATTTTTCCTCCTATTTATAGGGGCCTGTGTGATTTGGTTGGGTTTGGTTGAGTCTGACTGGTGGTGGTTTGAGGCAGGGTCTCATTGTGTTTCCCTGGCTGGCCTAGAACCCACTGTGTGAGAGCACCCTATCATTCATGAGGTCTGCCTGCCTCTGCTTCTCAAAGGCTTGGTTAAAGATGCGCATCACCACACCCAGCCTGGTTTTGACTGTTTGTTCTGTTGGTTCATTGGCTGTTTTTTGTTTTGTTTTGAGGCAAGTTCTCCCTGCATAGCTGGGCTAGCCTCAGACTCCCAGTAATCCCCTTGCCTCGGTCTCCTTAGCGCTAGAGTTACCAGTGTGCACCACAGTGCCCAGCTTCTTCCTCCTTACAGGATATTTTATTCTTTCTCTAGCTGCCCCACCCACCCCACCTGTGGCAGTGCTGGGAATCGACCCCAGCATTGCTTGGATGTTATGTGAGACGTCTACCACTGAGCTCGACCCCTGCCCTTTTTTCTAGTTTTGTGACCTGAAAGTTTAAACCATTTCACATGCCTTGTTTCTCGTGAGTTTGCTTAGGCCTTAGAGGACCTCTAGCTGCTTCTCAGCTTGGGTCATGGACCTCAAAAAACCTACAAGGAGCCAGTGCCCGTGAGAGGAGCCCAGGTCACACCCCCAACTTGGCTCATACACCCTCCGTGACCTTGGGCAGGTCTGTCCCCTGCTCTGATCCTCAGGAGCGCTGACTTTAGGCCTCAGGCCTGAAGAGTTAGGCTATTACTAGATTCTCTATAATAAAGTAACGTGGCTCACCATCCACCCAGACCAGGGCCAAAAAACAATGGTCCCCAAGCTCATCCTTGAGTGCAGGGAGAGACCTGCTGCTGGTGGGTCACAGCATCACAGGCTGGCTTCATACTGAGGTCGATGCCTCTTTACTCTCAGGCCATTTATCTCCGAGATAAATTATCTCTTAACTCGTGAGCAAGGAGAAGCCACGAGTACACTTTGTGCCGCCGCCCCCACCCCCACCCCCACCCTCTGCTAAATGCCAGACAGAGACTGAACAGGGAAGAGGTCACTTACTCCCTCCAAGTCCACAACCCAGCAGGGAACAGAGACTCACACCGCCTAGAATGATCACTAACACGCAGCAAGGGACCTGAAGCCTCGCAAGTGGAGGCTTCTCCACAGAGACAAGGTTTGAGGGGGGAGGCAGAGTAGCCTAGGCAGCTGAGACCGCACATGCCAAGGTACTGGAGCTGCGGCCAAAGTAGGTCAGATGAGATAGGAAGAGATGACAAGAGTCACATCTCATGGGGCCACTAGGAGCACTGGGGAGTCTGGAGTATCCAGCAGCGGTGTTGTGGTGTGATGTCCACCTTTCAGAGGTAATAGGCGAGGAATGACTTCAGGGTCTAGGGTGTGTTGTGTTCTGTTCCCCAGGACATTAGACCTTCTCTGCCCAAAGAGGATGGTCACCACCATGAAGGCGAGCTAGAAGCACCAGGGAAAGCCTCGTGCCCTGACTGCCTTCCTTTTCTCCCAGCCCAGCTTTCCCAGGAGTCTTAGCACAGACTTGGAGTAGGGGGAGGGGAGGGCAGAGCACGTACGTGTGATATGTCTGTCCCTCAACACTGACTGCAGCCACGGGGAGCTACTGTCATTGTTGTCACCATGTCACCTGTCTCCCAGGTGCAAGGCTCTGCCCCAGCCTAGGCTTGCAGGCTTCTAGGAAGAAAGTCAGCCTGCGAAGTAGCAGCGCTGAGCTAGTCCCTGATTCAGACACTACCAGTCAGCCTTGGAGCCACGCGTGCTTTTCCTCCCGGGGAGGAGGGGCCCTGGTCTCTGACTCTAGCCCTGTTTCTAGGCTCTGCCATTGGCTCGCTCTGAAACTCTGGGTCTGAGCTATCCCTCAGTTAACTCCAGAAGAGAGTCAGGGTGCTGGGTGTGGTCCTGAGTCAGTGCCTTCCCTCACTAGCCTCTGTCTTCTCCTAGCCGGCTCTCCTGTACCTGGTCCCTGCCTGCATCGGCTTTCCTGTCCTGGTGGCACTAGCCAAGGGAGAAGTGGCCGAGATGTTCAGGTAAGGCGGGATGGAGCAGACGCTAGGCCAGCCCTCGCACACCTGCCCTGCCCGCAGCCTGCCAGATCCCAGGAGCATCGGCTCCAAGGGCGTGTTCCCAGCACCTGTGCCTCTCTGCTGGTGATTGGTGCCTGGCCTGTGATTACCAGTGGGACTTTCCCTAGGAGTCAGGGAGGTCTGGCCTAGGACGGCCTGCATGCCTACTGTGTGTTAAAGGAATGACTGGGGAGGTTCTGTCCAGGCTGCCCACTCTCCAGGGCCTTGGATCACAGACTAGCTCTGTCACCAGGTGACTTGAGGCATGTCTTCCCCCATCCCTCATCATCAGTTTGCATGTACTAGGACAAGGATGTACCCTTAACAAGAAGGTATATGTCCATCTCTGTTCAGCTGCCTCTATAGCCATTCTTCTCTCATACGCCCTCCCTCTTCCCCGTGGCCACTACCACATTTGCCGCACCTTGTGCACAGCCCCACCCCTACCCCCAGGGCCTGCATGACTCCCAGCAGGTGTCTGCTCCCAGGCACCACCAACCCCCGCCTGCTAGAGACCTAGAAATAGCTGCCAGCTACTATTAAAGCTGCCCACTCGGGGGCCTTCACCCAACTCCGGGCTTGGCCTCCAGTTGTCCCCCAAATGCCTGCCAGGGCCTCCTGTGCACCTGGCTGCCTCAGAGCGACAGATGACTCACCCCTTCCCCATGCCTGCCCTGCCTGGAATCCCCAGCTCCCGGCTGGGCCTGCCGGTTGGAAGCCCTCCCACCCCCATCTTCTGGCAAGGCACTTGATGCTTGAGGTCAGCGCTTCCCATCCCATCTCGCTCTGTACATCCATGCTCAGAGAGATTTCCAAACCAGTCTCCTGTATCCCCGTAGCGTAAGCTCTGAGCACCCAGCCAGGGCAGAAGGTGCCTCCTTCCCCGTCTGAGGTCTGGTTTCCCTAAATGGTCTTCTGTGTAAGCCCCACCCTACCCAGAAGGTCCTTAGGGAGAAGCAAGAAAGCAGGCAGCCCTCTCTTCTGCCCTCTATCCCTTTCTCAACCTGATCATTTGCTTTTTTTTCTTTCTCTGCCACTCCCTTTTGAAAAACTCATTTGATGATTCAGTCTTGAATGGGTTACACATTTATACGGATGCTGCGGTTGGAGAGATGACTCCACGGTTAGAGTACTTGCTCTTCTCTCAGAGGACTCTAATGTGGTTCCCAGCACCCACACTGGGCAGCTCGCAACCAGTCCTCCAAGGGATCTGAAACCTGTATTCAGTGAGAGAGCAAACACGCATACGCGCGCACACACACACACACACACACACACACACATACACAAGCAGGCACGCACACAGGCATCAAGTCCCGTAAGTCGTCCTCTGAGCTCACAAGCACCATGGCACACATGAATAAATATGTATCTAAGTCACTGTTGGGTTGCTGTGAAGAGAAACACCATGACCAAGGCACTCTTATGGAAGAGAGCATTTAATTACGGGGCTTGCTTACTTTCAGAGGCTTAGGCCATTAGCGTTGTGTCAGGGAGCAGAGTGGATTCAGGGTGCTGGAGCAGGAACTGAGAGCGCCGAGAGCAGGACACTGGGCTGCCATGGACTTTTGAAACCTCATGGCCCACTCCTCCAGCAAGGTCACACTCCTTCCTAATTCTTTTCAAATAGTGCCACTCACTGATGACTAAGCATTCAGATATGAGCATATGGGTGCCGTTCTTTCTCACACCACCACAGTCTTGTAAGGCAGACTAGGGAGAGCGCTCAGTCGCTAATGTGCTTGCTTCACATGAGTGAAGACCTGTGCTTGGATGCTCAGCACCCAGCTGGCCAAGTGGGCATAAAAATGAATTTCCTCTTTAATACTCAGATCTGAGCCTGTCTTTGCCTTGGGCTACTTCATGCCTTAGCCCTGTACTAAGGCAGAAGGACCATTGATTTCAAGACCAGCCACCTCTAAGGGCATGCACCATCATGGGAGGATTAAGGTCAGGCTCCAGGCCAGCAGCCTGAGTTTCGGAGTAAAACCTTGTTTCAGCTAAGTGTCTTTAGCCCCAGCTGCTGGGAAGGCTGAGACGGGAGGGTCTCTACTGTAACTCACACTATGCTAATCAGGCATTGATAGGGTGACCTCCTGGGAACAGGGACCACCAGGTTACCAAAGAAGGGGCCCAAGTGAGCCAGCCCAAGTCAGAAATGGAGCAAGTCAAACCTTGTTTCAAAAAAACAAAACAAAACAGTGGCATATGACCTTAATCCCACCGTGGCGGGGCACGCACTTAATCCTAGCATTTGGAAGACCGAGGCAGGTGTGTCTATGTGAGTTCTAGCCCAGCCAAGGCTACATAGTAAGATCCTGTCTCTAGATTAGTAAAGAAAAGTTTAAAAGTTCAAAAAAAAATTTTTTTTAAGAACGCTGTGGAGATGGCTCAGCAGTCAGGTGTGCCTGTGCTTCCAGAGGACCTGGCTTTAGTTCCTAGCGCTTACAGGCCAGCTCACAACCTTCTGTAAACTCCAGGTCCAGGGATCCAACACACTCTCGTACTTCTGCAGCCACCAGGTGCGCATGCATGAATGCAGGCAAAGCACTCACATACCAGAGAATTAAAACATGTTTTTTAAAAAATGGGTAAGCGAAATGACTCACAAGGTAACAATTCTTGCTGCCAAGTGTGAGAACCTAAGTTTAAAGATTTATTTTTTTATTTTATCTATGTTAATTATTTAATTTATTTACATACACTGTCGCTGTCTTCAGACACACCAGAAGAGAGCATTGGATCCCATTATAGATGGTTGTGAGCCACCATATCGCTGCTGGGAGTTGAACTCAGGACCTCTGGAAGAGCAGTCAGTGCTCTTAACCGCTGAGCCATCTCTCCAGCCCAAGGACCTGAGTTTAATCCCCAGAATCCACATGGTAGAAGGGAAGCAGCAACTCCCATAAGTTGTCCTCCTACCTTTCCACAAGCACCGTGGTACACACAAATCAACTCGTTAAAAACAAACTAGGGACGTGGCTGTTATTAAAGTGCCAACTGTGCAAGCGTGAGGACCTGTGTTTGGTACCCAGCACCCAGCAGGGTAGAGTGACACACATGGGTAACCCTGGCTTTGGGTGGGGATAGACATACAGATGCTTGGAGTTCACTAGACAGCCAGTCTCGCCAGTGGGTGAGCCATGGGTTCAATAACAGACCCTGTCTCCAGACATAGGGTGTAGAGTTAGAGAGGAAGACATCATGGACCTCTGACCTCCTTACGTGGCATGCATGCATGCGCGTGCACACACACACACACAAATGCAGCTGTGAGAAGGGAGGCTACGCTCCTGTTGGGTCTGCTGGAGAGGCCAGATGTCACAGCCCTTCAGAGACACATGCACTGAGGACAACATTCTCCAGCACCTGCTCTGCTCTCTGGTGCTCTTTCCTGTGTGCGGTGTGTTAGGGGCCTCACTGAGGCTGAGCGTGTGCTGTCTTGCTGTGTTGCAGAACAGCATATGTTAGAGACGCTGGTTTGGCAGCATGCTCACTCGGCCGGCCCATTCTGCTTCTCTCTTGTGTGCACCATGCACACAGGCTGCTTTGCACGCAGCAAAGTGGAAGGACAGGCCATGGAACCAAGACAGTGGTGCTCTGTGCTCCTAGGGAAGGCTGACTCTAGCTTTCCCTGATCTCCTCCTCTGCATCTCCTTGTTCCGTCTTCTCTGTCTGTCTCTCACACAGCTACGAGTCCTCGGCCGTAATCCTGCCTCATACGCCGAGGCTCACTCACTTTCCCACAGTCTCGGGCTCCCCTGCCAGCCTGGCCGACTCCATGCAGCAGAAGCTAGCTGGCCCTCGTCGCCGGCGCCCGCAGAATCCCAGCGCCATGTAGTGCCCAGCAGGTGCCCACCTGCCCGCTTCCCCACTGTCCTGGGCCTAAGGTAGGGCAGATGTTCCAGCCTTAGTGGAAAGTGAGGGAATGTCACTGGGCTGGTGGCAGGAAGGGGCTGGTGGCAGGAAGCAGCTCTTCACAACCATCCGTACTTGCTGCCCAGAGTCTCGGTCCCACTATTCTCTTCTGCTCTCCAGCAGAAGGCATAAGAAGCTTAAAGTCGATCCACACAAGTCCAGCCCCAGCCTTTCCCATTTGCCGCTGCCCTTGCAGCCCCTTGGCAGCACAGGGCACAGGGGAAGCCAAGCAAGGTGCCCATGAGGACACACAGATGGCTGGGGCCAGGTACTGGCAGAGGCTAGGCTTGAGATGCAGTGACCCTGTCGTTCATTCCCTGGGATTGCAGGGAGAGGGGGCACAAAAGACTCTGCCCTCCCTCAGCATCCTCCAAGTATGTTCTTTTGTTTTCTGATCAGTTATGAGGAGTCCAACCCTAAAGATCCAGCAGCCGAGACTGAATCCAAAGAGGAGTCAACAGAGGCGTCGGCATCGAAGAGGCTAGAGAAGAAGGAGAAATGAGGCAGCGCTGCCTGACCCTTGAGGGCCAGATCGGACAGGCAGGGGATGACCTGTGGGCGACACAGAAGAGAAGACACCTGCAGGAGGCGACGGTGGCCCCAGGATGGGGAGCAGGCCTCTGCTGCCTGTTCCCTCTGCCCTTTCTCTGGCTTCCTCTGCTCCTCCTCATCCCTGCAGGCAAAGGAAACCCTCTGCTGCTTCCTTCCCCAGGAGCCAGGTGGGCACTGAATGTGGTTTTTAGATTTTTGTATTGTGGACTGTCTTTGCCTCATATTAAAAACTCATCCCATGGCCGCTAGGCCACCGTGCTCCAAGGGAGCTCTCAGCAGCTCTGCCTAGTGTTTCGTGCTGAACTCATCGGGGCTTTGCGAGTACCTTCGTGGGTGCCAGGCCAGAAGTGGGTTCCCATGAGCCTCCTTTCCCAGCCACTCCTGGGGGACAGTGAAGGTGGTGGGCGAGTGCTTGCTGCGCCCCGCTGGCCTTGGTATGAGATGAAGAGAGTGTCACGGGGCACCCCGCTTCAGCAAAGGGACTTGTAACTATGGACAGACGGCTCCCTGGGCTTGCTGTCCATCTGGCTGGAAATCAAAGGTCCATCTTTTCCATCCCCAGGTCTCCCAAAATACAGCTCAGGTCTTCAGAAAGCCTGCCCTGGGGAGGGAGCAGATTCCAGAGAACAGAAGAGGCCATCCAAGGTCAGGCAAGAGTTAGAGATCCCAAAGCCAAAGTCTCCCTCCCTCCTGACCTTCAAGCGAGTCCCTAAAGGGCAAGGAGAGGGCAGCTCATCCCTCGTCCACCTGCCCAGGTGGAAAAACTGAGACTGTGGAATGGCCATGACCTGTGAGCTTTCCCTGGCTAGGGTTCAGGGTTAATGACTAAAATGAACAGATTGGAAATGGTCAGAGAGCAAAGGCTGTCCAGAGCCTGGGGAATAAGAGTGGAGGGAGGTGAGTGTCCCCAGTTTCAGATGTAGACCAGGTGTGTCGATGCAAGCTTCGGATCTGTACTTCGGATGCTAAGCTGCGCGTGCTTTAGCCTCGCTCTACAGAGGAGGGAATGGGGCCGCTCACCCCCAGACAGTGACTGCAGCTCAACATACTAAGCACTGTGCTGTCCTCTTATAGGACCAAGAAGTCACTGTGGCTGCTCTGCTGGGCCACCGAGTCAGCCACCCAACTTCTCTGGGTCTAAAAGTCTGGAGAGGAAAGCCTGAAAGGCTCTCTAGGCAGGGGGTCTCTTTAGGGCCTTCTTGGATCTCTGCAGGCTTGTACTGCCTTCAGGGGGAGGCCATGTGGTCCTGGAACAAAGCCCCTCTGAGGGTGGCAGATGGGGCAGGCAGCCCAGGCACACAGTGTGGTTGGCTCAACAGCCCACAGCCCACAAAGGCCTCATTGAGTCACTGCCGACCCCCAGCAGAGGCTGAGGTGGCAGTGGCGCCGGGCGCCTGCCACCTAATGACCGTCCTGGCTGGGCCAGATGTTCCACAGACCTTGCAGCGCCGATCAGGGCCTGCCTGGCCAAGCAGCCACAGAGGCCACTCCAGTTCCAATTAACCAGCTTCAGCTGAGCAAACCACGGGCAGCAGCGGGGCCCAGCCTGGGCGGTGGGCCCGGCCCGGCCCGGCCGGCCGGCAGAGCCTCTGAGTCTAGACTCCAGATGTGAACCGCCACCGCCTGAGCCCCATGGAAAAATGGCACCAGGCCGGGCGCGCATCAGGCCTGCATACTGGGAGGCGGGATGGGTGGCTGGGCAGGGCCTCAGATGGGACTGGTGCCAGGCTCACCCTGGAGTGGGGGTGGATTCTTCGGAAGCTGCTTTCAAACAGATTTCCCCTGGTTTGTGGTGTCCTCTCTGTGCCTTGGTTTTTCCAGTAGGAGGAGGCTGTTAGGGCTTAAGACCATCCCTGCAAGAAACCCCATACTCTATACATGCTTACCGGGTTAGCATGTGGCCAGCATTGTAGAGTGTTCTAGAAGTTCTTGACTATCCCTGTGTGGAATATGCCTGCCATCCCAGCACTTGTAGAGGCAGCAAGCTGAGATAAGCCTTGTCTACATAGCAAGTTTCAGGTCAGCCAGCGCTCCAAGATAAGAATTAGCTTAAAAAATTAAAAAAAAAAAAAGCCAGATTGATCCATACTGGTTTGTGACTAATCTTGAACCCGGGAGACTTAAGACAGGATGATCAATTCAAAGTCCCCCTTGGCTACAAAGAGTTCAAAGCCAGAGCCTGCCTCTAGCCAAGTGGAGAGATTAATTGTAACAATCCTATATGGCACCTACCATCATCTTCACAGATAAGGAATGGCAAGCAGGTCTGCACTGACCTGCCGGTGTTTGACCTTAGTGCCTGGCTTATCTAAACTCATGTTCACCACTGTGCTGAATTCCTGTTTCTTGTCTTTGGGGACAGCATAGGGATTATGGGGACAGGGAGAGGATGACAATGGATGGCTTCCAGGATGAGATGGCAGTGTCCTGACATCTGATCCCTTTCTTCAGCTAAAAGAGGTGAGAGCATCCTCTCACCCAGTTGCCCTTTGGAAAGTCTTTCTGTTTCCATGCAGTGTCAGACACCAGCTAAGTTGATAAGGACCTAACAGGGAGCACAAATGGTGGCTCTCCGGAGCTGACATCCTGCAAGATGGCATTCCTCTGGGGAGACTGACGGAAATGACTGGGTGGATGTGCCAAGAGATGATGCCACAGGAGATGGGACTCCTGCCCCGGTCCTGGTGGGCAAAGCAAGGGTCTGTGCCATCCAGCTGCCCTTGCACAAAACGACAAACTCAGTGCTCCCGCCACCACCCCAGGAAAAAAAAAGCCAGGCTGGCAGGGGTCTCTGCGGCAGCCTGCGCCTCCTTCCTGTTCTCCAACTATGGACTCCCCGCGTGACTGCCGGCCACGGGAGGAGCGGCATCCTGCGGGGTGCGCCAGGAAGGGCCTTGCAAGCGGGAAGGAAAGCGCCACCTCTCTCGCCCCCGCCAAGGCCACACCTGGGCTCCGCAGGCGGTAGCGCCGGGCCAGCGCCTGGCTCCAGCGAGTCTGGGCCGCCCTCCCTACGCACTGCGGGGGCCGCCAGCTGGGCTGGTCGCTCGCGCAGCTCCGCGGCCGGAAGCTGTTCACTGGGGGGCGTGGTCCGTGTTGGTCCCACCCAGGAGGGCAGGGTCACTGTAGCCCAAGGACAAGCTTTGGAATTTCGGCTGGCTTTACAGTCTCCATTTGTGTTTTTCTTTCCTCCCAGTCCCAGGGGACCGAACCGTGCTAAGTGAGCGCTATATCACTGAGCTGTATCCCCGAAACCCTTCACTTCGATGTTCTTACCTAGAAAATGAGGGAATTGTACCCCACCCCCAACACCTGGCCCAGTGCAAAATCATGCCGGCACTGTGTGTGTTAAATGAATGCATGCGAAGGTCTAAAACCTCCCTGAGGCCTGGCGTTGTCTTGGGCAAAAAGCTCCCCGCAGATGAGGAATCCTTTGTTTCATCCCTGAGCTGCGTTTTCCTCAGTCAGTGGTGGCTGAGAAGAAACAGTCCTCGGAAAACATGGACACCTAGAATATCCTCCGTAAAAGATATGGAAGAGTCTCCAAGATGGGGCGGGGGGGGGGGGGGGGGAATGTGGTAGCATACTCCTGCAATCCTAAAACCCGAGAGTAAGGCAGGAGGATCGAGAGTAAGGCAGGAGGATCGTCTAGAGCCAGCTCCTGATGCAGATTTCAAGGCTAGTTTGGGCTACATAAGATCCTGTTGTCTCAAAACTGATATATTTGGAGGTAAAAATGCTCAAAAGAATTACACTTGGAAGATTTTGCTTTTTGGAGGGTAGGGGAGTTTGGAGGGAGTGGGTTGCTTGGGTTTGAGATTGGAACTTGCTATGTAACCCAGGCTGGCCCAGATGGAACTCTGTACAGCAGACTAGGATTACAAGAAACTTTCTCTGTGTGTAGTCTCTTCTTATTCGTGTTTTTAAAGATTTCGACCCAGGGCGGGAGAGTTGGCTCAAAAAGTCAAGAGCACTTGTTGCTTTTACAGAGGACCTGGGTTCAATTCCCAGAAACCACGCTGCAACTCACAATTATCTGTATCCCCAGTCCCAGGAAATCTGGCACCACCCACCTCTGACCACCCCAGGCACCATGCACACGCATCCATACACACATGCAGGCAAAACATTCATACACATAAAATAATAAATCTAAAAAGAGTCAAGAAATCCATGGGGTACCTACAAGCTTAGATTCAAGAAAATAGTTTGTCGAATTTCATAGTTAAGTATTTTGATCCAGAGGCCAGAGCTTGAGCTCAGTTGAGCATTGATCTAGAAGAGGGAGGCAGACCTTGGGCTCCATCCCCACCACCCAAGCCAATGGTAACAAGAACCTTAGAGGGAGAGAGGACACACACAAACACATACGAATGAAAATCTGTTAGACTCCAATTAAATACAGAAAAGTGAGGGAGGACGCTCCTCCCCTTCCCGGGCTTCGCATTACTTCCTCCAAGAGTGAGTCCTAGCCCAAAAGAGGAAAGGGTCCCAGCAGAGAGGAAGAGAAGCCAGAGGAAGCTTCGGGGATGAGACAGGAAGCAGTAAATAGCCCTTGCCCCAAGCCACACCAAGGAAGGAGCTTAGAACCCAAGGGAGAACCCTGAGTGGGAAAGCATCATCATCCTTAATGGACAGGAGGCCAGGACAGAGAGTACAGGCTGGCTAGAAATGAGAGAGACAGAGCCAGGCAGTGGCGGCGCACACCTTTGATCCCAGCACTCAGGAGGCAGAGGCAGGCAGATCTCAGTGAGTTTGAGAACAACCAGGAATGCACAAAAAGAAACCCTGATTTTGAGGGGATGGGGAAGAGAGAACACAAGTAGGCTGGAAGAGTGGACCTGGAGTCATCCAGATGTCCCTTAGCGCATCCTGACAGTTTTCTCCTGTCACATTCATGTGAATAATCCCCAGATTCTTACAGCTCACCACTCCAACCAAAAAAACAGGACCAGGAAGTGGTGGAAGGACACAGGTCTGTCCTCCCCCCCCCCCCGCCCCCGCCCCCAGGCAGCCTTAGGACTGGGTGTGGTGGTACATGCCTACAATTCCAGGCAGGGGTTCAGAAGTTGAAGGCTGCCAACCAGGCAAGACCTCAGTTGTCGGGCAAGACAGCTCAGTAGGTAAGGGCACCTGCTTCCTAGCGTGATGACCTGGGGCCCCCCAAGTGGTAGAAGAGAACCAACTCCTGACAGTTGTCCTCTGACTCCTTCACATGTGCTGGAGCATGCGTTCATCCCTACACACAAAAGCACAAAATGTAGATGTTAAAAGGCTAGGCTATGATGAACTGTAAAGAGAGAGAGAGAGGTCCAGCAAGATGACTCCTCGGTGGATAAAAAGCACTTGCTAGCACACCTTAAAACCAGAGTTTGGACCTCAACCTACATGGGTGGGAGGAGAGAACTGATTCTCGTAATGCGTCTCCAGCTTCCTTGTGCACCATGGCATGCACACCTACTGCACTAAATTAATGTAATTTAAAATGTCTTATTTCAAAAAAAAAGACGAGGAGAAAGGGGGAAAGAAGAGCCGGCCTTGCAGGGGGTGGATGAGAAAGTTCTGCGCCTTGAATCTCTATCTCTAGGACACATGTTAAGTCACAGAAACACAGTGCAAAATACAGGGAGTCCATCCTGAGGGCAGGGTCTCCTCCACCCAGGGGCCTGTCTTTGCTCTCACAGTAAAAGTTCTCCAGCTGGCTGCCCACAACTAAGGAGCCTGCTTCCCTTCAGCCGGACTTGCAAGCCCAGGGCGCAGAGGAGTTTCAGGTCAGCTCTTTACTTCTGTCCTCTCACCTTAAGACAAAGGCTGGGCACCACAGCTCGGTGGAACACCACCAGCTTAGCAAGCAGCAAGCAAAGCCAGGGGTTGACCCTCCCTCCACACTGCAAAAGAAAGCAAAAGTTCCAAGCCTCAAGATCTCTGGGGTCTGAATGGGTCCCAGAAAGAATCATATCCCCTGCAGGGTTGAGATGAAGGAGTCTAGGGATGAGCTGGGAGTTGGGGACTTAGCTCAGTGGTAGAGCGCTTGCATAGCGAGCACAAAGCCCAGGGTTCGGTCCTCAGCTCTGGGATGAAAAAATATATATCAAAAGACCAAAAAAAAAGAAAAAAAAAAAACAAGGCAACTGGAATGAGCACAGGGTACAGAAGAGCTGAGTGGAGCAAGCTGTATTATTTATCCACTCACCATGGGGTTCTAGGAGCCAAGGGCCTGGAACCCCTTTTGCCTGTACAGTTTCTCCTGAATTGTACATGTTTGGGTGTGTACAGAGCACATGTCTTAGGATTTTTATCACCGTGATGGAACACCACCACAACCGGAAGTGACTTGAGGAGGGTTTATTTGGCTTACACATCCTGAGTCAGTCCATTGAGGAAAGCCAAGGCAGAAACTCAAACGAGGCAGGATCCTGGAGGCAGGAGCTAATGCAGAAACCATGGAGGAGTGTTGCTTACTGTCCTGTTCCTCGTGGCTTGCTTAACCTACTTACTTATAGAACTTAGGACCACCAGCCCTGGGACGGCCCCACTCACAATGGACTGAGTCCTCTCCCAAGTAGCACTAAGAAAATGTCCTACAGGCTTGCCTACAGCCCTATCTTGGGGACAGCATTTTTTCTCAGTTGAGGTTCCCTCATCTCAGATGACTGTAGCTTGTGTCAAGTTGACATAAAATCCAGAGCAAGACAGCACATGTACACACAAAGACTTCCGTGTGTGAGCCTGAATATACCTCCATGCACGGCTCCATCTCGAAAGCAGCATTATGAACTGGGTACCACAGACATGAACCTTATACGTAAGAAATATACCACAGTAGTTGCCATTCCTGTTTACAGTGTGCTGACAGCATTCCAGGTTTTGGAGTGTTTCATATCCTTAAGCCTCACATCAGCCCCATCCCATAGGGTGAGTTTCCATTGTACAGATGGGGAAGGAAAGGTACAGACGGGAATGGATCTGCCCAAGGCCAAATACCCAAGAACCTTCCCAAGGTCTCACTTGGAGGACATGGTCTGTGTCCAGCCTGGCTGGTCCAGTACCCTTCTTATTTTTCATGTCACTCAATTCCAGTTTGTTAAAAACTTGCCAGGCAGCTGGGTGGTGGTGGCTCACGCCTTTAATCCCAGAATTTGGAAGATAGAGGCAGGCAGATCTCTGAGTTCAAGGCCAGCCTGGTCTATAGAATGAGTTCCAGGACAGACAGGGATACACAGAGAAACCCTATCTCAGAAAACAAAAAGGGAAAAAAAAAAGGACTTTTACTGGAACTAGGAGCGTGGCTTAATGATAAAGTATAAGACCCTGTTAGTAGTGTTTGTTTTTGTTATTATCGTTTGGTTTTTGTACCAGTTCTTTGGGAATGCCACACAATACGTTTTTATCATATCCACCCCTTGCCCTACTTCTGGACCCACCAAACTTCGGATCCTTCTTCTCCTTTAGCTCATCCGATTTATGTTGCTCATATAATCTTAGAGGTGTGGCCTTCCCTGGAATGTGATGCCCCTACCAGGGACCACACTTAAGGAAAACCGACTCTCCCTCCCAGCAACTTATCAGTGGTCAATACCTTCCCAGCTAAGGGTGGGGCTTGATGCCACCTCCCCTCCTATACTGAGCTTTTTGTCTAGGGTGAGTCTATACAGGAGTTGTGCTTGCTGTCACAACCACTGTGAGTTCATATGTGCAACTGCCCTGCTGTGTCTAGGAAACACCATTGCCTTTGCTCTTACAGTATTCTACCATCTCTTAAACAATGATCCCTGAGCCTTGTGATAAAGATGTTCTACTTAGGGCTGAGCATTCTGTAGTCTCTTATTCTCTGTACCTTGACCACTTGTGTTAACTGCCATCTGCTGTGAATAGAAACTTCTCAGATGAGGGTTGAGAAATACACTAACCTATGTGTAGAACAATAGGTCATTAGGAGTCAATATTGTGTCTAATTAGCAGAGGAGTAGTAGCTATGACCTAGCTAGCCACAGGTTTTTTTTTAAAATATATGTATATGTGTATATATATGTGTGTGTGTGTGTGTGTGTGTGTGTGTGTGTATATGTACATATGTATGTATGTATATGTGTATATATATAATATTGTATGTGTATATAGAGAGTGTATATAAATATACATATATAATATATAATACTGTATTATATACTACATAACAGCATAATATATATAACACATAACAGCATAATATATATAACACACGTGTATATATATATAAACAGGATATGTGTGTATATATATGCATACACACACACACACACACACACATATATATATATGTATGTATGTATGTATGTATGTATGTATGTATGTATGTATCTCACTAGAGCCTGATAATGGTGGTGTTAAGTATGGGTTCACCTTGTAGATTGGTAGGTACTTGAATCTAATCAGAAAATGATTGGTTATTCCCATGATGTATGAGGCAGTATTGAGTCATTGGGCAGGATTCACAGCTGGATAAGACCAGTGATTACTTTTCTCCTTTGGTAACATGGACGGCACCTTCCAGAATTATGAAACTAGCCAGTAGGGATGATGCTTCCAGGTCAGTACCAACTTGATGTCTCCACATTCTATGACTCAAGTATGTAGTGTCTTCAGCAATGGGTGTCTTGGGTAGGGTTTCTATTGCTGTGAAGAGACACCATGACCACGGCAACACTTATAAAGAACAACATTTGATTGGATCTAGCTTATAGCTCAGAGGTCAGGGTAGAAAGACTGATGGCATGCAGGCAGATTTGGTGCTGGAGAGGTAGCTGAGAGTTGTACATCGGGATCCATAGGCAGCAGAAGGAGACTGTATGCCACAGTGGGTGTAACTTGAGCATATGGGACATCAGAGCCTGCTGCCACAGTGACACACTCCCTCCAACAAGGCCACAACTACTCCAAAAAAGCCACACCTCCTAATAATGCCACTTCCTATGGTCCAAGCATTCAAACCCATGAATCTATGAGTGCATTCCTATTCAAACCACCACAATGGGTGGCTTACTGTCAAGTCACCTAATGTCATAGCACTAAGTCACTTAATGTCATAGCATTGGCAATAGTCTGTAACTGAGTGTCTGTGAGACATCATTAGCCGACAACTTCAAGAGAGGTAACCCATTCCTGGCACTGAGCTTTTAAATTTGACAACCTGTAATGTCTATAGGGGCATTGCTGTCTCATCATAGGCTAACTCCATTTTAATTCTGTGTGTATGTTTAAGGAGTATCTATGGTAGGTTTCTATAGAGAAGGTGGATTAGATGAGCTAATACAGAGAGGAATAAATAACACTAAAGAGCTCTTTTTAAAGTGATATTGCTAGCCAGGCAATACATACCTTTAATCCCAGCACTTGGGAGACAGAAGCAGGTAGATCTCTGTGAGTTTGAGGCCAGCCTGGTCAGTTTACAAAGCAAGTTCCAGGACAGCCAACTCTACACAGAGAAACCTATCTCAAAAAAAAAAAGTTATATTGCTTTGCTTGTTTGTTTGTTTGTTTGTTTGTTTAAGACACAGCCTTTCGGGCTGGTGAGATGGCTCAGTGGGTAAGAGCACCCGACTGCTCTTCCAAAGGTCCAGAGTTGAAATCCCAGCAACCACATGGTGGCTCACAACCATCCATAACAAAAAAGACACAGCCTTTCTACATAACCCTGGCTGTCCTGGAACTCATTGTGTCCAGGCTTATTGACCACCAGACTTCCTTCAAACTCACAGAGATCCGTCTGCCTCTGCCTCCCAAGTGCTGGGATTAAAGGCGTGTGCTACCAAACTTGGCTGCCACTTACATATTTCTAGCCCAAATCTGGTCCACAGTGCGCATTGTTTTGATACCTCCCCTTATCCATTCGTTTCTGGCATCTTATCTAATACCAGCTAGGACCCAACCTCTGTCATTTTGAGGCAGTACTGGTGATATAAAAGGCTCTCTTCATGTGAAGGCCAAACCCTGCCTTAGGAGCGAGACTCTAAGTAGGTCCTCCTCCTTTCTGGGTCCTCAGTCCTTTGCCACCGAGGTGGCCATGGAGAGGGAAGGAGCACTGAGCAGTGGTGGACATCTCTTTGCCTGTAACAATTGCACTTGGGAGGTAGAGGCAAGAAGGCCAGGGGTTCAAGTCCTCTTCAGCCTCAACTCTAGTTCTAGTTTCAGTCTAGCCTGGGCTACTCGAAAGCATGTAACGATAATGGGGTGGGGGCATGGGGTGGCTGAGCATAGTCTCCATGTCTGTGATCCAAACACCCAGGAGGTGGATGCTTCATCATCAAAGCTGTCTAGGCCAGCCTTAGCTACAGGAGACTTTGTCTCAATAAATAAACAAACAAACAACAAACAGCACTCAGGAGGCAGAGGCAGGTGGATCTCTGAGTTCGAGGCCAGCCTGGTCTACACAGTGAGTTCCAGGACAGCCAAGGCTACACAGACCCTGTCTCAAAGAATGAAAAGAAAGAGAAAGGAAGAAGAAGAAAAAAAGAAAGACAAATTTATAATAAGTTTATCTTTAAAATATTTTTTTCTTGAAACCCTTCCCCACCACCACCAATTTTTTTTTCTAAACATATTTTCTGCTTTGTCTGTGTGTTTGTATCTACCCCATGTGCATGCCTGCCGCCCACAGAGGCCCTTGGACCTAAAGTTACAGAAAGTTGTGAACTGTGAGTGCTGGGACTCGAACCTGGGCTCCCTGGGAAGCAGCCAGTGCTTATTCCTTCACCTGTCCTTCATCCTGTCTTCGGAACCTTAACCAGCCTTACTGTATTGTCTGCTGAACTGACTCAATCCTAGGGCATCAGGCAAAGCCAGCATCTACCAGCGCTTCACCATGGAGCTACACCAGCCTTGAGTTGACGTTGGCTTTTTCTCCCCCTAGACAGGGTCTTGCTGGCCACAGTTGTCTTTGAACCTCCTAGCTAGTGAGAGATGACCGTACCTATCTGTCTGTCTGTCTGTCTTTCTTCCTTTCTTTCTTTCTTTTTTTTTTTTTTTTTTTGACAGGGCTTCACTATCTAGCCTTGCCTAGCCTCGACTCAGAAGAGATCTGCCTACCTCTGCCTCCTGAGTGCTGGGTTTAAGGTATGGACTACCACACCTGGCCAGCCTTGTACTTCAGATCCTAGCTGGCTTTATGTGTGATTCTGTAATCAGACAGCACCTGTTCTATAAACAGAATGATCATTCAGACTGTGTGTAGTGGCGCAAAACCTCTCATTCTAGACTTGGAAGGCAGAGACAGGAGGATAACTTCAAATGTAAGGCCAGCCTGGTCTGTATAGCAAACTCCAGGCCAGCTAGAGAGAAACACAGGGAGATTCTATCGCACAAAAAATACAAAGGAATGGGGTAGGGGGGTGTCAGGGGGGTAAGCAAAAGAGGTGGGATTTATGGATGGAGATGGTGCAAGGAAGGGACGTAGAAACTCAAACAGTGAATTAGTCATTTCAAAGTTACTTTAAATGGATGTAGAGGCTGAGGCAGGAAGGCAGTGGCATTGTAGGCCTGCCTGGGCTACCATGGGAGACTTTGTCTAAAAAAAAAAATTATTCAAGTTACTTTCCGTCATAAAGGTTACAGGCACAGAGGAGGACTCACCAACACACTTGGCTAAACCGGTCTGCTGAGTGCTCGGCTTCCATCGCTCATTTCTTGGACAGTCAGATAAGCATCTTGATTTGCATTTTGCCAAACGAGCTTTCACTATTTTGGTCTAGTGCCAGAATTCAGGCCAAACCTGGGGCGGCTGATACTCTTTCCTCCACATTGTGCATGCCTTTGTGTTTGGGGCACTCTTAAGGGTGTGTGCATTTATGAGCCCTTGTGCCAGGATACCTGGTAGAGAGAGGGAGCACACTAGCTGAGAACAGGCTTATGAAGGGTTTCAAGCCTGTTTGTATCAACTTGTGACCCTGTGCCCTTTTGCCTTCTTTCTGCTCTGTGGTGAGTGTGTATGTGAGTGTGCATGCATGAGTGAGTGTCCATGTGTGTCTGTGTGTGCATGTGTGTGTTTTGTGTGAGTGCACATGTGTGTGCATGTGTGTCTGTGTCTTGTGTGTGTGTTTCTGTGTGTGTGTGTGTTTGTGTGCATGTGTATGTGTAGTTGTGTATGTGTCTCTATGCACATGTGCCTCTGTTTGCATGTGTCTGTGTGTGTACATGTGTCTGTATATGTGTATATGTGTCTGTGTATGCATGTGTATTTGTGTGTGTATGAGTCTCTATGCGCATGTGTCTCTGTGTGCATGTGTCTCTGTGTGTGTGTGTGCATGTGTCTGTGTATGTATATATGTATCTGTGTATGCATGTGTCTGTGTATGTATGTGTATTTGTGTGTGTATGTGACTCTATGTGCATGTGTCTCTGTGTATGTGTGTTCATGTGTCTATGTATGTGTATATGTGTCTGTGTATGTGTGCATGTGTCTGTGTGTCCATGTATCTGTCTGTGTATATGTGTCTGTGTATGCATGTGTCTGTGTGTGTACATGTGTGCATGTGTCTGTGTGTGTGTGTACATGTGTGCATGTGTCTGTGTATGTGTCTATGTGTCTGTGTATGCATGTGTCTGTGTATATGTATCTGTACTTGTTTGTGTGCTTGCTTGTATGTGTCAGGTCTGGACTTGGGGTCCTCATTTCTCTTTGTCTAGGTCACTCCCCAGTTTTGTTTTCCTGTGTCCCCCTCACCCACCCTGACTCTCAAGTAGCCCTCAAGGGTTCTTTCCTACCCCCAAGAAAAAACTCCAGAAACAGCAGAAACAGAAACTGCCCCAGAGTAACAGGACCTGCAATCCTGACTGTGCCGCAGTTCTCACCTTGTGTGGATTCTAGACAGCGGACTCATTCTTACCATCTCTAAAGTGGGGGATTCGTGCTCAGCGGGCATGGCTGGCTGGCTGTTGCCATTTCTCTTCCTGCCTCCTTTCCCATCATCAGACCAGTCACTGTTCCACTCCGACCAAACTGACAACATCTAGTTTCTAAGTCCAAACCCTGCTGCCTCTACTAGTCTGCTCACCCACGAGTCGCTAATCACTCAGGAGCTACCTAGGACATATTTGAGGAACAGTCAGAGCCCCGCTGGGAAATGTTCCACCGAGGTGCGGGGCTACAGTTTGCTGTGATAGGCAGCTCCGGCGGTGGGAAATTGCAACTGAGAAAGTATGGGTGGAAAACAAAAGTGTTTCTCCCTTTAAAAAATTCTTCTTTCTGTCAGTGTCCTTTTTACGCTTCATATGATGGAAATGTTCTAAAAATAAGGGATTAAACAAGAGGACGAAGCCCAGTACCTGGGACTTTAAAAGGCTCTTTCAGGGTTCACAGGGACCCCCTTCTCAGCCACTGTGTGGTCTGGCCAGGGCCAGCCAAGTCCCCCACCCACCCACCTCCAGCCCTGTGCTTTCCCAGGATTCACATGGTAATGAAGGCATCCATCTTCCCACACACACACTCAGGACCCTCTAGGCCACACAATGGCCCCAGCACAGTGGCCCCACCACCTGTTGGATTTTCCCAGGGAAGAGGAGGGGAGCCAACCGAGAGGAGGAGCCCCAGCTCCCAGCCCTTAACTCCCTGCTTCGCAGACCCTGATCCTGAGAACCGACCAGCCAGAGCATGCTGCGCTCGGGCTGGCAGCCATCCTCCTCCTCCACACTGTTTCCTCGTAAGCAAACAGAGGTGATGGGGTGCCTGTTTACAACATAGTTGCTAGGCTCCCATAATAGTTATCTTTTAAATTTTTTACTAATTTAATTAATTTTTTTCTGGTGAGTTCTTGCCCAGCAGACTCAAAAATCTTGGGTTCCAGCCCCAAGAAAAACTCCAGTCCTCATGACTTCTTAAGCTCTTAGCTGGACTAAGCTGGGCAGGAGGCATTTCCAAGTTCATCATTGTCCTGTATATCGCCCACCACAACCCTACAGGTGGCATGATTGGGATCCCATTTGCAAAGGAGGGCACCCAGACCCAAGAAGATAGGTTTCTCAAGCAGCTGAGGATGTGAAGGAAGGTTTGCTATCCCAACCTGAAATCAGAAGCACATTAGGTCATTATCATCATTATGAATATCAGTTCATGAGCTAGATCATGACGCTGGCCATGTAAAATCCTCAAGGAAGCTAAGAAGGGAAAGAAAGAAAATGTCACTCACCGCCACCTCCCTAAGACTTGGCCAGAGCATGATACACAGTTGGTGCTTAAAACTGAAGATCAGAGCAATATCTGATGGACCTGCCCAGAATTCCCCATCTCACTCCAGATGCAAAGGCACAAAGGTTCCAATTTCTTGGCTTTGTAAAACAAGCAAACAAAAAAAGTCATATTTTTGAAATAGGATCTTAGGTACCCAAGCTGACCTTGAATTTGCTGTGTAGCTAGAGATGACCTTGAATTCTGATCCTCCTGCCTCACCTCCTGAGTGCTGGGATTACAGAAGTGTTACCACGTTTATTTGGTACTAGGGATCGAGCCAGGGTTTCCTGCATGCTAGACCCACACGAGCTGCATCACCTGGCCAGGGTTAGAACTTCCAAGTCCAGCCTGACCCCTGCTTAGGAAAAAACAAATACACAACTGAAGAGCCAATGGATGGGATGCCCAGAAAATGAGCACACACTCTCCAGATGTCACACCATGGATGCTGAAGGTCCCCTGTATCAAGGCACTGAGCTCGGCTGCTTCCAAGCTTCATTTGCCAGGGCTCTAAGTGATGTTGAAGCCAATTTTCCTATTTGCTTTAAAGCCCTCAGGAACTCCTGAACTAACTGAATCCTCAAGCATGCAATTCCACCTCAATATAAAGGAAGGACGGTGGGGTGGGGTGGGATATTTGCCAATGACAGCTAGAAACAGAATCAGAATTTTTGTCCATTCCCATGGGATCTTGGGAGTCACTGGCTTCCCAGCTCTCCATTCCCTGTGGAAAGTAACATCTCTACACTTCCCAAACGCCCCTGCTCACCCTCAAACATCCCAGCTAGTTATCTCAGGGAGTTTGGGTAATAGAACTGAGAAAGACTTCTATTCTGTTTAAGTTCCACTGTGGCTGTGTCGTTATTTTAGTCAGCAACAATACAAACAATGGGGCACCACAGGCAGGCAAAGGATGCAGAAACCTGGACAACACAACAAAGGGTGACCTGGCATCTGAGTTGCCCATAGAATCCCCATCTAGAGCTCCAATGAAACAGTTTGTCAAGCTGGGCGTGGTGGTACACTCCCTTAATCCTGTCCTTGGTGGATCTCTGAGGCCAGCCTGGTCTACAGAGCGAGTTTCAAGACAACCAGGGCTACACAGAGAGACCCTGTCTTGAAAAGAGAAGATAAATAAGTAAACTAACAAACAACTTGCCAGTGTCTCCATGGTTTTGTTGTTTTGGAGATAGGGGTCTTAGACTGGCCTCAGACTCCCTCTGTAGGAAAAGAAGGCTTCAAATTCCTGATTCGGCTGCCTCTGCTTTTCAAGTGCTGGGATTTAAAATGTCACTGTGCCCAGCTGTGCCCTAAAAAATATGTTCTGTTGGGCATGATGGCACACACCTTCAATACCAGCACTCAAGAGGCAGAGGCAGGCAGATCTCCGTTAGTTAGTTTAAGGCTAGGCTGACCTGCATACCCAGTTTAATGCCACACAGGGTTTCGGAGTGAAACAGTGTCTCAAAAACAAAAGCACACGATCTAGGGCTAGAAATGTGTTTCACTTAGTAAAGAGCTTGCCTAGCTAGCTGACACAAAGCCCTAGATTCAGTCCCCAGCATAATATAAGCCAGGTAGAGTGACCCACACATCTGTTATCTCTGTCCTCAAAAGACAGAGACAGAAAAGGCCACCCTGAGCTACATATTAAGTTCAAGGCCAGCTGGAACTACATAAGACCTTGTCAAAGAAAAAGGCTAGAGAGATGATTCAGTGGTTCAAAGCACTTGTTGCTCTTACTAAGGACCCAGTACCCACATGGTGGCTCACAATAGCCTGCCTCTCCACCTCCAGAATATCTGACATCTTCCATAGGCACCCATATACACATGTAATACACACACACACACACACACACACACACACACACACACACACACACACATTTTTAAAATATAAATATAAAGGAAGAAAATTAGTTTTGGTTGGATGTACAACTCATAGCTCAGTGGTGAAGAATCCCTTGCCTTTCAAACAAGTACAAGAAAGGTCTTGGAATATCTTATCTTAGCCTTGCTTAATAGAGAGAAGTAGGGTGAGAGAAAGGAACAGAGGGAGGGAGGGAAGGAGGGAGGAAGGAGAGAGAGAGAGAGAGAGAGAGAGAGAGAGAGAGAGAGAGAGAGAAAATCTTGAAAACCTTGTTGCTATAAAAGAAGTTGCAGGTTGGGCATGGAGGTGCACAACTTTAATCTCAATACTCAGGAGGCAGAGGCAGGTGGATCTCTGTGTGTTCAAGTCTAGCATGGTCTACACAGTGAGTTCCTGGACAGCCAGAGTTAGGTAAAGAGACTCTGTCTCAAAAACAAACAAACAAATAAAAACAAAAATAAATAACCAACCAAATAAATAAAAGCAGAGGTCACTAGGATCCATACTGAACAATTTCATGTACATCAAATATTCAGAACAGTCAGATGCTAAAAGACAGAAAATTAATTACAGGCCCAGGGGTGTGGGCAGTGTTCTGTGATGAGTAGTCCCTAATGCCTTCTCTGAAGTTGTGGGAATTCTCTGATGGCGTACAGCTCTGCCAGTGCACTAAACACCGCCGAGCAGCAAGCCTGTGTTCTGATTTCTTTTTTTTGTTTTGTTTTGTTTTGTTTTGTTTTGTTTTGTTTTGTTGTTTTTTGTTTGTTTTTTTTTTTTTTTTTCGAGACAGGGTTTCTCTGTATAGCCCTGGCTGTCCTGGAACTCACTCTGTAGACCAGGTTGGCCTCAAACTCAGAAATCTGCCTGCCTCTGCCTCCCAAGTGCTGGGATTAAAGGCGTGCACCACCATGCCCGGCTTCTGGTTTCTTTATTAAATATTATTATTAGTGTGTGTTGTATGTGTTGTATTTTTTTTGTGTGTGGGCATGCCTATGTGTGTTGTGTATGTTTGTGTTTATTGGGTGTTTGTGTATGTGTTGTGTGTGTATACATCTTATGTGTGTTTTTTTTCTTATGTGTGTTTTGTGTGTGTTGTGTGTATATATATATATATATGTGTGTATGTGTTGTGTGTGTTGTGTGTGTGTGTGTGTGTGTGTGTGTGTGTGTGTGTGTGTGTGTGTGTGTGTGTGTGTGTGTGATGGAGGAGGGTACACATGCCATGGCATGAGTATGGGGATCAGAGGACAACTCTCTGGAGTCATTTCTCTCCTTCCTCCTTTCCGTGGTTTCCCGGAATTGAAGTCAACAGGAAAGTCCTTCTTTACCTTTCATCTTAGGACACAATCCAGGGTTTTGATGTTTGCAGTACTGAGATTGAACTAAGGATTGCATGCATGCATTTGAGGCAAATCCTGAGCCCCAGCCCTGGCCCCGGCCCTGGCCTTCTGTTTTCTTTTCTTGCTTAATGTTTGGTTGGTTTACACAGGTCTTACCGTCCTGGAACTCACTGTGTAGACCAGGCTGGCCTCAAACTCATGGAAATCCACCTGCCTCTGCCTCCTGAAAGCTAGGGTTTTAAAATGAATTCGTCTGTACACCTGGATGTTTTCCTTTTTAAAAGATGTATCTTTTATTTTCATTTGAGTGTATGTGGTGCATGCATGTGTGTTCAGATGCCCAAGGAAAAGGCTAAAAGGCATTGGAACCCAGGACCTAGAGTTACAGATGCTTGTGAGCTGCCCTGTGGATGCTGGGAACCAAACCTAGCTCCTTTACAAGAGCAACAATTGCCTTTAACTAGTAGCCACCTCTCCAACCCCATAGTTTTCTTTTTAAAGACAAGATCTTGTTATGTAACCCAGGCTGGCCCGGAGAACACTCTGTAGCATAGATAAGCCCAGTTTTCCATCCTCTTGCTTCTGCCTTCCTAAGGCTGAAATCACACACCAACCCCATGCTCCACTCTTCCCCATTCCCTTGTGACTATAATGCCATGATTTGAGACATTCCCTGGCCGTGGCTGTGTGGCTCTTTCCAATTGGCTGTCCTTCCCAGACATACATCATTTCCCACCTTTGAGGATATCCTTAAGACAGATTCCTGAAAGAGAAGTGCAGCCTCATGATACCCTAGATCCACAAGGAATTCACAGCTCATTCAGCCATTATTCCAGTGGCGGTTTATTAGGACTTGTTTCTGGTTGCTCTTTCAAACAAGCTGATACAAACACTGTGGATAACTCTCTCTGAGGCTCTGGCCGCCTGTTGGCAAATCAGTTCATGAAGCTGGGTAGCAGGTACCCTTACTTGCTGAGCCTTCTCACAGGCCTTTTGAAAATGGGCTCGTGCAACCCAGTCAGGCTCCAAACTTACTATGGAACTTAGGATGAACTTAAGCTTCTGGTCTTCCTCTCTCTACCTCCCCAGTACAGACAGACAGACAGACTGACAGATCTAGAGAGATGACAGTTAGGAGCACTTGTTGCTTTCAGAAGACCTGGCTTTGGTTCCCAGTACCCATATGGAAGCTTACAACTATTGGTAACTCCAGCCCTTTTCTGGTTTCTTTAGGTGCCAGGTACATACACAGTACACTTACATGTATGTAGGAAAGACACTCATATACATAAATTCAAATAAATAGATTTTTAACAAGTAAAGAAAGGTATATTACCTTTGGGAGCTGGGGATGACAAGGTATTCTGAGTTCCAGACCAGCCTGGACTTTATAGCAAGACTATCTCATAATTAGTAAAATAGTAAGAATTGTTCTCCTATAAGATAATGTTATGCATTTGTACTACATGTGTCCTTGTCCCCACCTCCAAAATAAAAGCTGCCCAGGATGAAGTTCCCTGTGATATCTCAGCACTGGCCAGAACCTGGCACATAGGGTTCTCCAGTAGGAGGTTTTGAGCTCCACTGTGGCCATGATGGTATGGTTGTACCCACAGACTCCTGTGCTACCATAGATCAGGGTGGGACGGTGGGTGCGCTGGTTGGAACACAACATCACATCAGCCTGAGACCCGGACCTCGATCCCTGGCTTCCCAGGCTCTCCCCTGTGGCCACGAGGGAAGGATGCAGGAAACTGGCCTGTCGGTTTTTCCCAGGCCCCCGCCTCACTCTTCGCGAACATCTGGTCACAAACATCTGCCCTTAGCCTTTGTCGCACAGCCGGGGCCAGCCTCGCACCCATCTGCTGCCGCCCCCGGCGCCCGCCCCATCTGTGCCCTGCCTCTCCTGAGCCGCAGGCCGGTTCCCACGGTCCAGCGCGCGCCCGGGCGCCCATCTGCCGGGGCGGGTGCCCTGGCGGGGGATGCTTTCGGGAAGTGCGCGCGCGGAACAAAGCCCCGGTGCTAGCCTCTTCCAGGCGGGGTCCTACTCCGTCCCAAGTAGCTGCAGGAGCAGCTCCGTCCGGCCAAGGTCCACTCCCAGCTCTGCCTCAGTTCTGAGCACTGCAGATCTGCAGGAGACATTAGCCTTGGTTGTAGGTTTTTGTAGTTGTTGTTTTGGGGGGAGAAATGAGGGTGTGCCATTAGCTTGTCCTGCCTGCACTGGGTCTCTCTTCAACCCTACCTCAGGACTTGAGCTTAAGCAAGTACTTGCTACCTTAGTAGTGGTGATGACCTTGAACTTCGATCCTCCTGCCTCTTCCTCCCGAGTGCTGGCATTACACAGGTACCACCAAGTCTTGCTTATGTTGTGCTGGGGGGTCAAACCCAGGTCCTCCTGAATGTTAGTTAGTCAAGCACTCTGTTAACTTAGCTACGTCTCTAACCACTTCATACTTTCCCTCCCCACCCACCTCTCTCTTTTTCAAGATAGTGTTTAAGGTTTCTTCCCATAGTCCTGGCTGTCCTGAAATCTACAGATTGAGTTACTGTGTAGACCAGACACAGAGAGCCACCTTCTTCTGCCTCCTGAGTACTGGGATTAAAGGCATGTGACACCATGCCTGGCCCTTGCTTCTATTTTTTATTACTCCCCATGCCTCTTTCTTTAGACCAGTGATTCTCAACCATCCTAATGCTTTTTTTTCTCTCCCTAATGCCTTTAATACAGTGTTCCATGTTTTAGTGATTCCCTAACTACAAAATTTTCATTGCTATGTCATAACTGTAATTTTGCTAGTGTTATGAATCATAATGTAAATATCTGGTTTCCAGTGGTCTTAGGTGACCCCTGTAAAAGAGTCGTTTGACCCCCCCCCTAAGGGGGTCGTGACCCACAATGAGAATCATTGCTTTAGATTTTGCTGCACATGAACATATTAGCATACAAGGTTTGTCTGTTCGTTTGAGCTTTTCAGGACATTTTTTATCTGTGTAGCCTTGGCTGTCCTGGAACTTGCTCTTTAGACCAGGCTGGCCTCAAACTCACAGAGATCCACCTCTCTGCCTCCAGAGTGCTGGCATTAAAGACATGGGCCACCACTGCCAGGCTGCTTGCGTGTGGGGTTCCTGTGTGGTTGTTTTCTCTGTCATTCTCTGTTTGCCCTGCGCAGGAGTCGGTCATGCTCACTCCCATTCTCTCCAGCTCACTCCAATGAAGTGTTTGCACAGTCGGCCATTGTCACTTTATTTCTGTTTTATGAGGACAGGGCACTTTCCTTCTGCGGGCTACCGGGCGAGCGCTGCAGGTTCCAGCGCACAGCTGCAGCGGGTTGTGTGCAAGGCGCTCTGGGTCTGTCCGTGGGAGTGAGAGCAAGGCTCTGGGTCACCGGGTGTTGGGGTGTGCACTTTTACTCCTGTCGCCACACAGAGCTTGGAGCAAGCCTTCCAGTTTCCACACCCACCTGCCGAGGACTAGAGGTTTCCTCCCACATCAGCACCAGCATTTTAAACTACCTGACTGGAAAGGGCTTTGCAGTGTGATGATGGACCATGGTCTCCTGCAGACAATTCTGCAGTCTTAGGCAGATCTTAGAGCTAGAAACACCTGCCTCAGCAGGGCAGGAGCCTCCTCTGACAGGAAGACCCCCTTGACTTTTCTAACAGTCTGGTGTGGGTTGGCTCCCAAAGTTCCCTGTGTGTTTTCATCACAGCCCTGGGAATTTGGGAGATGACCACCTCACACCAGACTACAAAATCCCTAGGCAGGCAGCAGTTTGGGGCTACTGAATCAGTTGTGAAGGGTACGCAGGCACTACAGATCGTGTTCCCCTACCCAGAATAGAGAACTTTCATTATTCTAAGTGTGCCCTTGAGGTGACAGTGGCCAGCCACAGATAGCATCTGTGTGTCCCTAGCAAAGTGTTCCTGTTTGGTTACTCCAGTTGAACCAATGGGGCTCCCTAAAGTCATGAGGACAAGTCTTTCCCTGTGGTGCAAGTGTGAGCCACTCACTTGATACGAAGTAAATGGCCGCAGCAGAGCCTCTCGGAGCGACAGTGTAGTCTGGGAACAATTAAAAAGCAGTTTCTAAAGAAGGCCACCTTTGCTGGAGACTGTTCCAAGATCATCACTGGCCTAATCAACTCACTGGCCTATCACCTCACAGAGGTGGGAGCACTCCTGTCCTCACAGAGATGGGAGCACCGCCCTCTTCACTCTCACAGGCAATGACACAGAGACCCAACGAAATGAAGTGGCTCAGACCCTTGGGTTGTAAGAAGTGGAGCCAAATGGCCTCTTGGGGCCTCGGAGGCACCTAGAAGGTCTCTTTCATCCTCAGTGTTCCTGGATGGCCTTTTTATTGTTTTGTTTGTTTATTTTTGTTTTGGTGGTGGTGGTGTTTAACAAAAGCTCTGGAATTGTTGTCCAATTCTAGGCTGGCTAGAACTCACTATGTAGCCCAGGCTAGCCTTGAACTAAAGCTAACCCTCTTGACTCAGCTGCCCAAGTGCTAGAATTACAGGTGTGAGCCGTCAAGCCCAGCTTCCTGGATGTCTTAACTTCCTTTCACCCAGCACAGCACGACTCTGGCCTCGGTAAAATGATAATGATACTTTTAAAAAGAAAAGTAGGAAAGGCAATACGGTGAGTCACACAGTGTCTGAATCCAGCTGTCCTTCCTTGGGGCCTGAGATGTCAACCCCAGTGACAGGATATTCAGGGTTGGGTGGAGCAGGACAGGAAGGGGGAGCTCAAGGCTTTGAAGGATGGGCAGGGAGCTGGGTGGGGTCCTAGGAGAGCCTCAACCTCAGCTGCTCCCCTGGTTCCAGGCCCTGGAGCAGTAGGAGGGAGAACCCAGGTGTATGGGAAGTAGGTGAGTCAAAGAAAGGCCAGGTCACGTGCCAGGGAGGGAGGGGCACTGCTTCTAGGAGGGGATCTCTGGAGTCTCCTGCCTGGTCCCAGTGGGTGCAAGCAAAAAACCCCTGAGGCCCCACCCAGAGGTCTCTTGTGCAATCCTCCACCCTCTGCGGGGCTTTGCTTAGGCTGTGGCCTGCCAGCCTCAGAGCCAGCCCTCCAGGGTCAGGCCAACTCCTACACCTCAGTCCTGGGAAAGGGCTAGGCCTGTATGCGTGGGTGTGGGACTCCTTAGGTCAGGAGAAGTACGGCTGTGTGACTGTGGGGCTTTGGTAGCCTGCTGAAGTGGATATTCGTGTTGAGGATCCAGGGGCTGTGTACAATTAAACCCGCTGGGTCTTGGTGGGACTTTTGCTCGTTTTAATTTTAAACTCCATAGAATCCATCGTGGCCCTTTATTTTTTGTTGTTGTTTATGGTTGTTTTGAGACAGATCCTCCTGCTTCTGCCTCCCAGGTAGTTGGGATCCTAGTTGCAGGGATTTAGCCAACGTGGAGTTCATCCTGGCGGAGGCTGACAGTGGCTGGGCAAAAGCATTGTGACAGATGCCTAGAAGGGGAGTTTCTGTCACAGCTATGGCCTTGGTGTATCTGAGAGGGTTTCATTTTGGCTTTTTTTTTTTTTTTTTTTTTAACAGGATCTCACTTTCATGCAGCCCCTGTTGGCCTGGAACTCTCTAGGCAGGCCTCAGAGATTTTCAGTAATCGTCCAGAAACCTCCCCATGCTGGATGTGAGGCCTGTGCTCTGTTTGCTTTGGTTTGGTTTGTGCAGTGTTCAGAATGGAACCCAGTTGTGCTCTGGCTGTGCTCTGCCCCCAGCTACACTGCAGCCCGCGGATGGTGCTTTGGTATGGACAGGACTGCGCAGTTCGGAAGTGTGCGTTCTGCTGGTGGTTCCGGTGCAGGGAGGAGGGTGGGTGAGTCTGTGTGATGGTCGGGTTCCTGGGATAGCTGCATGTTCTGTGTGAGTGGCTGGGATGAGGAAGATCGGTCTGTGGTTTGACGTGTCCCCTCCACAGTATCTTTTCCAGTGTGCTGGCTTTGTTTGTGTTTGTGTATGCACGCTAACTATGTTCATGTGCATCTTGGCAGGTCCTTTGGTTGTATGTATGAGTGTGCCGCTGTCACGCTGGCTGTGTCTGTTGCACACTCATGTGGTGCTGAATCCGTACATCCATATTCTGCTGTGAGAGTCACTGGAGATTGGGGGGTGGTTGGGAGCAGCCCTTTGTCCAGCTACAGGAAGGCCCCACCCCCTTCATCTGCAGGGACTCTGGGAGGGGCCCAGACTGCCAGGCTCCAAACTCCCTCCCATTGTTCTAGGGCCTCTTTGGAAAACTGGGTGGAAGGCAAAAGGTGGGTCCAGGCCTGGGCCATCACACTCCCTAGAATCACCAGGGAAGCAGCCTGGAACCCTTACGGGGAGGCTGGCTATGGGTCCATTGTGCAGATGGAGAAGTTGAGTCTAGAGCAGAAAGGGCTGGTTCCATGAGTAGTAAGGCCAGAGAGATCACAGCCTTTACACCCTTCGTGTGACCACTGCCCAGCCTCCTGATGAAGTTGGGGGTCTAGATGAGTCAGACCCTAAAAAGTCACAGAACTGTTTTGTTGGCTCCCATTTCAGAATACTTCTTGTGGGTTAAACATTAACCCTAACTCTGGGTTAAGTTCAACGTTTGAATGTGTCTTGTTTCTCTGTTACTCTTGTTTATTTAGTGCGCTTGTGGTGGAGCGGAGGACTCTTGCTATAGCACTCATGTGGTGGGCCGAGGACGGCTGGGAAGAGTTGCTTCTCTCCTACCATTTGGGTAGGCCACAAGAATAGGTCCTCAGGGTGTCAGCTTGGCCCCAGGCACCTTTCCCACTGTGCCATCACACACGTCCAAATTCAACTTTTATCCTCATGTTGTAAATGAGGAAACCGAGGACTTAGAGGAACAATTCACTAGTTAACTAAAATTATCTAAAAATTATTCAGCTCCAAGTATTGGGTGGTGTGACTTTGAGCAGATTGCTAACCTTTTCTGAGCTCACCGATCCTGCTCCCCAGCCTCCTCAAGGGGGTTGTCCTCCCCAATCCAAGATGACCTCAAACCTTAAGCCTCCAGCTGCCTCTACCTGATTCCTGGGATTACAGGTTCAGCATGCCCTGTAAATCCTACTTGCTTTCCTAGAACTCACAGCCCCACGGGTGGGGGATGGGAATAGGAAATGGATAACAGAGCACAAGACAACGATCGCTTTAGATAGTAAAAGAAAATAGCCAAGGGTGTCCTGAGGTCTCCATCGAGGAGGTGACCTTTGACCTGGGACCTCAGGGTGACAAACTAGCAGAGACCTGGTTGGTAAGTGCTCTAGGCTGAGGGCACATCTAGGGCAAGGGTCTTGAGGCCGGATGGAGCTGGTTAGAGGAAGTCAAGGGGCTGGAGAGGGAAATGGGAGGACAGGACGTGGGGTGAAGTGGGGGGGTGAGTAAAGGGGGGTGGAGTTTGGGTTCTGTTCTCAAGGAGATGGGCACAGATACAGTGTTTGGCCAGGCCAGAGTCCTGGGGTGGAATGGGGGAATGCTCTCTGGTTACAATCAGAGGTGGGGACAGCCAGAGCCCAAGGTCTTTCCCCAAAGTTCCCTCAGTCCCAGCCCAGAGGCGCCGGCCTGGCTGCTGGAAGACTTCACTGTGGGCACATATGGGGAGCAGCTGCGGGGCCAGGGCCAGAGTAGATCACGTGACACGGACAGGCTCGCCCTGGAGCCTACAGAGCCAAGACTCTGAGAAAAGGCAGTTGAAGAGTATCTGGAAATGCGCATGTCCACAGAGATATGCTCTGCAGTGTGGACTTATATGTAAGGTCTCCCCACCCCCCACACAGGGAGAGAACACCATCTCCACACTGTGTGATCTGAAGCTACTCCTTACACAGAGCAGACAAGAAGTGACTGCTACCTCTGGAGGCTGCTGACTCCTCATTCAGAGACAGGCCCTGAGAAGCACCCTGAGCTACAGGCTGGGTAGAGGACCTGGATGCCTGCCTTCAGAGCACAGGCTTAGGCTAGTGCTTAGAATTCTGAGTGATACTGAGGGAGGGAGCACTAAGTTACTCTGAGCTATTGGCATGACAGACAGGGACAGGAACCAGACTGAAGAAGCTTTCCCTAGCAGGTGTGACTGACTGCACACCTGCAGCCCTCCCTAAATAGTGCCGTGCCTTCATTCAGTACATTTCTCCATAGAGGACACGGAGGCTTCATCTTGATTGTCAACTTGACTGGATTTAGAATTACTTAAGAGACACACCTCTGGGCATGTCCGCCAGAGTCATTTCAAAAACCTTGAAGGGGGAAGACCCAGGGTCCCAGACTGAATACAAAGAGGCAAGTAAGAGGTTGAACTATGCAGCTGCCTTGGCTCTGAGCTTCGTGACTGGATACAATGTGTCCAGCCTTCACATTCACTCTGCGTGGCCTTTCCCACTCTTAACCTGGGGCCACAAGAAACCAGTCCTTCCCTAAATTGTTTGGTTAGATACTCACTCTCTCACGGGCCTGGGAAAAGTAACGAATGCAATCAACCACCCAGCCAGGAACCTTCAACCCTGTGAGCCACAGTGATGCACACACCTATAGTCCCAGCAGAGGCCACTCTGATAGTCTCAGTGTAGTGCAGTCCCAGCTATACTCCAAAAGACCAACTTAGATCACACTTCCAAAAAAAAAAAAAAAAAAAAGATTGCTGGGAATAAAGAGATGACTCCGAAGTAAGTGCTCTGACTGCTCTTCCAGAAGGTCAGGTTCAACTCCAAGCATCTTCATGGTGGCTCAAAACTTTCTGTAACTCCAATTCCAGAAAATCTGACACCCTCTCCTGGCCTCAGAGAACGCAGGAACCAGGGACCTACATGCAGGAAAAAAAATCTGTATTTTATGTAAAATAGAAGATGAGAAGAGGGCTGGGATTGTAGCTCAGAAGGTAACTAATGCTAGCTCCCCTAGCATGCACAGAGCTGTGGGTTCGATCCCCAGCAGCACATAAAGCAGGCTTCCTGGTACATGTCTATAACCCCAGAGCTCAGGAAGATCAGAAGTTAAGGCTACAGAGTTAAGTTGAGCCCAGCCTGGGCAAGTAAGACCCTGTCTCATGAAGGAAAAGAACAGAAGAAAAGAACTCTCCAGGAAGTGATGGCGCATGCCTTTAATCCCAGCACTTGGGAGGCAGAGGCAGGCGGATTTCTGAGTTCCAGGCCAGCCTGATCTATAGAGTGAGTTCCAGGACAGTCAGGGCTACACAGAGAAACCCTGTCTCGAAAGAGAAAGAAAGAAAGAAAGAAAGAAAGAAAGAAAGAAAGAAAGAAAGAAAGAAAGAAAGAAAGAAAGAAAGAAAGAAAGAAAGAAAGAAAGGACTCCTCTTGCTGTTTCTAGGGCATCTAGGAAGGTGAGTTGATTTTGTTGGGTTTTTTTTGTCTTGCTTGAGAGAATAAAAGGCAAGCAGGTAATAGATGTTGAGGCTGTTTCCGGGGCAAGAGGGGGAGAGAGGGAGAGGGAGAGGGAGAGGGAGAGAGAGAGGGAGAGAGGGAGGGAGGGAGAGAGAGGGAGAGGGAGAGGGAGAGGGAGAGGGAGAGGGAGAGGGAGAGGGAGAGGGAGAGGGAGAGGGAGAGGGAGAGGGAGAGGGAGAGGGAGAGGGAGAGAGAAGAGCAGATAAGAGCTCCTGACCTGCAATCCTGACAACTTGAGTTCAATCCCCAGGAGCTGCTGTAGAAGGAGGCCAAAGTGGAAGAAGGGACCCTTGCAAGTCGTCCTCTGACCTCCATTGCACAGGGCATGCACACAGCACTACCATACCCTCACATACTTCAGTATAGAAACCCCTCTCCAATTCTTTCTCCTTTCTCTCTGTTCATACTGAGATTGAGCCCAGGGACTGTGACACAGTAAATACTTGCGGCATAGCTAAGCTACATCCAGAGCCCCACATATGATTCTGTTCAAAAATACAATAAGAGCCAGAGTAGTCCATGACTTTAATCTCAGCATTCCGATCTCTGTGAGTTTGAGGCCAGCCTGGTTGGAGAGTTCCAGTCAGGGCTACACAGTAGGAGACTCTGTCTCAAAGCAAACACATGCATGGAGAACCTGGTATGGTGGCTCACACATGCAATTCCAGCACTGGAGATGCCAGGGAGGCCAGGAGTTCATGGCTGAATTTTGGCTACATAGTGTGTTTGGGGCCAGCATGGGCTACATGAAGCTCTGTCAAAGAAGAAGAGGGAGAAGAAGAAGAAGAGGAGGGAGGAGGGGGCGGGGAGGAGGAGAAGGAGGAAAAAAGATGTTGCCCATCTTGTCATCTTACACCTTCTTACAGTGGCAATCAATCCTATTAGATATAAAGTTTTTTTCTTCTCCCTCTTTGGTGGTACTGGGAGTTGAATCCTTGCACATGCCAGACAAGAATTCTACCACTCAGTTACATCTCCAGCTTTTTATTTACACATACCCACCCTTCTGCTCTAGACTGGCCTGGACCTCACTGTGTACTCAAAATCAGCCTCCCACTTACAATTATCTTTCTGCCTCGGCCCCCCAGGGTGCTTGGGATTACAGGTGTCAATCATCAGGCTTGACCTTTTAACAATGTTTATGTTTTTTTGACCAGGCATGGTGGTACATGCCTTTAATCACAGCACTTGGGAAGTAAAGTGGTTCTCTGTGAGTTCAAGACCAGCGTGGGCTACATTAGTGAGCCACATCAGAAACAAACAAGCAAGCCTTAAATATATATATATATATATATATATATATATAATTATTTTTTCCCTAAAATTTAAAATTTGAGATGGGCTCTTCCTCAATTGCTCCAGCCAAACTTGAGCTTACTCTATAGTCTAGACAGGCTTCAAACTTGCCATCTGTTTCCTGTGCTCCCAAATGCTACTACAAGGCTGACTCCACCGGACAGGGTGGCATCCTCCTCTTGAAACAGCACAGCAGGGAGCTCTATGCCTGTCAGCCTAGCTTTCTTTAGAATTGACAGCAGCCAGTAGAATTTCTGGGGCCATGAATAATTAGTTGTTATTGATTAATATTCCAATTTTCTTCTCTGGCTGCCAGTGCCTCTCCAGTCCTTTAAGCAAGTCTTTTTTTTTTTTAATTACTTAATCTTATGTTTTTATTTGTTTTTCATATAAGAGGAGGTGTCATGTACAGGTACATGCATGATGCAAGGCTCAGTTCTCTCCATCTAAGCTGTGGCTTCTGGGTATTGAACTCCTGCCATCAGGTTTGGCTGCAAGTGCCTTTGCTTGGTGAGCCATATCACACACACACACTCACACACATACGCACGCACACACCCCACAATTCTTTTGAGTAGTGCAAAGTTCAAGCATACTGTGGCAAGATTGGTAGCAGTTGGCAAACACTGGAGTGTGAGGAGCTGAGGAGGGGGGGTTCAGCTTATTATCAATATGTTGCTTTTTCCCATTAGAATAGACTGACCTTAAACTACCTAATCCTTTAGATCCTCCTGCCTCATCCTTTGGGGAATGCTGGGATTACAGATGTCACAGTCTGTTCTTTGAAGTTGGTCTCACTAGTAAGTGTTCCTGGTTTTCTGAGGTTCAGGCATTGGGCCATTCCACCAAGTATTTGTATTAACTCTTTGCTGTGGGGAAAAAGGGACTATAATGTCACCTAGGGACACTATAATATCACTAGAATGCTCTCCTAGGGAGCATATAGCATTTTACCCTGTTTCTCAGGGTAATCTTGAGTGACAAGTTTGAACCTCTGTTTCCTGTTTCTGTTTGTCTAGGACTCTGGAGTCAGTCTTTGGGAGGCACAGTGAGGGACAGGCCCTCACCTATACCATATACCAGGCTGGCCTTGAGAAAGTGTAGTTTAAGATAAACCATTCATTCATTCATTCATTCATTCATTCATTCATTCATTCATTCATTCATTCATTTGTTTGCTTGTTTTTTTGAGACAGGGTATAATAGCTCTGGATGTCCTGGAACTTGTAGACCAGTCTGACCTTAAACTCACAGAGATCCACCTGCCTCTGCCTCCCAACTGCTGGGGTTAAAAGCCTGTGCCAGCCCCCTCAACACACACCCCAACCCCCTTCACCCCACCCCACACCCAATTAGAATAAACACTTGATTCTCCTGCCTCTGCCTTGTGAGTGCTGGGAATGTAGGCACCTGTCCCCACACCAGGTTTTATACCATGCTGGGGGGGGGGGGGCGGACGGCGGACCCAGGGCTTCCAGCTAGGCAAGCTGTCCTCCAACTGAGCTACATTCCCAGGGTGACTCTGTGCCCTAGATATACCAATACTTCCAGGGCAACAGCTAAGGATCCTGGGAGGTCTTAAGGCACTTTTGTAAGTAAACTAAATAAGTCTGTCTTTAGTGCTGTAAAGAGAACTACAATAGAGAAGGCAAACCACACAGCTCTAACCCTAAGAGAGCAGCGAATGGTCGAATGGTCGTGGCTATTATAGAAACCAGGCAGAGAGCAAGGTAGAGCTCAGAGAAAGCATGAGAAACATCTACACGGAGACCCTTCTGTCTAGTTCAGATCTCAGACTCGGTTCTCTGAGACCTGAACTGTTCGCCCCCAGTTCAACAGACCTAGGTCCTGGTCCCGGGGACTTTACAGTTCATTTTCTAGAAACTGAGTCAGTTTCGGAGTCCAGAATAAAAGAGAACCAGCCTTACAATCTGTCTCAGTTCATGAACATGATGTGGCAGAGCACACCTGTAATCTCAGCGAAGGAATCCAACTCAGCTGGGGAGGGGCCTCGGCCCTGACGGGTTTGGGGTGGCAGGGTGTGAGAAAACCTCCCAAACCGCCCGAGCTGTGGGGCTGGGTGGGGGAGACTCGGCAGGTGTGGGGCGGGGAGGTAAGTTGACCCTTGGTCAGCAACCGCACCCACGAGGAAAGCATTCCCAGGCTTCGCGCCCTAAGTCTGCAGGTGACGGGCTCAGGGGCGGGGGCTGGGTGGGGGGGAGCGGAGAATGCTCCAGCCCAGTTTGCCGTCTCCATGGCGACCGCCCGCGCGGCGCCAGCCTGACAGCCCGTCCGGGTTTTATGAATGGGTGACGTCACGGGCCTGGCGTCTAACGGTCTGAGCCGCTTGTTCAGACGCTGACACAGACCAGCCCGGGAAAGGAAAGGGAGGGGGTGATCTCCGCAGCTGCTGCGCCGTGGGAGGGAGAGCTTGCTCGGAGGCCTTCAAGAAGGAAAAAAATCTTGCAAAAGAGGAGAAAAAAATTAAAAAAAAAAATCACCAGCTGCTGCAGATTTGGAACCTTTCTGCAAGAGGCTGCAAATCCAGGGTAGAATTGGGTGCTGTAGTTCTACTCCACCGCGACCCTCTATCTAGTTCAGGTCTCAGATTCTGTCCTCCGCTTTAAAGAGGTTCCTAGTATCTCTCCCAGTGTAGTCGACCTAGTTCCTGGTCCTAGGGACTTTACAGTTCATTTCTCTAGAAATTTGAGTCAGGCACGGAATTCAGAGTAAAAGAGAGCCTGCTTTGAAATCTGTCTCAGAACATGATGTGGTAGAGCACGCCTGTATAATCGCAGCACCTGGGGTCAGAACATCTTAATTTTAAGGTCATTCTTCGCTACATAGCAAGTTCCGAGTCTAGCATGGGTTACATGAGACACTCTAAAAAAAAAAATCAGCAAACCCTCCGAAGTAAATAAATATAAAAATAAAATTCGGCTTTTAATAAGTAGAGATCACAGCCCAATCTTCCAACAGCATCTGGGAATCCTTGACTTGTCCTGAGTCACTGGCCAACCCAAAGCTAGCCACTTCCCCGTTCCTGTTTAATCTGCAAAATGGACCTGGAGAAGTGAGAAAGAGACCGTGAGAAGCTGATTCCTGGGGTCTTTTTGTTAACCGCAAAATTAGCTTAGTCTCTTTGCTTCCTTGAGGAAGAGCCCACTAGCTGCTCTACCTATGCCCTCCCACCCTTTCAGTTCTTGAGCCCCCATCACCTCTCCATCAGCCTAAGGGTGTACTAGTAGATCCAGAGGTGGGACCCAGAGGCGCTCAAAGCCACGCCTCTAGCAGCCTATTGGTTGCTTTTGAACGTTCTGAACCCGCCCTTGGTCTGCCCTTATAAAAGACTGGCTCCAGCGCTCTGCCCTCTCATTGTACAACCTTTCTTCAACTTCTTGTTCTCTTCCCACACTCTGTTCTCAGCCTCCTCCGCTCCCCTCCGCCTGTTCTCAGGATCATGAAGGTCGCCAGTGGCAGTGCCGCAGCCGCTGCAGGCCCTAGCTGTTCGCTGAAGGCGGGCAGGACAGCGGGCGAGGTGGTACTTGGTCTGTCGGAGCAAAGCGTGGCCATCTCGCGCTGCGCTGGGACGCGCCTGCCCGCCTTGCTGGACGAGCAGCAGGTGAACGTCCTGCTCTACGACATGAACGGCTGCTACTCACGCCTCAAGGAGCTGGTGCCCACCCTGCCCCAGAACCGCAAAGTGAGCAAGGTGGAGATCCTGCAGCATGTAATCGACTACATCAGGGACCTGCAGCTGGAGCTGAACTCGGAGTCTGAAGTCGGGACCACCGGAGGCCGGGGACTGCCTGTCCGCGCCCCGCTCAGCACCCTGAACGGCGAGATCAGTGCCTTGGCGGCCGAGGTGAGGTCCGAGGCAGAGTATTACATTATTCTTCAGTGGGAAACCGAGGCCACGGGAGGCGGGTGTCCCCCTTCCTTACTTTTCAGGCGCATAGCTATTTAGGGGCGACTAATAGGAAAAAGCTCGCATTTTCATCGTGCCTCCTGGAGTAGAGAAATGGGAACGCCTCTCCCCTCCTTGTCCTTTCCAGTGGGTCTCATCCCTTATCTCGCTCTGGTGTTCACAGGCGGCATGTGTTCCAGCCGACGATCGCATCTTGTGTCGCTGAGGCGGCGCACTGAGGGACCAGATGGACTCCAGCCCTTCAGGAGGCAAGAGGAAAAAAGTGCTCTCGGTTCCCCAGGGGATCTCTGGGAAAGACACTACCGCAGCCACCGGACTCTTGGCGGATCGGTCCAGTGGGTAGAGGGTTTGATCAACAGAGCCTCACCCTCTCCACCTTTCAGCCTCCAGAGACTTTGGGGAGGGGGTTAATCAACCCCGCGTGTTTCTGTTTTATTGAAAAAGCAGACATTTTTTTTTAAATGGTCACATTTCGTGCTTCTCGGATTTCTGAGGAAATATTTTGTATTGTATATTACAATGATCACTGGCTGAAAATATTGTTTTACAATAGTTCTATGGGGGTGAGTTTTTTGTTGTTATTAAACAAACACTTTAGATAACGTTGCTGTGACTTCTTGGATGGGGGAGGGGCGGGACAGGCATGACCTCTGGCCATTTTCACAGCTGGTGTTGAGAATCTGGGGGATTGGATGGCCACATCTGGGTTGTCATTCTTACCGACCTGAATGAGTGTTTCCGGTGTCTTTAATGTCTATTCTTTCCCTCATCTCTGGCCATTTCCCTGTTCCCTGGTGTCATAAAATCAAATCCTCTAGACCTCTAGTAGGGCTTTCTCTCAACGTGGTCCCTAGGCCATCTGGATCACCCAGGGAGGTTGTTAAAATGCAGATGGACCTGCTAAGTGTCCTGCTCTGGGCTGGGAAGTATTCAAGCCATTCAAGTTGGGAAAGCGGGTCACTGGACCATTCATTTCCTTACCAAGGACAGGGGTTTGTGTGTGAGACCTAGTGAAAAGGGCTTGCCTAAGGTCAGAGCTGGCCTGAAGCAGGACTTCTGTTGCCCCCTCTTCCCGGCTGAGCCACCTTTCTCTGGAGGCCAGCAGGCTGCCCTAGGTCTCCTGCCTTGTCCAAGTGGGTGATGAAATTGGCAGGGTTAGGCTGTACACAGCTGCAGGGCCACCTGCTCTGGGTCTGGACTCAGCCCCCTCACCCTGGCCTGGCTTTGCTGGCAGATCAACACAACACCCCCCTCCGCCCCAGGCTACTGTGTGGGCGAGTCATGTCCCCAACTCCTGAGAAGGAAAAAGGTTTTCCTTAGGTTTTGTCTACCTGGACAAGTGGCTTTGGGCTCTTACGGGAGTGCACAAATATCAGGGCTTGCCTGTGTGTGCCTTGAGTGACTTGTGATAGGAACCGGGGCATCTGTCCTGTGCAGGAACTTGGGTGGTGGATGTATGTAGCAAGGCACAGATGGGTTCTAAAGACTAGTGTGTGCCCTCCAGCCCTTGGGACTTTGCTTGGGTGCATTGTGCTCATACCTGCCCGGCTCTAGGTTGATGTTACGGGCTACTGAAGCACACTGGGCTCCTTTGTAGCTGTAGATTGCTTGGCATTCCTAGCCCACTGTGGGTCTAGGGCAGCAAACCATTTCTCAAAAAGTACAATTTCCACCTCCCTGGCCAATTGTGAGTTAGACCTTGAGGACACCATCCTTCAAGGATCCCTGCCAAGCTAATTCCCTTGGAGAAATGGAGTCCTGGAAAGGGCAAAGACCTTGTCCCCAAATAGTAAGAACTATTGATATAGTTTGACACTAAACAAAATAAACCAGTTGTACTAAAGGCATGTTCCAGCCAGCCTGGTCTGTGTAGCAAAATCCAGGCAATTTAGAGCTACATAGGGAGACCCTGTCTCACAATAGGAAATAACAAGACCCAAATAAACAACGTCTAGAACCAGGAGCCAGACTGCTCCTCTGCCTGGAGGACTTAAGGATTCCCACTGGGGCTAAAGGTAGGATCCTGAGCCCAGTTTTACCATGGAAGAAACAAACTGAACAAAAATAAAATCTGGAATTATTTATGGAGCACTTACGTTAGGTTTGACTAAGTTACGTTAACTTTAACACTAAGCCAGGTACATAAAGTGATCTCAAGCATTTGATGGACTTTACTTTAGTAGTAGTTTTATTTGTAGGTGATTAAACCCTTTGCTGTGTGTGCCCTCTCCACCTGGGCGGTTTTATAGTACTAACCTCACAGGATCGTCCAGAATAAATGAAACCCAGATCAGACTTTAGCACACAGCCTGGTACATAAGACAGTTAGGAATTATTAATCGGAGGCACACTGTGTGCCCACTTCCTCTCCGCATGTGTGAGTCTCCCTTTGCAAGCCCACCCACCGGGAGGTGGGCGTGTCCCCGCGTGCATCTCTACCCTCCAGAGCCTTCTAGCTCAGAAAGGGGCCGCTGAGCCCCTGGCCACTCCCCCCCCCCCCCCCCCATCCAGGCACACTCTGGCTTCCACGTTTCCCTCTCTTCCTCTTTGGCCCGGACCCAGCCCATCTGGAGGCCGGCTCCGCAGCGGCCTGGGAGCGTTTCCATCAGCTGGGCCCGAGGAATGCGGAGCTATTTAACCTGAGCATCCCCAGGTGTACGGAGGCGCCTGGCTGTCTGGGCCCGCCGACTTTGGCACGGCCGCGCTAGACAAACAGCGGCCGCCCCCGCCCTGCCCCTCCGCCCGCAGCTGCAGCCCGGCCTGGGAACGGGGCGGGCGTCGGCAGCTTGCATAAGAGGCACCAAGGAGGGAGGGGGCCAGAGGCCACCAATGTGTGCGCATATCCCCAATTGTGTGTGTGTGTGTGTGTGTGTGTACCCCAGACCAAGGGCCAGAGACCACCAATGTGTGTGTGTGTGTGTGTGTGTGTGTGTGTGTGTGTGTGTGTGTGTGTGTGTGTGTGTGTGTGTGTATGTGTTGTAGTATGAGAGAGAACCCTAAACCAAGGGACAGAGGCCACCAACGTGTGTGTATGCCTATGTGTGTGTGTGCAAAAGCCAAACCCTCCTCTTTTGGAAATCATTAACATCTCAGCCCCTCCCAGACAGACTTGGTGCTGCTAGGAGCAGGGCAAAGACTGAAGAGGAACCACAGGACAAGTTCCTTGGGCGCTGGACTCAGGGTCCTCCTTATCTTACTTAACAAACACACAGAGCTTAGTATTCGATCGGCCTTATCCTATCCTGGGTCTTAGACAAAAGGCCAAAAAGTGATTAGGCACTAACTACACTAAACTTTTAAAAGTATCAACTTATTTAACCCCTTAGTGGCCCAATGCAATCTTATGCTCATGTTGATTAAGCCTAGCATTTAGTACTGAGCCATTTCTCCAACCCCTTAAGCTCATTTTAATAGCAATAAGAGTGATTGGCTACCTTTTTTTTTTTTTTTAAAATAATAGGGAACCAAACCCTGAGCCTTGAACATGGAACACGCTCAACAAGTGCCTCACAGTCAGCCACATCCCGGGCTCTTGCCTTTTTTGAGACCACATCTCTCTGTGTAGCCTGCCCGTATGTAAACTGGCCTGAAACTACATCCTCTTCACAGAATTACAAACTGAGCAGAAGGGTCAGGAATTCAAGGTAATCCTGACCTACAAAGCAAATCTGAAGCCAGCCTGGACTACCTAACACCCTGTCTCAAACAAGAACAAGAACAAAATCTAACGAACCCAGAAAGGTAGCACAGCCCAGGCTTCCTCAGATCCAAGATGTCCCGGGTTAGGTTCTGTGTGACCTGATGTGAAGAGAACACATGTCTGATGTGGGGTCACCAAGCTCTGACATCTACATACATCATTATCCCTAATCCCCAGGGGCCACTGGTACTTCTCAGACCCATCCACGGCCGCTCCTGCCTGGGCCCTGAGTGGATGGGTCATCCAGGCAGGGCGCTGCAGTGCTGGCTGGAGGCAGGTGCTGCTGCATCTGCTCCCCACAAACATTGCATTTTACATTTTTATAGTCCTGGGGATTGAACCTAGGGCCTCACATATGCTAGTTAAATGGTCTGCTATTGAGTATTATTCTGACTCTGGCTATCCTCTCAAATGCATCCTCTCACTGACTTTTTCTTTCTTTCTTTTTTTTTTTTTTTTGCTTTTTTGAGACAGTGTTTCTCTGTGTAGCCCTGGCTGTCCTGGAACTCACTCTGTTGACCAGGCTGGCCTCGAACTCAGGAATCTGGCTGCTTCTGCCTCCCAAGTGCTGGGATTAAAGGTGTGCGCCACCACTGCCCAGCACTTGTTTGCTTTCATTCATTCATTCACTCATTCTTTTTTTTTCCTTTGGACAAAGTGCTCACTATGTAGCCCTGGCTGGTCCTGGAACTCACTATGCAGATCAAGCTAGCTTCAAACTTCCAGAGTACTAGGATCAAAGGCATGTGCTGTCACAGCTGGGTTTTTGTTTTGCTTTGTTTGTTTGTTTGTTTGTTTGTTTTTCCTTTTTCGAGACAGGTTTTACTCTGTAGCCCAGACTGGCCTTGGACTCCGGGTAATCCTTCTGCTACAATTGCTAGAATTATAAGTATGATCCAGCCATGGCACCCAGCGATAGCATTTACTCTTACTGAACACCACAACTGCCAACCAGGGAGGGTTGCCCAATGCCCAGGGTCACATAGCTGGGTTACCGAGTGGTAGGCAGATCTCAGATTCTGCCTGGCTGCCGTAGTGAAAGGAGGTGAGTCACAGGGCCAGGCAGGAGTTGGGTGAGGCTGGGGTGAGGACCAGGCGCTACTTTCCTGGAAAAGGAAGGGAAGAGGAAACCAGGACTAGGAGGAACCACAGGTGGGGGTTGGGGGGAGCAGGCCCGGCTCCCTTATCTCTCTGACCCCACCCTGGCTGGCTCTGCTTCCTGCCCCTAACTCTTGCAAAACCTTCTTCGTAGAGCTGCCCCCAAGAGAGGTGCCCCAGGCCCTTACAGGGTTGCATCAGGGCATTGTGCAAGGAGCGGTTAGGAGAGGATGAGAGATGGCT